>NC_091465.1:49582592-49889565 GCF_027789765.1 Dendropsophus ebraccatus
ACAAACTCGAACTTTGAACCAAACTCCTGACACCACATGTTATTGCATTGAGTTGGCATCATGAACCTCCTGTTCATTACAAGAAGAGTGAGTTTTCTGTTTATACTGATGACTGAACAGCTTATGACAGCAATGTACATTGTAGCTTCTGATGGCTTCAGGAAATGATTTGCAGTGGAATGAAGGTCATGACACCAACTCATTGTAAACACTAATGGGGCTGTGAATTCTGCACCCATACAAAGACAATCCAGCGGACTTAATCTTTCCATTTCTGGATCCAAGATATACAAAGTTGGTGGCAGGAAAGTGAGCCGTTTATGTAGAAAAATGCATTATTACTTTTTCATATATATTTTTGTTTTCTTTTTTTAATTGGCTTGGTTAATATAATTCAGTTACAAAATCTTTTTTTTGCTTGAACATCCAATAATAATTTCATCACAAGCTCTTAAAATTGTTACATAAGTCTAACATACATTTAGGCTTTTATACTAATTAAAAAAAATATATAATCATTTTCTATGAATGAAAGTGAGAATCGGCTAATTTGCCTGCATAAATTATAGCTTATGATATTGTAATATTATTATGCATAGTATTATTGGCTGGGATAGATCTGGTGCTGAAGTAAGAAAATCTAAGACTTTCCATAGCAAATAATATTTAAACGGTAAGTAAAAAGCTAATAGCAATCATTTTTGCTTATTTGGTGGCAATACATTCTGCAGCCATATACATTTCAGCAGTTACATATACAAATGTAACAAACATATTACCTACTAAATAAGCGGAGTGAGGATATTGCTCACAGGAGCTAATAATTATGAGGAAATTGGAATAATACTAAAGGTAAAAAGGGGTTGATTTGTACAATGATTTCCCGAAAGCCTTTATAGGGTAGTGCACATAAATGCTGCAAGAGCCAGGCACCAGCCAGTATCTGTGCATGCAGAGACATACAGTGCATTTTAGTGCATGGAGTGGGGGAGGGGATAAAGGGATCAGGAAAAATGTAGACAGTGAATAATGGAGAGAAGATACTGTAATTGACCATTTAGAAGCAATTACGAAGGAACATTAACATTTAACGGCAATAATTTCCCCTCCCCAAGTATTCTAATTATATTTTTCAAATAGTTACAATATAGAGTCCATTTTATGATCACATCAACCAGACCCCACAGAAGGTTTTATGGTTTGACAGACCCCAAAAAACAGCTGTACTGAGGCCATCCGATTAAGGCCCCAAATTTACTTAAACTCAGGCTCTCTTTATGTTAGCTCTGGGTCTGTTACCTGCCAACTTGCATATTTTGGACCTTCTCTTCTTGGGCGCATGCTCAGTCCGCCTCTACATAAATCCCGTGCGCGCCCGTTCCCCCTCCACACACCCTCCCCATCCCCCTGTCGTACCAGGCAGAAAGTGGCCAATTGCGAATATTTTATTCGCAAAACGGCCATTTGCGAATAAATTTATTCGCAAATGGCCCCTTTCTGCCGAAAAATATGATTTTTCTCCTTGATACATGTCCCCCTATGAGTTTACTGCACCCAGTGAGTTAACAATATAGATTTTGTCTTCACTGATCCCAGTGACTTTGCATAATGCACAACAGGGACCCAATTACTTGGTAAACTGGATACTGGCTTTACAGCTTCCGGAGAAAATCACCCACAATCTAACCAAAATCCAACCTCCTCTCCGTCCCTAACTGTGCATTAACTACCTGCTGCATCCTTCTCTCCACTACACACACAGACAGCTGCCTACCTGCAGAAAGCGAATCGTCCTATATTGAAGGATAATCTTGTGTTCCTGCCAAGTGACTGTACTGTAGGCTAACACTTGTGGCCGCCATTAAAGCCGCTATGTTAAGCGAATTTGTCAACAAATCGCTGTCAAAGAATGAAGCAAATTGACAGCGTGATTCGCAGTAAATGTGGCATTGCCAGATTCGCTTTGCTCCTCTCTAATTGTAAACCTCATTCCTCTTTGCATTGACGATAAGCTTGTTCCCATGTAATGTCAGAGTTTGTTTGTACATGCCTTCTTCTACTGCAAAGTATACTGGCGCTATAGAACTGAAGATTATTATGATGTGATACATGGACTGTCGTACAGTGGATTTTTACTGCAGCAGAGCTGCATTTGCTATTCAGTACATGACATCATGGTATTTTATCAGTAATTTTCCACTGGTGAATCTTCTGTGCATGGTATAAAGCAAAATGTGGGCATCCTCAGTCATAAAACACACACACACACACACACACACACATATAGTCAATGCATATCCTGTATTTTAGCGACTTTTTAACCTTTGACACTGATTATATTGCTTTCAGTTGATACAGATTTGCATACATTATTTCACATATAATCCATGTTGTTACATCTTGTGCCTTTCTCTCCACAGATGAGATTGAGATGCTGGAACGACTGTGGCTGTCAGGGATTTGTCACAATGACAAGATTGAAGTTATGAGCAGCAAACTGGACATTGACAACATGGCTGGAGTTTTCTACATGCTTCTAGTTGCAATGGGATTGAGTTTGCTGGTATTTGCATGGGAGCATCTCATTTACTGGAAGCTGCGGCACTGCATGAGGCATTCCGGGAGGCTTGACTTTTTATTGGCATTTAGCAGGGTAAATATCTCATCAATTATCTTTCTGTCTTAATCGACTTAATTTGTAGTTAGAAACCAAACTTACTGTGTCAGTCTTCTAACCTCTGGTTCAAGGACAAGATTTTCCTTTTTTTAATTATTCCTTGACAGATGAGAACATTAATCTTATTGTGTATTCCAGCTTGTTGTTCCTGGAATGGAAAAAGCATTCAACGACCACCCTCAACCACCCTCAACGTGGTTTTATTATATTTTGGGAAGGGAATTATTTTTTATTTATAGTGGTGTATGTGATATACAAAAGTTTACATTAAACAATAAAACAGCAGCCCTATCGCCATGAATGTGTAAAGGACTAAGACTGCACAGGACACTTCTAGTATCTGGTCTCTTTTTTTAAGGGTACATTTACACGTTCCGAGTTTAAAAGGGGTTTCATGCTGCGAGTTCCACAGCAAAGTCCACTTTGATATTCATTCCTAATTGGCTGTGTGAGATGTCAGGGAGCCAGGAGCCAGGGGGAACACAGGCAGGTAATGTATTAGCCCGGCAGCCTAAGGGTAAAGTATGGAATGGCTACAGTCTCGCAGTGGAATCAAAACCCGCTGCGAGAATGTTATGCCACAGGCAGTGACACTGCAGAGTATCACATTGGGTTTCGCTGCATAACAATGCAGCATGAAATCCGCTCTAAACTGAATAGGTGTGAACACACCCTTGGGGTATGTGCACACTGAGGAAAAGGCGAGGAATTCAGCTTGAAATTCAGCTTGAAATTCCTCCCGTAAAAAATGTGCAGAGCAAAGTCCCATTGTCCCCTCAGGGTATGTGCACACTGAGGAATTCTCAAGGAATTGAAGCAGAAAGTTTTCAGGCAGAATTCAAGCAGAATTTAAGCCCCCCATTGACTTCTAAGGGTATGTGCACACTGAGCAATTCTAGCGGAATTCTGCCCGAATTCCGCCATAAAAAGCGTGCGGAATTCCGCCCGTGTAAATGCAACATTGCTCTTTCCATAGAGAACAATGGGATTTCCGACTGCCCGTGCACACAGAGTAAATTTCCGTCCGGAATTCCGCGCGGATTCCGCGCAGAATCCGCGTTCCGCCCAAAGAATGTACATGTCAATTCTTTGGGCGGATTCCGCT
The DNA here is from genome assembly GCF_027789765.1 of Dendropsophus ebraccatus. Lineage (NCBI taxonomy): Eukaryota > Metazoa > Chordata > Amphibia > Anura > Hylidae > Dendropsophus > Dendropsophus ebraccatus. Next base: position 49,586,375 of record NC_091465.1, read on the forward strand.
AGAGGAATCCTATAGAAGTCAATGGGGTTTGAATTCTGCTGGTAATTCCGCTTGCATTCCGCTTGATTTCCGCGCGGATTCCGCTCAAATTCCGCTCAAATTCTGCCAGAGCAGAATAGGCGAGGAATTTCAAGCAGAAGTCTTTCAGGGCCCTTAGGGTATGTGCACACTGAGGAAAAGGCGAGGAATTAGGTGAGGAATTGAAGAGGAATTTCAGCTTGAAATTCCTCCCGTAAAATATGTACAGAGCAATGTCCCATTGTGTTCAATGGGTTTTCTGCTCTATTGTTCACACTGCAGAATTTCCGAGCAGAATTTTCTGCTGTAGAGGAATCCTTATAGAAGTCAATGGGGGGGGGGGGGGGGGGGGCTTAAATTCTGCTTGAATTCCGCCTGAAAAATTTCTGCTTCAATTCCTCGAGAATTGCTCAGTGTGCACACTGAGGAAAAGGCGAGGAATTCTGCTTTAAATTCAGCTTTAAATTCAGCTTGAAATTCCTCCTGTAAAATATGTACAGAGCAAAGTCCCATTGTGTTCAATGGGTTTTCTGTTCTGTTGTTCACACTGCAGAATTTCCGAGCAGAATTTTCAGCTGTAGATCTGCTCCCAAGGGTATGTGCACACTGAGCAATTCTCGAGGAATTTAAGCCCCCCATTAACTTCTATAGGATTCCTCTAGCAGATCTACAGCAGAAAATTCTGCTCGGAAATTCTGCAGTGTGAACAACAGAGCAGAAAACCCATTGAACACAATGGGACTTTGCTCTGTACATATTTTACGGGAGGAATTTCAAGCTGAATTTCAAGCTGAATTTAAAGCTGAATTCCTCGCCTTTTCCTCAGTGTGCACATACCCCAAAAGAGAAAAGACCAGGAGGGGCATAGACTACAGTTTGACAAAAAGGGAGACACCTAGTGGCTGCATGTTTAATACTGATGAAAACCTACCTGCTTCATTTTTTTGTGTGGAAACTTTAACAATATGGTTATAATTTTTAAAGCCATTTTTAAAGCCAAAACCATTGGTACCCTCTAATTGATGGGAAATTCAAGATGGGTGAGCTAGTTGGTTCAGACTTAGGGCCCTTTTACACAGCCTTAAGTGCTGCCATGTGTGGTGCAAACAAATGCTGATCAGTAATATTTGCAGTGCCTTTACATGGCATGATTAATTGAGTGGCCTGTCCACACGAACAATAGCTATATCATTCGTGCAACCATTTGATAGCATAATGGATCATATCAGCTGACAAGCCTTCATGCGGTCCCAATATCAGGTAAATGAGCAGTCCTAGGAACGTTCATTAATGATAACAGATGTTCTTTGCAATTTCGTTCTGCCTTGGAACAGTAGATTACCTCATTTACTCCCCGATTAAGTCTTTAAAATGTGCTTTACAAAACAAGGCAACTCGTTTAAAGGGCTAGTCAGTTAAAACATGTCCCCATGCAATCATACCTTGTCCCTCCTGGCTTGTTATAACTTGGTGGCAGAAAGGAGTAGAAAGTAAAACAATCAACCACCCATGCACACAGTGCTTTACATTAAATGTAATGGAAATAAGCAACTGAAAACCAATAGCTTGTTGAGAAACCAATGAAATATTGACAATGAGTCAACCTGTGCAAATTCATCTAGACAATCAATCTCCTGTTATTATGTTGTGGTTTCCCCATATAAGATAGTAGAGGCAGATAAGGCAGAGACAGAAATGGCAGATATCTTCAATGTCATAGAACTTACATAGAACAAATGTAGATTGTTTTATCTTTCTGAACCAATAGACAGGCATATTCTGTTTCCATCTTGAAAAATTTGGCAACTACACGTGATCTTTCTTACCTTTCCTCATAACTCAACATAACCCAATGTGCGTCACCCGATGACTAATGTATCTATAAAACGGCTACATACTCTGTTGAGAAATATATATGGAGGGTTGGAATGAATGTATCTGTACACTGGAGAAAGAAAAATGATTGTGCAAAACCTCAAAAGCAAATTCAGTGCATTACTGTTTATATGTTTTCACTAGAAACTCTCTTTAGGGTAGCTTCACATCCAATGTATCCGTAAAGGTTTTTTCTCTGCAAATTTCACTTCAATGGGCTGACATACTGACAGTGGGATTTTCACCCCCCTGCGATTATGTCAGCCCATTGAAGTGAATCGGTAAGTATCCACAGCGGATTTCACTACGAATTCACAGTGAGAAATCTGCTGTGGATACGTTGTGTGTGAATCTAGCCTTAATGTAGAATCATTTACATCATGAATATTCCAGGGAAACTGACAGCTATTCTATTCTGCTTGAACCACAGGTAGTATCAAACAGTGGCAGGGTATGGAAACACACTACACTATGATTCTTTATGGCATCTTACAGTTTTATATGACACTGGGAACAGGGTAACTAGTCATTAAGGTGATCTCTGGCAGCCCCTCCCTTCCCCTATGGCCTTGAATAACACTTCTTCCCCTTTACACACTTAGGCTATGTTCACACTACGTAAGCTCCATGGAACTTACGTAGTGCTGCAGGCTTAAGGGATCCTGGCCGGAGTGTATACACATAGACATGTCAGTTTTCTGCGGCTGCTATTCAGTGAATAGCGGCCACAGAAAACACCGTCAGTGAACAGAGTGGATCGAGCGGCTCCGGCCGCTCGATCCATTGTTTGCAGTGGGAAGTTCTGATGCAGGTGTGCATGGATGTGCCCACATCAGAACTCTGCGTCGCTAAAGATTATCTGGCCAATACTACAGTACCGTCCGGGATGATCTTTTCAGAGACCGTCTGGTCTCTTACAGTGTGTGAACATAGCCTTAAGCTTAAAGGGGTTGAGAGCAGAAGTGGGGATCACCTCTTGTGACTAGTCATGCCGTTCATGACGGGTTTTAAAACTATGATGTCTGTATGATGCCCGAGCATTTCAGATTAAATCATAGCTTACTGTTACCACTTTAACCCAAGGTTTGGACAGCATAAAACAGCTGTCAGATTCCCTTTAAGGGATCACTACAATGATTGTCACTTCTTGGATTTCTTGGATTTCTACATTTGTCCTGTTCTGTGTATTGCTACATTATGTCCTTTATTTTAAATATATACACAGTCATAGTCATAGTTTCTCATCTATGGTTCATATATTCGATTTTCCTTACAATCCCATAGTTTGATTGCCTGTATTTGATACATAAACATTTCAAGAAGGTCTGTTTAGCCATCTTTTTACTGGAGAAACCTAAGGATTCAGCTATCACATGACACAATATAGGTTTCTCCCTATTAAATTAAGTGATTTATTTCAATATGTTTATTTAAATTATTACTGTGCAGCTGAGTTTTTTTTTTCTGTGTTATTATAGACACAGGAACAATTCATATATCTGCTGTATTCTGAGTACACAGAACAAATAATAACTAGTTTTGTGACAGGAAATAAAACACCACGGTTTAGATTTTTTCTAGCTGAGATTGTAAAGAAGTCAATGGTACAATATATGTTTTTTTTCCTTCTAGGGAGATTGCCAGCTTGTTGCTACTTTCTCCTTTCTAGAAGATAGCTAATTTGCATATTTGTTTTCTTCCAGGGAGAATTTATTCTAAGATTTTCATCAACCCTGCCCACTCACAGGCCTCTCATCCAAACATTTAATGCCTTGCTTTGTATTTATGGGGACCAAAAACACAAACTATAGACATATAGAAAGGAATTTTTTTCAAATCATGCGATTTAGAGTGAAAAAGTTGAAAATTAGACTTTTTGCCGTTTGATGCCATCCCCGCTGGGTGGTGCTCAGTAGTGATGAGCAAATAGTGAGATATTCGAATATTCGTACGAATATCCTGCGAATGTTCGAATATTCGATCCAATATTCGATCCCATTAAAGTCTATGGGGACAAGTATTCGATTAGTGAAAAACATCTATTTGACCATTTGGAGGGTAAAACCGGAAGCTGGGGGATTTGAATGCTTATCGAATATTTATCGAATATTCGCCGGAGATGCATACGAATATCGAATATTCGAATATTTCACTATTCGATCGAATATCTATTCGATCGAACAGTATTCGCTCATCACTAGTGCTCAGTGCAAAATGAATGCGTGACCTGCTTTATTTACTGCAATATTTATTAGAAGCAAATGTACAGTATATTGTAGCTCAGTGCTTCTCAATTCCAGTCCTCAGTCCTCACCAACAGGTCATGTTTTGAGGATTTCCTTAGTATCTCACAGATAATATAATTATACTCAGTACATCAGATATTATCACAGCTGTTCTTAGTATGGGATATCCTCAAAACATGACCTGTTGGTGAGGCCAGAGGACTTAAATTGAGAAGCACTGGTGTAGCTTAAAATTCCGCAAGCATAAATTCTAAACTGTAGTTTGCAGGACAGCCGCTGCAGTGCCTCATTGATTTAGAGGTTTACAACTCTTAAGGAATCAGCTAAATCCTAAGGCTACAGGATTTTACTAAGGATAGTGCATGAGTTTCGGGTCTAAGTGTATCTCCCTCATGGTACATATGTATTGCAGTATATTTTACAAGTAATTAAGTGATCATTAATAAAGGGAGGGGGGAGTTAAAGCGAATGTACCAGTGGTACATTGCTTTTCTGTTTTTACCATGAATAGACTGGCGCCAGCACAGGGATGCCAGTTCCAAGGTCAATTTTTTGAACCGTGGCCCAGTTCCTGCGCACGATGTCAGTCTATTACCGAGTACAGACCCAGCCTGAAGCACTATGACATGAATCCACTGATTCTAATGGATCTGTATCATAGAGGGGAGGGGGTTTCCTCCCACTGGGGGCAGGCTGGTCCAACTCCAGTGCTTCAGGACAGGCCAGTGTTTGGCAATAGATCAGGGCTGTGCGCATCCCTGTGCCGACACCGGTCTATTCATGGTAAAAACAGAAAGCTGTGTACCGCTGTTACATTTGCTTGAAATAAAATGTTACAACATGGTCCCAAATACAGAGAATTGGGAGACAACCACTCAGCTGCACACTTCTGTTCCCGCTTATTAAACATTCTAGTTAAAAAGATGTATATACCCTAATAAAAGAATACCAAAAATAAGAATTTCAATTAGAATTAAAAGAAATACATTGTCCCAAAGAATGATGTCACAAAGCAAATTTTTGAAAGTTTTGTAATTGGCCACACCAATCTGGCACAGGGGTGCAAGTTTAAAAGTTGTTTTTTAGGACAATAACTGCATCCCCTGCCGAACAGACCCCAGGACAGATCTTGGATTAAAAGCAGCTATCCGAAGGTACAAGCGGTTTGGGGTGAGCAGATTGTGGGTACAGAGTAAGGGCCCTATTCCACCGGACGATTATCGTTCGCATTATCGTTGACGATTAACGATCTCAAACGACCGCTATTGCGAAAGACCTGAAAATGTTCATTTCCATGGAACTCATTTCCATGGAACGACAATCGTTACTTATGATCGTATTTGTGATTGTTTTTTCTTTGCTATTTCTTCGCTATTGCGTTCGTATCTACTGCGAACTACCAAACGACGTTTAATTCAATGCGAACGATTTGCGAACATTTTGTGAATGAGCAACGATAAAAATAGGTCCAGGTTTTATAAAGCGATCAAAGATTTCTCGTTTGGTCGTTAATCGTTAACTGCATTTCAACCGAACAATTATCGTTTAGATTCAAACGATTAAACGATAATCTGAACGATAATCGTCCGGTGGAATAGGGCCCTATCTTTAAACAATACAGACTTTCCTGCACAAAACAAGCCCTCATGTGGCTAAGTTGATGAAAAGGGCAAAATAAATCTTTTGCAGGGTTTACCCAGGATTATCAGGATTCAACAGGACTGTATGTTGCATATATATATATATATATATATATATACATATATAATCTAAGGACAAAATGGGGTAGTTATGTATAAGTGCATATACTGGCACAGACCTCATTGACTTTATTTACCTAAATGTAGTCGCAATACTATGTGTATATATAGGAAATGACCCGAACTTAGTCAATGAGCCAAATACACTCAATTGGGCCCAAAGCGGTATGTGCATGTAATACATCAGCATCCCATATTTATAAACTGTCACATTGTCCTTTTTTAACGTCTTCACTTTATTGCTGCCTTTTTGGACAGTCATCATTTTGGCACCAAAACATGGTCAGATTATGCAAATTACAGCTGTACGTGTATGTTGGCCAGTATTTTGGTCAGAATTTGTAGCCAAAATCAAGAGTGGAACTGACAAAATGATAACCGAAACATTTGCACAGTTTCTGGGTTTTCAACCCAATTCTGGCTTTGGTTGAAAAAATACTGACCAAAAGACTGACAGAAATACCATGTGTGAACATGCAAGCGCAATGCAGACCAGGTATGCTTCGGGCGGTGGCTTAAGGGGACCGGCATTTACATACTCGCAGCACAACGAAAAAATTCTGCTGTAAATATATATTCCCCATTCAAACTCACAGTAGCAAGAATTGCAACAGATTTTGCTGCGGATTTCTTCTCATTTTCACATTATTTTTGACAGAATTTAAAGATTCCAACCAAAAGATTCCAAGGATCGTTTAGATTAAATAATAATGACAATTTTGGGTATAGTATAGCAGAATTTACTTGCAATATTCTGTATTGTTTTCCATGTATCCAAAACCTTCATTTCCTTACCACAAACCTATCATTTTCTTCAACACATTGTTTCTTTATCTACAGTGTCCATTGACAGAAGAGCCCCCGTGTAATTAACATGCTAGCCACATTAACAGCTGCCTGAAAATCGTGTCTTTTTATCGCACCATGGTTTCTTAGGTGATTCCTGGCATAGTGTACTACCTCCATCTCTCTTAATCTAATCCCCTCCCCCCCTTCCTTCCAGTTTGCCTCGCCTTGTTACTGTTTCTCAAAAATTAATGACCTAAAACAAGGACAAACAGAAAGACATAACAGATCATTCTAGAAAGAGCGTAGAACAGATCAGATAAAGGAGCCGGAGAGAGGATTCGAATACATCCAGTAAATACTGCATAATCATTAGGTATAAGCTTGGAAATGATCTGACTGCTTTAACCCTTTGTTCTCTTTTGTGTTCAATAAAAGAAGGAAAAATATGTTATGCTGCTTATTAAATATAATCAAAATAGTCAGCTGAAGAATTGCAATGTGATTACAGAACATGCACAATGTATTGATTTAAAGACAGAGGACAGAACATTGCATTAGATACAAGATGATGACTACATTGGTACCCACTAACCCCATTTCTCTGAGGTGCTAATATGAGGCTGAGAGGTAGTGCTTTGTATGAAAAAGAAGGCTTTAAGACAACCTATAACGTCTTCATTAAAAAGAGCTTCTCCTAGTGACTGTTTCCATTTCGAAGAAAAAAAAAAAAAAAACATCAGGAAGAAAAATAAATTGATCAGATATCTGAGAAGAAAAGGCTAAACTATATTACTGAGCTTAAAAGCTAAAGTCACAGGACTAGAAATTGTGATCTTGTAATCATAAAATATGCCTGGATAGATGAAAAAGCAACATCACTAAACCAAGTACCTTAATTTTAACACTTAAGGCTACGTTCACACTACGTAAATCTACGACCGTAGTTCTCGCCGCAGAACTACAGCCGTAGATTTGCGGTGTGGAACATAGCATTATTTGCTATGGGATCCCGGCCGGAGCGTACGCACATTGTATACGCTCCGGACGGTTCCCATGCGGCGCCGCAAACAACTGACAGGTCCATTATTTGCGGACGGAATTCAATGAATTCCATCCGCAGAAGGACCTGGCAGTTCACACAGTGAAGTGAGCGGCTCCAGCCGCTTGCTTCACTGTGGGCTATGGGAAGCTCTGATGCGGGCGCATGCTGATGTGCCCGCATCAGAGCTCCACGGAGGAAAGATCCGGGCTGAGACCGGCCGTTCCGTGACCGGTCCAGAGTCACGGAACAGCCGGTCTCATCTGTAGTGTGAACATAGCCAGACTCTGCTTGGTTCACACTACGTATATTTCAGTCAGTATTGTGGTCCTCATATTGCAACCAAAACCAGGAGTGGATTGAAAACACAGAAAGGATCTGTTCACACAATGTTGAAATTGAGTGGATGGCCGTCATTTAATGGCAAATATTTGCTGTTATTTTAGAACAATGGCTGTTATATTGAAATAATGGCAGTTATTTACTGTTATATGGCGGCCATCCACTCAATTTCAACATTGTGTGGACGTAGCCTTTCTGTGTTTTCAATCCACTCCTGGTTTTGGTTGCAATATGAGGACCACAATACTGACTGAAATATACGTAGTGTGAACCCAGCCTAATACAGCAAACATTAAGTTATCAGTCACATAGTTTATTGAAAATAATTAATAATAATAATAATAATAATAGGATTAATAATAGCAATATTTGCAATTATTTGCAATAATAGCAGCATATAATTTATATAGCACTAACATATTCCGTACCACTTAAGGATTGCCATCATTCACATTGGTGCCTGTCCCCTATGGGGCTCACAATCTAAATTCCAGATAAATTTATAAGTATATTTTTAATGTATTGGAGGAAACACGTGGGGAGTACATACAAACTCCTTGCTAATGTTACCCTTGGTTGGGTTTGAACTCAGAATCCAAGTGCTGCATGGTAACAATGCTAACCACTGCACAACATCATAGGGAGGTGATGGGGGGACATTTATCAAGATCGCCATTCATTGTTCTTAAAAATTCCCCTGTCACTATGCAGTCTGCCAGATTTACTAAGAGGTGTACGCGAAGCCACAGGAAAAAAAAAAAAAAGAATTTCCCTCGAGCACACCAGGACACAGATTCATACATGTGCCCCACTCTGCCTGTAGGACCACTCTTTTCTAATTTTCCATACTATGTATTTTAAATTGTGTTTATTTAAAAGGGGTAATGCGGCGCTAAACAATTATTCACTAAATAACACACATTACAAAGTTATACAACTTTGTAATGTATGTTATGTTAGTTAATGGCCCCCTTCCCCTTGTTTCCCCCCCCACCCTTGCTAGACCCAGAAGTGTAGTGCTCTATACTCACCTGATCCGTGTTGACCCCCGTCCGCCATCTTGTGACAATGATGTAATCTTTAGGCGGATGGCCGAACCGCTCTGACCATCCCTCGTGCCGGCCACCATCTGCCACGTCATCAGCTGCTCAGCCGCGATTGGCTGAGCACAGTTATGCTTAGAATGTGTCCCCAACAATCTGTCTTCGGAGTAAAAGAGAGGTAGCCATAAGCTTTCTGTAGTTTAATTAAAATCGAATTAAAATGTATTTAATCTATACTTTTAAATGACTTTTTACGTCGGCTAGTCTGCTGTCTTTTATAATTGGCACCATATTTATAATATATCCAATACCAGCAAATACTGGAATTTGGCCTAATTGCTGAGCTGTATCAAATGATTTATTAATTTTAATTTTAGGCTTTATTCCTACATCCATATTATTGACTGTACGAGAGCCTGTTGCCTTTTGTGCCAAAATAAGATTGTAATGCAGCCAGAACATTTTGCTCAGACTGTATGGATGAGCAAAACTAAATGTGAAAATTAAATAAGTGTCCTTGTGTCTGTCCGATATAATTACTATTGTGCATGCCTGTTTAGTCCACCTTAGGTTCTGTTAGGATCAGCATCAGAGGCTCCATTAGGAGATTCCAAACCTACCTTGCCCTTAAAAGTTAGAGGGGTCTAAATAAAGATGTTCCAACTGCTCTGCAGTTTTTGTTGTCTGTCCCATCACGTAACTCAGGGAACCACTAGCCATAACAGTTATCCAACTCAACCAGTGGTTGGCTTAGCTAGCATTAACTACTGTACGTGTTAGGACTGAGAACAGGTAGCGCTGAGCAGTGGAGACTAGCACCATTAAAACATCACTGGCAGAAGGTTGGCGGCAGGTATGTCAGATGTTGTGTACAGTACAAGGGCTAAAGTGTTCAGCCTTTGTTGAGTATATGTTGGGCTTTTGTTCAAACGCTATTTCTATCAGGAGGAAGAAAAAGAGGTCCTCAGCACACTCCCATAAAATCCAGTTCTTTATTAGGTTTCTTTAAAATAAAAGCATTTGATTATTTATAATTGGTCAATAGTAAATTGGTAAACCACTATTAGTCATAATCTGGCATTACCTGCATAACATTGCTAATTTAATACACAAACTGATCAATCAAACCTGAAATAACACATGATTGTACATTCTCACTTCATTCTCACTTCATAGGAGCATGCACAAAAAGAGAAAACAAATATGGAAACATACTACATGATTCCATATACAGTAAACCTATCAATGTTATGAAAGGTATAAAAGATCATTGTACCAATTTATTTATGTGGCATGAGTGTTAAAATCCAGTTTAAATATGTTTTAAAATCTAAAAGACTTTGCTTAAAGATTGAATTGGCCCTGCTCCGGGTGCCTGGAAAAGCTGGATCCTGTCCTGGGGAACTGGGAGAAGTTTCCCAGAACTGGATCTAGCTTTTCTAGACATCCAAAGGCAGACACCAGTACAGATTGTAATGTAAATTCACTCATCTCTAGTCTGAATAATGAAAAATGTTTGACTTTTTCGAGAACCAGAAAGCTGCACGGTGTGTCCCTCCACATTGGTATTTCCAGTTGGAAGGAGTAGCTGTACAAGAGAAATAATACACATGGGGGCTGGGTTCACACTATGTATATTTGAGGCTGTATTTGGTCCTCATGTCAGGTCCTCATAGCAACCAAAACCAGGAGTGGATTGAAAACACAGAAAGGATCTGTTCACACAATGTTGAAATTGAGTGGATGGCCGCCATATAACAGTAAATAACGGCCATTATTTCAATACCACAGCCGTTGTTTTAAAATAACAGCAAATATTTGCCATTAAATGACGGCCATCCACTCAATTACAACATTATGTGAACATAGCCTTTCTGTGTTTTCACTCCACTCCTGGTTTTGGTTGCTATACAGCCTCACAAATACAGCCTCAAATATACATAGTGTGAACCCAGCCATAATAAGATATTCAGCACCAAATCGATCAAACAAAACAACCATAGTATGTCAATTGTATAAATGCTTTATTAGATCATACTATAACAAAAAACAAAAATTAAATCAAGACCTAGGGGGAGAGAGGCTATGTATGTTGCTGGGACATGTTGCAATACAAAATAAGGTGCCACTATATCATACATGTAAGCAATATAGTATCTTACATCAGCATAAATGCATGTAAAAAAGTGCATAGTGCATAGACTATCATGCTTACAGTACGCTGAAAAGGTTTGTGCAATTGGTAATATACCGTTGCACATAAAAGTGTATTACCAATTGTACCAATGGTCCCAGTTTGCTGGCCCCCATCTCAGACTCCAACACCATTTTGATCCTGCTTCCTTTGTTTCTACAAGGGGATTAAAGGGATTATCCCACTCTACAAAAACATGGCCACTTTTGCACCACTCTTGTCTTCAGTTAAGGTGTGGTTTGCAATTAAGCCCCATTCACTTCAATGGAACTGAATTTTAAAGAGGCAAGAGGGATGCAAAAGTGGCCATGTTTTTGTAGCGCTGGATAACCTCTTTAATTTGGTGATAGCTAACTGACCGGTATTGGACTTTTGTGGTTTTACATTAAGGCTATGTTCCCTTAGTATTTTGGTCAGTAGTTTTCAACCGAAACACATAAAGGCTATGTTAACATTATGGGGGAGATTTATTAAACTGGTGTAAAGTAGAATTGTCTTGGTTGCTCCTAGCAACCAATCAGATTCCACTTTTCATTCCTCACAAATTCTTTGAAAAATGAAAAGTGGAATCTGATTGGTTGCTAGGGGCAACTAAGACAATTCTACTTTACACCAGTTTGATAAATCTCCCCCTATGTTTAACATAACAACAGATACTGTTAAACTGCCAGCCGCTGGGCTGCATTCAGGATGTTCCTGCAGCCGACACCTCTGTATGAGCTTCAGTAACATTCTTTCTTTAACATTGACTTGTGTACCTGCAAATCAATTAGCCATTTACTTCAATGTAATGTGCGCCCGCCGTGTGAACACAGCGGGCGGCATTGCATTGACTTCAATGAAATGCCGTCCCTGCAGTAAAGAATGGACGCTCATTCCATTGCAATGAGCGTCTCTTCTTTGCCGAAATATAACGTTGTGTGAACATAGCCTTTGGCTATGCTCACACACTGTTGAAATTTAGTGGATGGACACCATTTATTGACAAATAACAGCTGTTGTTAAAAAAAACGGCTGTTGTAAAAAAAAAAAAAACATAAAAAGAAAACTTAATTTTAAAAATAGTCTGTGAATAAATGTGTATGACTATGTTCACACAACTTAAAATATAGAGAAAAGGAGGCCGCTTTTGCAATTTAAAAAAACGTCAGTTTTTCACTGCAATGCAATCCATTGAAGTCAGTGGAAAGACGCACAATGTATTGAATAATGGATGTTTTTACTGCGGGCGTCAAAATAATGAACATGATCATTATTTTCGGACGTCTTTTGCAAACAGTGGACGTTCTTTTATTAGTTGATCACGCACAGTTTTTCTTTCTTTCTCAGTTTTGGCTATTAAATTCAATAGACTTTTCAATTAAGACAGACCTTAAGTCCAATTAGCAACCCCAAACTAGAATAATGTACCAACAGCTGGAGAGGAGGCCAGACAGCTAAATGACGTCCGCTATTTTAGACTCAAAATGATGGACGTCTTTTAAACGGAGCTGAAAAAACATTGTGTGAACAAAGCCTAAGTATCTATAATGAATCTTTCTTAACTGGGCAATTGCCTCTATTGTATGTTATATAGAAGATATTCCATATAAATGAAGCTGAAGCTAAGGAGGCCTCTAGAGGATGAACCCTTATAATTATATCCTCTAGTGGGTCTAAGAAACCTCAGCCTGACACTGATTTCTTACATGGAATAGTATTTATACGTTTACTCAGGTTCTCTTTATGTAATGCTGCATTTTATTTTAATGATCAAAAGTATTAAGTGCATCAAATAAACATTAATAAGGACATATGGAAAGGGTAGAATTTTTTTTCATGGCACAGTAGCATACATATTCAAGGTATTGGAACAAGAGGCACGCAGCACTGAATTCTAAGCAAGAAAAGCACGTCTGTCTGTATAGCATGTCAATATCCTGTCAATAACGCAAGCTTCTTTCATGCTATTTTTATTCTGCTTGTGTCACTAAATGGCTTAAGATGAATTAGGGAAAGAATACAAAGTAGCAAGAGAAATTCATTGTTGTATAGATTTTATTCAGGGTGCATTTTTCAATAGCCTGGATAAGCAAATATACAGTGGATGATAGATAGATGACAAATAGATAGTATAATGGAAAAGATTACAATTAGAATAAAATTGTAATCTATGATGAACATTTGTTATTATGAGGGTTATTGTTTTTCAGACAATATTCTCTAAATATCATAAAATCAATAATGTATAAAATGTATATTTTTAAGGTATATGTACAGCTGTATTCTTTGCAAGCTTGTTATGAATGTAGTGTTTTTTATGAACTTATATATGACTATACATTGTTGTTTTACCTTTAGGGCATGTACAGCTGTTGCAGTGGTGAAGATCCAAAGGCTTTAGATCAACAGCTTCCTACTTTAAATCATTGTTATCCACCACAAAGAATACCAGCTCTTTCAAATTCTGTACCACCACCTCCGCCACCATCTGCTCCTTTACCATGTTCCAACTTTTTGCCACGAGAAAGACGCATTGTAGAAAGATGGCGTCATGCCAGGAGTCCCAACTGTTATAAAGATATGTACACTCCTACTCGCACTGTCCATGACCCTAATAGCAAAGTGTCTGCTCCTCGTCATTCCCATAAGAACACATTCTCTGACGGCTTTCACAGATATTATGGTCCAATCGAGCCTGAAGGCCTTTCTGATCATTTGGTAGAATCAGGGCAAGCATACAGCAAAGAGAAAAAAATATCTCCTTGTCAGATGTCACCACCAACTCAAAGGGAACATTTCCTAGAAAATCCACCATCTTATTTTGCAATTGTACGTGAGAAAGATGCTCCAGAGCCGCCTGGTTGGCAATCAAAAATTTCAAGAGGTCTTTATGAAAACTACCAAGGAGGAAAAGAACGAACTCCAAAATCAGGTGGTGGGGCACGAGGGAGTCGTACACCTGAAACAGCAGTGAAAAAGTTTGACCACATGGGAAGTAGTTACCAAGGAAAGAGCACATGTGAGATGGAATGTGAGGTTTATAGTGGTGGTGGTCCAAATGCTAGCACAAACCGCCCAAATAAAGCCAGTGTGGAAGTATGTGATAGTTCACACTATGGAGGCCATACAAGGTTTACATATGAAGACGAACGAAGCTGTGGAAGAGATTGCCACCATCGCCGAGAAGATGTGGACATGGAGTCTCAACCTTTGCTTCACAAAAAGTCTAATCGTTCTCATATGTGCAGAAGCCACTCTCACCCTCTAGTTATGAACGCCAATCAAAGTAAATATCCTGATCTTTCAGATTCTGATTCTGATGTGTGTGAGAGAGAGCCTCCATGTGTAAAATCTGAAATGGGTCATAATTGTTGGTACTCACCAAATTATTTCTGCACATACCCATCTAGAGACCGACAAACATCATCTGCACCTCGCAAACCCATGAGATACTGGTCAGTGGATAAATTAGGCAAATATCGACAGTTAAGCAAGGAGTACCTCCCAAATACATGCCATGGTTCTTGTTATTGTAGTAGCTTAGAAGTGCTACAACCTCACTGCCATAAGGAGCCAAGATATTTCAGCTGCTCTGATGAAAAGCTTGAAAGAAGATTGGACTGGGAACACTTACGTGGAGGTCATTGCTCATTTCTCCACCATCATCATCACTCTTGTGACTTAGCACCCATACATCCCACCTCCCGTAGTTTGGAGGACCTCAGCAGATGCCATTTGCGATGTCATAGACACATCTTCTCACCAGAATGTCAACCTAGGTCAAGTCATAGTGGAACCCTTTATAAAAGAAGGGGATCTGCACATTTCTCTAGCTTGGAATCTGAGGTATGACCAGCAGAATACAACTTATTTCAAGCCCACCAATGTTTAGTTATGGGAAATTTACCTATGTTCTGTATGAGTTGAAACCAAAACTTAATATAAACTCGGCTGCAGTCGTGAAAAACTTTTGTCTTACATGGGCCATATTACTAGACTACAAATCTTACTATCCAGATTTTTATCTATACCAAGGATTTTCTTTTTTCTGTTATGCAGTTATACTGTTGCAGCTTTGCATTAACTGGTTAATGTTTTAAGAAGAGCTTACACTTATTACCTACTGGCTGGACCAGCAGAATGACCGATTTGCAATCAAGTCATGGAAGGCATTGTTGTTAAGAATAATAAAGAATGTGAGGTTCAACTAACAGATCACAATATCTAATGTCAGCAGTTGGGTTATTTAACAGGATGGGGACCTTGGTATGGATGATTTAGTATGTACAAGTGTAAGAGGTGGAGACAAATCGAGGAATCGATCAATGGACACAATTTTATTAGACTGTCCTCTTCTGATTTTATGTTTGAGGAAATGTTAAGGGCTTATTTAGACATTTGTAACACTTTTAAGCACACTGCAATAGATATATAAATAATTGTGACTAGGTAAAATTAGTATACTTATATAGTTATTTAGCTATAGTACTCCTAGAACCCCCCCCCCCCCCCCCCCCCAACGAATCCCCTGTCCCCCATCCCCCATTTCTCAGCCAAAACAATGAAAGCCTTTGGCTGCAATGTGCTTCTTAGCTTCAGAACAGAATTTTTATTGTAAAATATCAGCTGTATCAAATAATACATATTAGTTGTACAATTTTTTTTTTCTTTTTCAATTTTTGGAGACAAAACTGTGATATATACATATGAAAAATGGGGAAAAAACTTTTCAATACGATTTTTGTTGTTGAAGTACAAATTATGATGCATACTATTTTTTTGGACATTTTGTGAAATGTTTGTGTTCATATAAGCAGGTAATGGTCATGAGATTGATGTGTGGTGTTTCAGAGGTAAATCCCAGTTCCTGATTCATATCTTTTTCTGCCACAGTCCATTTTTAATACATATAAGAAAAACATAGTGGCCTACTGTTGTAGCAATGAGCCATTGGCCTTTTCAGGTAAATTTTACATTCTGTATTTTTACTGTAGCTCTAATTCCAGTTCTCTTGCTGATCTACTCTATCGCCCAAGGTGGGTACAACTGCTGGAGTATTGAATTTGCCCACCCCTGCACTATAATGGTAACCCTGAGCCTGCACAATGCATAGCTCTTGCACAGATTTTGTAAAAGAAATCCTATAATTTACATGTATTGTTTGCATGTATCACTCTTATACATGATATACACCACTCGTCACATTACTGACTGCAGCACGGGCTATATAAACATACAGTGTGAGTGTTCCAGTTCACTATATGTATGATTTCCATAGCTAGTGAATGGATATTACTTGTCATTTTGCACCAAGCAAATTGTAAAATGATATTCAAAACAATATGCTGCTGTATGGCTATATATATGTATATGTATATACTCTCTAACTACCCTTTTTAGCACTGTGACCCCTAAGTGCCACAAACTGCTAATCAGATGTCAGTTTTGGAACATATCTATGGACGTGCCACAAATTACTCAGCAGATGACAGGTATAGGGAAGTCTTATGGGAATATTGGGAAACAATAATGTAATGAAGTCTTCAAACCAGGTACATTTATTATATACAATACAGAGCGCGCAATGCAGCATCACCATGAACTTTTAGCAACTGTATACATGTATGACTGTGTGAGTATGATAACTTTTATTATTGGACCATTTAAAGGATAAATGCAGGAAGTATCTTTGTGGATGGGTATAAAGCCCCTCCCCCAGCAACAATGTCATTCTTGTCCTAAGTTTGTATTTAGTATTGCAGTTCAGTTCCATTGAAGTAAATGGAGGTAAGTTGTAATACCAAACAGAACTTGAGTGTAAGTATGGCGCTGTTTTTGAAAGAAAGCTGTTTTGTTTTATAATCCTTGAAATCCCTCTACATCTTGGTATATTTGAAGTCTGGTTAGTCTGAAAGTGAAATATTAAGATATCTCGAACCCTGAACTTCACCCTAACCTTTAAGTTCATGCAAAGTGCTAAAATTCTTAAGACTCATAAACACAGCAGAGCCCATGAGAATTGAAGTCATAGGCAGTCATTCTGTTTTCATCACTATTTAGGTATTCTCTTATAGAAGTAATTTTTCCCACTAAATAAATCCAACAGAGAAAACATCTGTCTGCATCCAGATTTAGGAGTATGATATGACCCAATAGACTTTTATGGGTGTTTTATTATGGCTTAGTACAAATTAGGTCAATACTGAGAACAGATCTAACCAAATTGAGATGTATAAAGTTTTTACTCTTTTCTAATATAAATCTGATCATAGTTTTCACACAAAAAATCTTTTCCGCCTAAAAACATTTTTTTTTTTAGAAAGTCGAGAGGCAAGGAAAAAGGTTATAGAGCACCCACATTGGTCCATTTACAGAGTAAGTAGAAGTAGGCAGTAAAAGCTCATCTTTTTCCTTTTGCTGTTCCCAGTGTGCAGTCTGCTTCCCTTGGTTCTAGCAGCAAAGATGGCATGGTCTTTTAAAAGAGTTTCTAGTCTTAGGAAAATTAGACATAATTATTACATACTTTATAGATATGTAACTTATAATATAATTGCTTAGGCTATGTTCCCACTCTGTATAAACAAAGGCCTTTCCTCGTGAACTGCTGCTGTTTAATGCTACCTACAACTGAAAATTTATGATTGTGATAATATATTCTGGCAGTAGGTAACATTAAATAATAGCCGTTCACACAGAATAGCCATTGTTTATACAGCGTTGGAACATAGCCTTAGGCTTTATTCACGCATTTTTTCAGCTTTGTTTAAAATGACATCTAAAATAACGGATGTCATTTAGCTGCCTAGCCTTCAGTGCAATGATGGCTGTTGGTAGATTATTCTAGTTTGGTTACTAATTGGCCTTTGGATGTGGCTTAATTAAAAAGTCAATTGAATTTAATAGTTAAAACTGAGAAAGAATGGTGACAAAAGAAAAACCGTGTGTGAATAACAACAACAAAAAAAGTCCGCTGTAAAAGACGTCCGAAAATAATGATTATGTTCATTATTTTGATGTCTGTGGTAAAAACATTTATTCAATACATTGCATGCATTGGATGTCCGTCTTTCCATTGACTTCAATGCATTGCCATTGCAGTCAGTTAAATTGCAGCAATAACGGATGTTTTTTTAAATATCAAAATCGACTGCCTTCTCTCTATTTTTGATGTGTGAACACAGCCTTAGGCTATGTTCACATGTAGTATGAGACCGGCCGTTCCGTGACCCGTGTAATAGGGCCTTTAGGCTATGTACAAAAAAAGAAAGAAAAAAAGGACGTTGGTCAATAATGATCATGATTATTTACAGCCGTCATTCTCAAACAACAGCCAGTATTTTTCCTAAAAAAGACATATAAACATAGCTTTAATAATACATGGATCTCAACTTTATCTACATAAAACATTCAGATTATTAGCCTATTCTCAAGGTAGGCCATCAGTGTCTGATCAACAAGGTGTTACTGCCCAAACATAACCAGGCAGTTATGGCTTATCCTGAGGAGGGGCCATCAATGTAACAGTCCCAGAAAACCCCTTTATGGCTATGTTCACACAACGTCTTTTTCTGCAAAATAACGGTCGTTGTTTTTAAACCATTGTTTTACAATGACGTCCATCAAAAATTTTTGAGATTATTATTCATGGCTGTCGTTATCGAACAACAGCTATTTTGACTAAACATAGCCTAATGATGTGAACATAGCCTAATGATGATTTCAGATATTTTTATATTTTTTCCTAGTAATAGTATAAAACAAAACCAACAATGCTGAAAAACTTCATATCTAAAAGAAATATAGCTTATGTAGACTTACTGATTTCATGTTTTTTTTTCTTGTTTGTTTTTTTCCGTATAGCTTTATGTATTCCTGTCAAACATTGTAGTTAAGATTAGTTCTAGGAAAACCTAGGACAGCACTCATTCATCCACATTTGTGATTTTTCCTGTAGTTATATGGATGACTGTATGTAACAGAATTCTTCATATAGATCAAGGCCTTCACAATACATTACCGATACATATACTGTAACATATTAGTTACCATATATAATCCAAATTGATCCTACAAGGATTGACAATCAGTATTTAGTAGGTTCTTTGTCACTGAAGAGGGTACCTGGAGAGGGTAGATGGCCATAATTACACCTAATTGGTGGCTAATTTCTAAAGATGTGCTCCCATGTTGGTTGCATTTGGACAAAACCATATCCATATTTGATGACCAATGGTTGCAGGATTGTGCTGGTATATCTGCTGCATTACTGCAAAATTGTGCCGCCTTAGACCCCCACATCTGGGTGGGGTTTCATTCACATTGAAAAGATTGACCACACCCACTTTTTGTTTCTTTTTCCTTTCTTGAGTGAGTCATGGCCCAAATCTTGGCACACTTTGATCCTTTTTTTTTTTTTTTTAATTA
Source organism: Dendropsophus ebraccatus (assembly GCF_027789765.1). NCBI lineage: Eukaryota > Metazoa > Chordata > Amphibia > Anura > Hylidae > Dendropsophus > Dendropsophus ebraccatus. The sequence continues at coordinate 49,606,087 of NC_091465.1, forward strand.
AATAAATGTGGGACAATGTTTGTTAATAGTTCAGAGAAGATACGATTAATACTATTTTCATTTTTATAATTATTGTTTATATTAGTATATTATATTATTGGTATATCAACACTCTATTCTATCCTAGTTACCCTGATGAGGAAACCAGAGTGCCTGAAAAAAGATGGTAGTTTTTGACGCAACTTAAACCATTACAAACCATGGGTTAATAAAATAGACAATGAGTTTCAGAGGAAATCCTGTAAATGTGAATTGCATTTTAACACCAATCATATAAGTATCAACCATACCAGATTTTTGGTTAAATGTAAAAAAAGAAAAGAAAAAAAAAGCTTATTAATTACATGAAAAATATCGTTAAAATATATACGATATGGACAGAGATAGATAGATAGATAGATAGATAGATAGATACTAATGATTTTGCCATTTTCTATTTCAAATTTTACTTTCATGTCTGCCACCTACCATCATGCCCGGACAGCTAAAGCTTTGGATTTGGCTGTCCTAGCATGATGGAAAATGTAGAAGTGCAGCAACTGAAGGGCCACAGTTTGAAGACCCATGCTATACAATACTTTGTCTCAACACTAGATCCTAACTGGAGCCACTTACCTACATAGTGTGGTCACCAAAACATGTTGTACTGGATAGATAGGAAGAAGGCGGCAGCATAGTATGTAGTAGCGGTAGCTGTGTGTAATGGATAAATTCAATGGAGAACAGTATGAAATATGTTTTGCTATGTTATAAAAGTTCCATTCAGCAGTATTTCCCAGAATAATAGTTATTGGTAGCTAAATGTACAAAGGTATCTGTTCTTCTACAAGCTAAAATTATTGATCCGTCCAGTTGCCAAGATGAAACCATTTCTTAGATGCCTGTAAAATGGAACAGTACAAACAGACTATAATTAAATGAAATGAGATTTCAGTGTTATCTATGCTAATACAGTGTAAATGTATGTTAGATTAAGAGCTCATGCACTGCAGGTTTCACGGCATCAGTACGTAAGTATATCTATAGTAATTAATGCCTTTTGATTCCTAGATGCGATAATGAGCTTATTGCCTGTGTTCTCTATGGGGAAGGGTAAGCTGCAGTCAGTCTGCACTAGCAGCTGCTTATCTCTCTGAGAACAAAGGGATTGGGCAGTTGAACACTATTACTCTCGATCCCTATATCAACCAACATCATTATCCACCAATGAATGGTTTGGCCAACATCATTATAAAGGGGACCTTTAGTCTATCCTGGCCATCATAATTTTCAGGAAGAGCTAAAACTAGCCTTTTATGATCAATGACAGTGGGTGAAGAAGGGATAATCTTTTTAAGAATATTCTGCTAACTATAGAATTTTCTTACTATTTGAAACATGACCTTCTTTTCAGCCAATAACAGTCTGCCATACTGTCGATTGGCTAAACTGTATGAGCATCTCAAAAAAGGTTTTAAAAAAATTATCAACTAGAGAAAGAACAACTCAAGACTTCTCAATATTTCTACATTGATCAGTTTTATTGGTCTACATAACTGTATTTCACGAGTCGTACCTATCATTTAAATCATATGAATCTAGTGAGGTTCTTATATTTTTAGGAGAATTATAGTAGCATAGTAAGAACAGGTAATTAATGGACTGAATGTTATTAATTTTGCAAGCAGTTAAAGATGCAGAAAAAATCTTCATGTACTAGCCATACAGAGATATGTGTAGAATACAGTAAATATAGGCATTAGCATTAACTTCAGAGTCCTGAAGTTGAAAACCCAACACTGCCAAGTCAGTAATGGAAATTATAAAGGAACAAATGACAACTTAACAGCTAAATTAGTTTCTGGGAAGAGGATTATTGATGTTTCCCTGGTTTCTTTTTGAGTTTTGTGCAGTAGAATGATAGGTAACATGTTCATTGACTTGTAGGAATAACATCCAAAATCCATAGATCTGCCGAGAACCTTACTGGTTTAGCGCATCAAGTGAGTGAGCAAGGAGTCAGACAGAAACATTGCCATTTCACTGACAGCTTGAAAACTTTCTAACATGAAATGTAATGTGAATTTCTCACTACTCTAGCTACATGATAAAATTTATAATCTCAGGTAGAAGAAACGGAAATATGAGGCAGCGAGATATCGGTTCAAAATGTAGCTGAAATGTCACTTCTTAAAAGTAGTTCACTTCATTGGAAATAATAGACTTACAACGATGTTATCAGCTCTACTGGAGGATTTTGAAAATGTCAGATATGTCCTCCTTATCGTTCTCAGTTTTAGATATAGCTCCTACAGCTTTGGCGTAGAAATTGCCACCTTATGGCCACTATATTGGTAACACCACTTGTTGTCAGTAGTCCCTTATAGTTCCTTCAGGAGACAACTGATGACTGGAATACTCAAACCTGCTGTTCTGTTCCCATGGGGCCAGGGACAATAAGAACAAGGGTAATTTTCTTACCTTGATCCTCAGTGCTGTTTTTAGCTAAATATTCCGTTAAATATGTAAATGAGGCAGTTTGGTGCACTTCAGACGGAACAACCACCCTTAGTGCACCAATCTACCCCACCGGCCACTATCATCTAAGGAATATTGAGGTGGTGCTATGCATTGCTGTCACTCCACTGCAGAGGACTAGATAAATATCCGTGAGTGGACGGGGTGGATCAGTGCACTAATGGTGTAGGTCCCAAGTGTAAGCGCACCAATCTACATTTTTATTAAACTGAGGGTTTAACAAAAACAGTGCTGAGGATGAAAGTAAGAAGATGAACTCCTGTGCGCTATGGAAACATTATAGCAGGTTAGAGTCTTCTAATCTGCTATTAGTTTCCCTATAATATAAGTAGTCTGATACAATTCAGCTTTACTATTCATTAGATAGCTGAAATGCCCGATACTTAACTTGTTGACGTCTAACAATGGATAAACCAAAAGTTTACCAGAGATGAGAAGAGTGGTATTAGTCTTCTTACAGTTATCATTAAATCATAACGTTGAAATACAGTGTCATCAAGGACAACTCCAAGGATCTACCAATAAGCTGGTTGTAGCTATAGGGTGTAGTTGCTAGGGCTTAGGTTCTGTACACCAGCTGAGTGCCACATAGTCACACTCCAAAATTTAGAGGGTTAGGGTCACAAACTGCATCTTTTTACTAGGAAAAGGATAAGCCAGGTATGACTCTGGTAGGAAATATCTTATAGGGGCTGTCAGGGTCTATGGGGAAATGTGTTATTAGTTTCTGCAAAATTGCTGGCACATGGAATGATAAATTCACACTATATATTCAAAATATTGAAAAACAAAAATACACATATATCACAGTTTTTCACATTAAGGCATATAGTGGGATCAAGAACATTAAATAAAGTTATAAATCAAGTCTTATACATTTTGTGTATGAGTAAATTCATAAAATGACTTAAAATGAAGTTAAACTTCTTAAAGTTTACATGTGGTATATTGTTTCTGGCCCATAAATGAACATTGCTAAGAGACTTATTTAGCAAAGCTGAGTTTGTTAGCTCATTGTAATATTACATGTATTATAACTATGTGGACTTACATAGTTATCTTACCTTAGCAAATATAGGGGGAGATTTATCAAAGGGTGTAAAATTTAGACTGGTGCAAACTACCCACAGCAACCAATCACAGCTCAGCTTTAGGCAGTGCTGAAAGGAAAGCTGAGCTGTGATTGGTTGCTGTGGGCAGTTTGCACCAGTCTAAATTTTACACCCTTTGATAAATGTCCCCATATGTCCAATGGAAGGCAATGACTTAGTTAATGTGTGGCAGAGAGTGCTAAAAGTCTTGCAGATCAGGTGGGAACTGCACCTATAAATATTCCAAACTGCACATTTATTCTAGCTCTTGTCTTTTAATGAATACAGGAATTCATTTGCCTCAAGTGGGTCCATTTTGTCTGAATTTAAAAGTTAAGTTTTCTGCAGGTATTTATCCTAGTGGACGTCTTGACACAAACCCATCAATGCAGAATCCGGGGATAGCTTTGCATTTTACTTGACTGATATCTTTGAAGAGATACCTGTCTAATACTGGGAACAAATTAATCCCTTTTGATGTGAATGTAGTTTTTAGGATGTATCAAGTTGAGTTTGAAACTTTCTCTTTTTCATGTAAAAAGTTCTATTTTCACTTTTAGGAAGAATTCCCACTTGATATGGGAAAATATATATTAAAGTTTATCCATCAGAGTCATCTGCCATGTATATTCTGTACAGATATATCTCTGTGGATATCTCAGCCTCATTTTTATTCCCAAGTGCTTGTTGCCCATGTTATGTGCTGTTTCCGTCTATGTACTTTTATTGTAGCATTCATATTCTCTAACTGTCAGACCCTCTGGCTTTCTGTAGATATTCGAAGAAGAGTTGAAAAACTCATCTGAGAAAGATGTAATGTTGGCTACAATGTGGGTTTAAATGTACAAGGTGTCCTCCGAGTTCCTTTTTAAATTGTATTTTTTATCTACTGAAGCCAAGCTGCGTTACTAATGCTGTGTATAATCATTCAGTGCATTTTAATAAGAGATATATTGCTGTGAACTGAGAACGTCACATCAATTGTCCCCCAAGGTGCCAACTCTGTACACATCTGTGGACGTTTTCCTCACATTGCCATGAAAATGCTCAGGAACTTCTTGAATTTTTTTTTTTTTTTTTCATGTTCTTTTCTTTCTAATGAACTCAGTGCTGAAGTGCGTTGCCACAATGATTGCAATGAGATGTAAATGGAATTTCTATAATGTTAAGGGCAAAATGAACCTGCTTTTCAAATGTGCCTCAATAACATCGGAGAGAGAAGCATACCGGTGGCTTGTCGTTGCATTCCTCTTTCCCACTCTTCACTTTAAGTTGTAGGACTGTTCTGTGTATGTGTTTTTTAAACATGTCAATGTAGATGTATTAACACTATGTGCTTATTAATGTTAACTGTTAATGTATGTTGTTCATGTTTGGATTGGGAATGAAGAGAATGATTCAGCCAAACCAAAAGTGTGAATTGTAACATGGTATTGCCATTACGTTCCAGATTAATCCTAAAGGTTACGGATGGTTATTGAATGAGAAAACCTTTAAAAAAAAATTACAATTTCTGCCACACTCAAGCATTCACATGAAACTACCTACAAATGTATGAATGCTACATGAATAGCAGGGATAGGATGCCCATAACTAATGTTAGCAGTACCTGAAAAATAAAAGTGATAGCAAGAATTGGTTTCTTAAGGCAACACAAGTCTGCACATAAATAAGGTACAGTATATGATAATAGCCATCTTATATCCGTAAATCCTATTTTTATATTATATATAAATAAATATATTCTCACTGGCCAGTATGGGGTGAAGGCAGAAAAAGTCTTAATTGATAGTTTCTTTAATGATTGTGCTTTGCTGAAAGGAACAGATATAATATTTTGTACTTTCTTTAGGAAGAGTGATTGGTGAATTAAAAAGTGTAAGTGACCGTATATCCCTTATCTAATAGTGCCATTTCATTCATGAAGATACCCTTAAGGTCAATGTCTGACTAGAGAACACCATCATTGCACACTTATTTCTGTCATTGGAAGAATGGCAGTCACTAACAGTTTTCCCCTTTATAGGCGCCATCTCTAGTTGCCCATTGGTTAGTGGGCAGAGACTAGCTGCTATGGTGTCTTAAATACACCGTAAAACAATAAGTGATCCCATAGACTATTGGATTTCTTTTGTTGGTGGTTGCATACACTTCACACACAGATGAAAGGATCCTGCTGTATCTCTATAGCACACTCCTAGAAGCAGCAGCATGTAGGACATTATACAGCAGTACTGCAATCTGCAAGCCAAAACATGGGATAAGTTATAAGATTTACTAATGTTTTCAGACTTTGGTTAAAAAAAAAAGGATTTAAAGAAGGTCTTGCCCCCTAACCACAGATTTTGAAGAAAACAGGGATGGGTCATGTCATTACGCTATCTCATATGTACGGCCAACTGAAGAGGGGGTGAATGTGGCCAATCTCTTGATATTTCTTGATATCCTAAGAGGCATACTCCCTGCCCCCTTGCCTGCCCATCAGGCTTAAGGCTGGCTTACGCCATGGAGAAGGTAAGAATATGTGCCTTCTCCGTGACATATGCCGGGGATGCAAATTTAGTTCAAACCTCTTCCACAAGGAACATCTCAAGACAACATTATCACAACTCCATTATGTTTCCATTCATTTTTTTCGGTCATATCATTACTGATGCTAATTCTATAGTATACAAGAATATACATTGGAGTCCCAGATAAAGACTCTATTCTTCATGCCATAGAATATATAAATTCAATTTTTACAGCCCCAGTGGCCTAACATGGATTTCATGTAATGTATGAATGTCTACCGCTGTCTTAACATTATGTCTGATAATGAAAGAAATGATGATAAACTTTAGTTAACTAAATAAATACATTGCAATTTGAAATAAAAATGTTTAACTGTAATAGTTCTGGGATGTCCTAGGAAATGGTAAACACACATAAGAGGTTGTCATCTATTAGTAATGGCCCAATTTAACATTACATATACATGACATTAAGTTATACCTCTGTTTATCCAGCCAATGAAATGTTCACTAAATTCAACAACTATAACTTGACAAGTAAACCCTATGAATAGTAGTCATATGGTACTGCAATATATTGAGTGGGATTTTTCAGGTCATTTGAATGACTAACTATTAGCAATACCATGGAACTGATTGCTGTGGCATTTTAATTTACTTATGTAATAAATGGAGGAGAGGGGGTCACTTTTTAAGAAAAGTCATAGACAATAAATGGATCAATAAAAGCACTATAAAATAAATAACTGTGTTATCCGGCTTTTTATTTTTAGAGTTGCATCATTTATTTTGGGAAGGTTTATCACAATCCGGTGTGTTGTCTGCATAAGTGCACCGCCGCGAAGCTAAATCAAATCAGATGTGGAGACAGACTTCTTGTCTGTCAGGTGTACCTCTATGTACCCAAACGCTTCTATTCTTTCCTAATCTGTCATTTGAGCAGTTAATTCCTATCAGCATCACTTCACAATGAAAACATCCAGCATGCTTGCCTTTGAAGGTCATGCAAGGATTTGGCATTGTCCACTTAGATCTTCTCTAAATCATCCATTACATGCAATATGTCATAATGAAAGCATCAATAGTATAAAACAGATTCCATTATGCTATAAAATTTTCCATTACAGGTTTTGTCCTCACTTTCTAGTTTATAGAGAATGCCCCTTTATCTGCAATGAAACAATAATTCTCTTAACCAGACACTTAGAAATTCTGATATTGAAATGTTTGTGCTGCTGCTTATTGGTATTGTGCAGTTAGGTCAAAGTCCCTTCCTGAAAGAACTAGTATGGCTCACAACCGGAAGAAGCAGAGAATGCAGATCGGCCATAGCTCTCTGGGACACACCTGCCTGTTTTTACTACTGTGTCTGAGTAAAACCATGAACGGTATTGAACTAATGGAGTTTGAAAGAACTCTTTACAAAATTTGCTCAGCTGATCACAATGACATCATTATGTCACCAGGGCCAGACTGGGCAGGTGGCATTTTGGACAAATGCCAGAGGGGCCACTTCCCTGCTTGGGTCGTCTGCTTCCCTAATCTTCTTTGCATTATGCCTGCTTTTTTCTTTGTACAAAGTTTCGTAGTACAGACGCAGTAATGATCCTCCTTAATACAGGGGGCCTCTAAACTATACTCTCTGCAGCTTCCTCTCTGCACAGCTTTCCATAATCAGCTCCTACCATAAGCAAAATTAGGTGGGGGGGACATGGGGGCATGGATCCTGGGCCCACACTGGCAGGGGCCCACTGAGGTCTCAGAGGCTTAATGCTGTCTGCAAAAGCTATTTCTTTTGCAGACAGCCTGCAGAGCGATGAGGAAGGACCTGTGGTGATGTCATAAGGGGGCGGGGCTGAGAACTGGAGAGGATACTTGTGGATGAAGGACCTGTGGTGATGTCATGAGGTGGTGGGGCTGAGAACGGCAGAAGATGCTGGTGCATGAAGGACATTGTCCTTTTATATCTCCTCCTGTAATGTGATAGATAGATAGATAGATAAATAGATGATAGATAGGTAGAGAGATAGATAGATAGATAGAGATAGGAAATGGAATTCTAGCAGCTCATCACATATCTTGGATTGTACATGTATGATCACAACCAGCTCACCCCTTTGAGGCTATGTTCACACTGCGTATGTTTCCGGCCGTAGTGCGAACCGCGAATATACGCACAGTTTTGAGGTTGATGCGTTCGCTTGAAAGTATACGATATACGGCCGCACAATGCACACTACTTATGAGCTTACGGCCGGATCGTATACGGCGCCGTGAAAAATGAACAAGACCATTGTGTGAGGACGGAAATGTTCCAACTCACGACCGTGGATTTCCATGCAGTCCCGTACAAAGTACTTATTTTAGCCAAATTGAACTTGATTTTTCGATCCAAAAGTTTCTGTGTGGTTTACGGGGCTGGGCGAAGATTTCCAAGTAAATGACCTGGCTCAGATCGCTTTGAATCAAGCTAGGGAAGCAGAACTGTACTGCGGGCGTATGTTTACGGTGCGTACGCATCCGGCCGCATGTCGATTTTTCCCACGCCCGTAGTTTCAGCCGCACATGTATGGCGGCGTACAAAATGCAGCCAGACTCATACACAGTGTGAACATAGCCTTAATGTCTAAAAACTTATTACCTATACCACTATTATTTTTAGGCAAAGATAATCTGGTTAAAAGGGTTCTCCAGAATTAAGAAAAAAAACATAGTTGCTTTCTTCCAAAAAAGCGCCACTCCTGCTCTTAGGTTGTCTGTGGTATCACAGCTTGGCACTATTCACTTCAGTCGAATACCACACACAAACTGAGGACAAGAGTGGTGCTGTCTGTGAAAGAAGGCAGCTATATTTTTCTAATCTTAAGCAATTTACATTTTTTTGTGGTTCTATATGTGAAATGTACAGAAGCCTCTTACACTGCTCTGTATCCTTATCCACTATGAGTAATGTAGAAGAATATTCCCTTTATTATTCAGAAAGCCTTGTCACCTGCTGAGGTTCCCTATGGGTAAGGTTGGTTGGGGGCCCACTCAGACTCACTCGCCCCCCCTAGGCTGAACCCCTAGCTACGCCCATGGCTCCTACAATTACAGAAATTATTATCCGCTGATTCTTACTTCCTGCAGTCTGGTCAGGAGAAGGTAGGGTGTAGGAGTTGCTGCTGCTGAAGCTGTAAATTGCAGTCCTCTCCTAAACTGTGCCACCATCCTCTTCCTGAAGACCAGTGACTTCTGTAACTGGTCATGGGCTGATGTCCTGCTGCTTTAGAAGACTGCTAAATTCAGCAAGGAAAGTAAGTGTATGTATGTATGTTTAAATAAGGTCTGTGTGTAAGGATACTATTACACGGAACAATATCACTATAGCGATTATGGCTAGGTGTAATAAATACGATCAGCAGATGACAACGATCATCGGCTGATCGTTGATATAGGTTGAACCTATAATTGTCGGGCGCTGACCGTGCATCGTTTCTTGTAATAGTGGTGTGCGGCCGGTGGCTGACAATATACATTACCTATCTAGGCTGCAGGGCTCCTCTTGCGGTCTTCTTTTCCCCAGGTACCCTGCGCTCCAGCTTCAGAGTGGCCTGTCTGAGCGGCGGTCTCGGCCAGTGATTGGTTGAGCGACCTGTCAACTGAGACAGGCCGATCTGAAGCTGGATCGCGCAGGACCCAGGAAGAAGAGGACCGCAAGAGGAGCCCTGCAGCCTGGACAGGTAATGTATAAAGTTAAGCAAGGGCTGCAATGATATCGGTAACAATGTCCATGCGGCCCTTGTTAAACGATAATCGGGCCGTGTAATAGGCCCAGTAAACAAGCGCCGATCTAGCAGATCAGCGCTCATTTACAGTTATTATCGGGCCCCGATCGACCCGTGTAATAACACCCTAAGTGTGCATATGGATGTGCATGTGTGTATGTGTAAATACAGTGAGTGCATGTGTACAGTATGTGTGTAGGGGGGGGGGGGGTGCATGTGAATTTATATCTGTATATGCAGTGTGTGTGTGTGTGTGTGTGTGTGTGTGCGCGCAAATGGATGTGTATATGCAGTGAGTGACTGTGTGCATAGGGATGTGTATATGCAGTGTGTATGTGCGTCAGTGCAGAGGCGGACTTTTCACTTGTGCAGCCTGTTCAGCTGCACAGGAGCCCAGGCCAATAGAGGGGCCCGCCAGACTCAGACTCTAAAGTGTAAGATCAGCAAGGCACATGTCTATAGTGGGCCCCCTAGGCGGTATCAGCACCCGGGAAGTGTGGGCCTCCTGCTGCTGGGGGGCCCACTCAGTCACTGGATGTTGTGCCCGGCCAGGGCTGGCTCTTCTCTCTTCTCCTGCATGCTGCTGCTTACAGCCCCTCCCCCTCCTGTACTCCACTGTCTAGCATACCTTGTGTGAGGAGGAGAGGTAAGAGAGCATGTGGTGACAGGGACTGGAGGGATCCTGCAGGGTTATGGCTGCCAGGGACGGGATGTGGTGACAGGGGCTGGATGGATAGTGCAAGGTTATGGCTGCCAGGGACAGGATTTGGTGACAAGGGCTGGAGGGATCCTGCAGGGTTATGGCTGCCGGGGACAGGACAGTAAAGAGGAGCAGCAGCAGCAGCAGATCTGACAGTGAGTGATTATTGTCAGTGTGTCAGGCTGCTTGAAGTTGTGGGATAGAGGATGGACCGTGTAAGGAAAAGCACAGACCCCCCCCCCCCCCTCCATGCTGTAAGTTTATGCCTTTCTATGCCAAAAACTGTGCCCCTCCCCCCTGCAGCCTGGTTGTTATGTTACTATGTTACTATGTTTCTCTTTAATCTCTCCCCTAAGCAGCCACATACAGTACATATATCCCACCTGTGCAGCCACATACAGTATGTGTCCCACTTGTCCAGCCACATACAGTACATGTATCCCACCTGTGCAGCCACATACAGTACATTTATCCCACTTGTGCAACCACATACAGTACATGTATCACACCTGTGCAGCCACATACAGTACATGTATCCCACCTGTGCAGCCACATACAGTACATGTATCCCACCTGTGCAGCCACATGCAGTATATGTATTGCCCCTGTGCACCAACAGTGATTAAGGGCCCATTTTTTCTGTCCCCAGTTAGCTCTCTGAGCTATATACTCTCATCCCCCACACTGCACCCAGTGTGTAATGCACCCAGGTCTCTCCAAATACAACAGCTGCAAACACTACAACTCCCAGCATTTACTGCAGTCTGCAGCTCTCTGGATATGCTGGGATTTGAAGTACAAATGAGTAGACAACTTAAGGGGTTGTCCCTTCAGAAACTACAACTCCCAGCACTCTCTGAAAGCTTTGTAAGTGTAAGGCATTCTGAGAGTTGTAGTTCTTGTTTTTTCAGGAGTTGTGGTCACAGATATATCAGTACAGGATGGGACAAGGTCCGCATGTCGCTTCTTTTCTGTCGCATGTCACTTTGGGTGACCCCCTGATCAGTTCTATCGGTGGCCACAGGTACCCCAGTCCCACACTGGGGCCTGCAACGACTGTAGTACAATGCTTTGGTGGGCCCTGGCATCTGTGCTGCGCTGTAGGGCCCTCCCGAGAAACCAGGACAGATGTAACGGATATCCGTGTGTACATATGTGTGCCTTTAAGGCAGAAATGTGGAGATACAAATAGGTTATTGGGGCCCAAACACATTTTTTGCACAGGGACCCTCTGCAGTCTGTGCACATGTGGATGCACATGCATGTAGGCATGTATGTATGAATGAATTGAGCAGACTGAGCAGCAGATAAGTGCTGGATTTTTTAAATAGAAGTAGTTTGGAAATCTGTAATTTTGGACCAGTTAATCTTAAAAAAAATAATAATAATTTTTCTGGAGTACCCCTTTGGCTATGTTCCCACAACTTTCAAAAAATAGAAAAGGCGTCCAATGTACACAGTGCCACACCCAAAGGCCAATCAGTCCACCTAAACTAGGATAATGTACCAACAGCCATCAGGCGGCCAAACAGCGAAAACCCAAAATGATGGACATCATTTTTTCATTTCAAAAAGGAAGAGGGAAAAATGTAGTGTGAACATAGCCTTTAAATGTCCTAAATGCTATAAAAATAATCCAAACTTTGATTTTGACTAAAAGACAACAGCCCCCCCCCCCCCCAAACAAACAGAAGTTAGAAAAGAAGACAAAGCAGTAACAAGACAGGATGCAACTAGAGATTAGCGAACCTGGAGCATGCTCGAGTCCATATGAACCCGATCGTTCGGCATTTGAGTAGCGGTGGCTGCTGAAGTTGGATAAAGTCCTAAGGCTATGTGGAAAACATGGATATAGTCATTGGCTGTATCCATGTTTTCCAGACAACCTTAGAGCTTTGTGCAACTTCAGAAGCCGCCGGTAATCAAATGCCCCACGATCGGGTTCGGATGGACTCGAGCATGCTCGAGGTTCGCTCATCTCTAGATGCAATGTTAATGAATAGAGCAGATCTTCAGGATAAGCAGTTAAACACGAAGATTAAGGTATGATCTCTCAATTGCTTTTGATTTGCGGCATGATCATTAGAGATGAAAGAACCGAATGTCACAAACTAAGATTCTTTACGAATTTTGCAAAAAAATGTGTTTTTTGTAAAATTCGTAACAAGTTTCCCCAGTGTCCTCCTGTGGGTCTCCGGTGTCCCTGCTGATTGCACCTCCAGCCCACTCAGACAATCACTAGATTGTAAATATTGATCTATGTTATGCCATAGCATGGCATATATGAGTACTATTGGTGATCTATACATAGAGTCTGCCTGAGAGCAGACTCTATGCACAGATCGCCCATCCAACAGGACAGAGGTTACTGCTGCATGGGGCATCAGCAGCAGGAATGTAAATATACGTATTTCTGACACAAAGGGGTTAAAAATGTATATGAGAAATGTGTAATCCATTTGTTTTCCTATAAGACTTTTAAAGGTTTTCTACTGGACTATATTAAATTCTTCTAGGTTATCTTTAAAAGGACATCACCTTGAACATGCTGACTGATCTGTAGGCAGAAGGTTATTTAGCGGGAGGAGTTGTGCAGATTGATATATAGTGATGGTCCCATTCAGTGACAGATAACTATCTCTACATGCATGCACATACAGGAACAAATGTCCAGACTGAGCAAGAATTAAAATGAATTACAGTTTATACTGAATTCATTCCCATGAGACTTAGTGATATATAGTGACCTGCTCATCTCCTCTTAATAAAATACTGTCTACAGATTAGACAGCATGTTAAAAGTGCCGGATCCACTTTAATTAATTTGTTTATATCGCACAAAGACAACACGTCTCGCCCTTCAATGTGCTTTGCTATTTATCGATTAAATCTTTTCGATAAAGAACCTATGCAGTTCACTTGTTCATTGCAATAAAGGAGCTAAAAAAAATAAATAAAAAACTATTTCAGACTGATCATTTTAACTGAAACACATGTTCTAGTCTAGTGGTAAAATGAAGAGGTTGGTGGGATTTGTCTGGCACAAACACCCCTTTTGGAACACCGGCCACGTTCCCCTGTTCCTTCTCTGAATGAAGAGAACTCCTGGCACTGGTGTGAAGTCAAATTCATGCTTTTATTTGATGCAACGTGTTTCGAGGGTGCAATCCCCTCTTCATCAGGCATAATACAGGTAACAAACAACAATCTTTTATAGTAAAACAGTAATGGATGACCCGGAAGTGCTTCCTGCTCTACAACAAGAGCCCAACAGGATTAATTTCATAACTCGGTATAGCAGATCACACAAAGACATACAAAAAGTATTACAGAAACACTGGCACCTGTTGAAACTAGACCCCTTTTTAGGCCCCTTGCTTCCCAAAAAACTGTTGGTAACATACAGGAGAGCACCCACTTTAAAGAACCTAATAGCTCCCTGCTGCCTACGCAGACGCAGGAAGCGTACAACAAGTAATAAATCATGTGTAGCAGTGGCGAAATGCAACCATCCGAGATGTATGTGTGGTACTTCCATCAGGGACAGTTTTACCACCATCACAAGCAGGGCAACAGGGCAGAACTATACCATCAAGCAAAGTTTAAATGGTAAATCTTGCTATGTAATCTATGTGTTGGAGTGCCCGTGTGGACTCCAATACGTGGGTCAGACCACACAACCTTTGCACTGCCATCTCAATGGACATAGACTCAATGTAAAAAAGGGTTTTTTAAAACATGGGGTCTCCAGGCATTTCTATGAAATGCATGATTCTGACCCCAAAGGTTTGACCGTTTGCCCTATTGATCAGATCAATTCCAGTGCCAGTAACCGGTGTGAACAGTTGGTCAAAAGAGAAATGTACTGGATCTACCGTTTGCAAACACTACAGCCCTTAGGGTTGAATGAAGTAACAGAACTTATTGTCTGAATCAACTGGTTCAACCATGCGATCCAATCGAGTAAGGGAACATACAGTAGAACAATATGGTCCCAGATCCCCATTAAGAATGTCAGATGGGAGGGGTTCGACATCACTTCCAAATGTATTTCATGTCATATTGAGACCTATGGGACTGCACTACTGTATTGATTTTGGCTTTTGTGCACACCAGACGCATTTATTTGGTCGCCATATCAAAGTTGTTTTTTTTTTCTGTGTGTGTGCCTTGTAGACTAGTGTACAGTATATGAGTACATGAACTTTACCATAAAGTAATGTTGGCCTGTATCCAAGATAGGTTATACAGCTGTATTCTTAGTTTTAATTGGAAGTAATATGGTCACTCTTTGCCAGCGGTAATTGTCTGCATGTTATTAGACCTAGAATTACACCGAGTGATCACAATTAATGGAAAACTTTGGATGTATGGAGGATTTGAACCCAGGAGTACAGCCCTGTGCTTATATTGTGCTGGAAGGTGAGCCACAGACTCTATGAGGTCTGTCAAGTGAAGATTCACATATACTTATACCTATGGGTAGTGTTCGACTATCACAAATAGTACATACTATAGAGGTATTTAGCAAATGCCGCTTTTATATAATTTTTTATATATCTTTTTATATTATATTCTATATTATAATGATTTCCAAGTAGCAGAGATCTGATGTATGTTTTAAGGTTATAATCAGTCACACAATATAAATTCATAATCATTCACTGTAGGGTGGATTTACCTTGTACTATGTAGTATCAATATAGATATATGTAAAATGAAACATCTTATACTACTTTATTAACCTCCCAAGGGGCTTGAACCCATGACTTCAGCTAGGCTCATTGGTTATAGGCCAGACACTTACCACTAGACCATTTAGACATTCTGCCTCCTGCAGCTGATATTGGTAATGATCTATGTCCAGCACTATAAAGCCATATGGGATAGAGATAGTGATCTTGCAAGTCTGGAAAACAGCAGAGAAGCATTTCCATTAAATGTAAAGAACGCTTTTTATGAGGATGTGTATTTTTATTTTATTTTACTCAATCTCCGGTTGAAAGATATGTGTTTTTAGCCAAATGTTTGTTAGTATTAGTGTAATGTGTGATGATGATGTCAGAGGTCATCAGAGAGCAGGAAGCACTTCCGGGTCATCCATTACTGTTTTACTATAAAAGATTCTTGTTTGTTATGTCTTGTCCTGTATTATGCCTGATGAAGAGGGAATTGCACCCTCGAAACGCGTTGCATCAAATAAAAGCCTGAATTTGACTTCACACCAGTGCCAGGAGTTCTCTTCATTCAAAGAAGGAACAGGGGAACGTGGCCGGTGTTCCAAAAGGGGTGTTTGTGCCAGACAAATCCCACCAACCTCTTCCTTTTACCACTATTGTGATTGACACCGAGGATCCACTTTGGAGAATCGGAAGGTGGAAGGCAGCATCCCCCGTTGATCCAGAGCGCTTATTAGAGTCATGCTTAATTGTGTACGACCCCCTCAGGTGAGCGTGCATTTGCACACATATGCATGTTTCTCCAAAGTGTGTTTTGACCTGCACATGCAGCGCCGTTTGTGTTATTTTTTTCTTTGCATATACATGTTCTAGTCTGTCATAGATTGAAAATAATAAATTACATTTATCTTCCTGGCTACCATGCCACTGCGGGTATCTTAACACTTCATCCGCGTATTCTCTCCCTCCCCTGTTTCACCCTCTCTTTTTCTGCATTTACATGAAAGCAGGGAACAGCTGTATGCACCAACTATCAGCGTCAGAATGACAGCTGCGGGGGACTGAGGCAGGTGAGTATGCTATCTTTTCTATTTGAAGCCACTACTATAAGACCTATTGTATGTTCAAAATATACCTTTAGAGAAATTAACTGGCAGAGATAATACTAAAATCTAAAAGATAAAAATTAAAGAGAAATTAATAATAATAATAATAATAATAATAATAATATGATTATTTTCTTAAATAGAATCAAGTTGCATACTGATAAACTAATCAAGAACATAAAGCTATTTGCAAAATTAATTATATTTATTAACAGTAAATTAAAGAACTCCGGGCAAAATCTAAAAATCTTGGGTGGGGGAACATAATGAAGAATCTATACTTACCCTTCCTCATGCCCCCACAAGCGCTGCATCAATATTTCACTGTCAGCCCTTGGCCTCCTCTAGCTCCCGCAACGTCATAACCTAACTGAGAAACGTCCGTTCAGCCAGTCATTGATTCGGATGGGACACCACTATTGAGTAAGTGCTCCCCGCTGTGACATGACAATGCAGAATGCTGGAAGAAAATGGAGACCAGGGTCTGTCAGCGAGCTGCTTGCTGTTTAATATCAATATAGCAATACAGGTATAGACTACAGTGATTGTCACAGAGTTCATGTTGTTTTCTTCCATGGATCCCCAGAATAAAATTTTCATGAGTGTCCAAGTACACAAAGTTCTATTAACAATGTACTACATGACTACATTCATGAATTAGCTAAAAAAAATTCTGCTACATCCTAAAAAATGACAAGACATTGTGAGTAAATATGATATATCTGGTTGTTAATATGCAGAGCATATCCCTGTGCATGCTCATTTCTCTGCAGAATAGCTGTATTTCTTCAGCAACAGAATCTGTGAAGTCATGTGACTCATCTGCCATGGGCATCACTTTACTCAACGTAAGCAATCCACTTATGCCATGCATAAGACATGAAAATGCTATGTGGCCTCATTACTGGGTTGCTGATTTCCCTAGCGTATGTTTTCAATCTTCTTTGTCAGTGGCACATTATCTAGTATTGATATATTTAAATAATTTATAACCTTTTTTTTTTTTTTTTTAATTCGTTATGCTTACTATTCTTTATTGTTATTCACGGGAATGATACATGGTACATAGAATTGCTATTAATACATCAATATTCTTGTGTTTTGTAAAAAAAAAAAAAAAAAAAAAAAAAAAAAAAGTCAATCCCTGGAAATTGGTGTATCAATGAGCTGTCGTTTGTCCTGAAAAGCAGCTCCACTATATAAAGCATTCTACTCCAACACATTGATGTTCTATATAATTATTAATATTGGTGATAATGAATGTACTATAACAATAGTAGACAGTCATTGTTTCTGGTATTGCTTTTGTTTATTTGTTCTGTTTAACTTTTTCAGTTAATTTACTTTGCCAAACTTTCTTCTTGCATTGAAACTGAGCTTGTATATTTGTTGACAGATGAAGTTTTCTATTGTTTGTGCCATTCATTTATTTCCATAATCATTATTTGGCTATGTTCACACGTCAAAAATGGAGAAAAAACGTCCTATTTTGCTATTTTAAAAAACGTCGGTTTTTGCAGCAATTTAACTGACTGCAATGTCAAAATAATGAACATGAACATTATTTTCGGAAGTCTTTTCCAAACAGCGGACGTTTTTTATTAGTTGTTCACACACAGTTCTTGTTTTGTAACGGTTCTTTCTCCGTTTTTACTATTAAATTCAATGGACTTTTAAATTAATCCCAAACTAAAATAATGTGCAAACATCAGTCATTGCAGGGGGAGGCAGGCTGCTAAAAAAGTCCGTTATTTTAGACTCAAAATAACGGATGTCATGTTAAACGGAGCTGAAAAAAAACGTGTGAACATAGCCTTTGTATGCAAGAACAATTATTTTGGAAGCCACATTTAAACCCAATTCCACACATGTATTCCCCTATCTATGATCCTGTAAGCGAGACTAAAAGCCACAAATAAGAATTGGACGCCCTGAAACCCACATGAGCCCTTATTTTTTGCATCACTTATTGTACTTTGCAATGACAGGCTGAATTTGTTCATAAAATACACTGCAAAAGCAGAAAAAAATTCAAAGTGTGGTGAAATTGAAAAAAAAAAAACGCATTTCTTTTATTTGTTTTTTTTTTTCATTTTTACGCCGTTCGCCCTGGGGTAAAACTGACTTGTTATATATGTTCCTCAAGTCATTACATGTATAACTTTCATTGTATCTGATGGCCTGTAAAAAATTAAAACCGTTGTTAACAAGTATATGTTCCATTCCCAGGGTTATAGCGCTTTTATTCTTTGGTCTATGGGGCTGTATGAGGTGTCATTTTTTTGCGCCATGATGTGTTCTTTCTATCGCTACCTTGATTGCACATATGTGACTTTTTGATCGCTTTTTATAAAAAAAAATTGGGATTTTATTCAACCAAAAATGCACAATTTTGCACTTTGGGATTCTTTTGCGCTTACGCTGTGCAAGATCACAATTGTGATTAATTTATAGTTTGGGCGATTACGCACGCGTCGATACCAAACATGTTTGTTTATTTATTTATTTTTATTTATAACATGGGAAAAGGGGGGTGATTCAGACTTTTATTAGGGGAGGGGGCTTTTTATTAATAACTATCATCATAGAAGAACGAAGGAAGGTGGCACTCACCATCTGATGCAATCCAATATTTTTATTTCAGGACATATAAGATGCAGACATCAACGTTATGCAGACACCAGCAGGTAGGTGGTAACAGTCTGTTTCGCGGGTTTCCGCTTCTACGGACCGCCGAAGCGGAAACCCGCGAAACAGACTGTTACCACCTACCTGCTGGCGTCTGCATAACGTTGATGTCTGCATCTTATATGTCCTGAAATAAAAATATTGGATTGCATCAGATGGTGAGTGCCACCTTCCTTCGTTCTTCTATGATGATATTTATGGAAAGACTGTCTCTTTAAAGTGGTTTGGCACCCAATCACTGTTTCTCTGCACGGTGCCCAACCTGGTGGGTACGAAAGGGTTAAGCGCCGACCTACTCTGGATATACACTTTTTATTAATAACACCACTTTTATTTTTACTTTGACACTTATACTAGAAGCCCCCCTGCATCAAGTAATCGGATGCAGCTGTCAACCTTATTTAACACACATGACAAAGTTATATAACTCTGTAATGTGTGTAAATAAGCGGTCTGGCCCTGATCCCCCCCCTTTCCTAACCTTGATCCTTCCCCCCCCCCCCCCCCCCAGAAGTTAAAGTATACTTTCACGATTACAGTCGACCCCGTCTGCCGGGCGCCATTTTGTGACTATGTCATCACAGCAGGGTGCAGGCAAGGTCCTAATTCTCCTCGGCATCTTCTGCTTATGTGAATAGGACATGAAAAGGCTGCTGGTGCACTTGCACACCAGCAGCCTTTTCATTGGCTGGACCGGATCACATGGCTTCCAGCTTGCTCTGATTGGCTGATCTTGCTGGAAGCCATGTGATGCGCTCCAGCCAATGAAAAGTTTTTTCTCCCATTCACTTCACATGGACCCGGAAGTGAGAGAGTTCCAAAGATGTCGGCCGGAGGGGACGGAATTTTGAAAAAAAAAAAAAGGAATTTGTTTTGATTTCGGGGAGGTTTGCATTTACGCCGTTCGCCCTATGGTAAAACTGACTTCTTACACATGTTCCTCAAGTCGTTACAATTCCAACGATATGTAACATGTATAACTTTTATATTATCTGATGGCTTGTAAAAAATTCAAACCATTGTTAACAAATATATGTTCCTTAAAATCGCTCTATTCCCATGCTTATAGCGCTTTTATCCTTTGTTCTATGGGGCTGTGTGAGGAGTAATTTTTTGCGCCATGACATGTATTTTCTATTGGTACCTTGATTGCGCATATGCGACTTTTTGATCACTTTTTATAAATTTTTTTCTGGATTTGATACAACCAAAAATGCGCAATTTTGCACTTTGGAATTTTTTGGCGCTTACGCCATTTACCGTGCGAGATCAGGAATGTGATTAATAGTTAGGGTTATTACGCGGGTGGCGATACCACATTACATTAAAGTGAATGGCTAATTGATTTACGGGTTAACCCGACGCAATCAATAGTACAAAAGAACATCCTAAATACAGCCCAGCGCCTGTCAGTTTAACAGCATCCGTTGCATAGCAGTCGATGCTGTTAAAAGTACTGTGAACATAGCCTTACAGTGTCCATTGCTATGCAACGGATGCTGTTAACTTAGTGTGAAGTCTATGAAGTAACGGATGTCTTTTTCACACAATGTATTGAATTACCTGAAAAGACATCCTTTATTCTATAGACTTCATTGCAATTTATGGAAATCCCTTTAAATGATGCACTAACGGACATCTTTTTTAAAACAAAAAGGTAGACGCCCTTTTCCTTTTTTGGATGATGTGTGAACATAGCCATAGGAAACATTTTTTACAGATTTTATACCCCTTTTTTTCTCCTACTTTAGGCTATTTTCACACTGCGTATGAGTCCGGCCGTAGTGCGAACCGCGAATATACGCACATAGATTTCAGGTTGATGCGTTTGCTTGAAAGTATACGATATACGGCCGCACAATGCACACTACGTATGAGCTTAGGCCCGGATCGTATACGGTGCCGTGAAAAATGAACAAGACCATTGTTTGAGGACGGAAATGTTCCAACTCACGGCCGTGGATTTTCATGCGGTCCTGTATGAAGTACTTATTTCAGCCAAACTGAACTTGATTTTTCGATCAAAAAGGTGCTGTGAGTTTTATTGGGCTGGGCGAAGATTTCCAAGTAAATGACCTGTTTCAGATCGCTTCGAAACAAGGTAGGGAAGCATAATTGTACTACGGACATAAGTTCGCGGTTCGTGCGCATCCGGTCGCATGTCGATTTTTCCCACGCCCGTAGTTTCAGCCGCACATGTACGGCGGCGTACGAAATGCGGCCGGATCATACGCAGTGTGAACATAGCCTCAGACTGCATTCACTCGTTCCATGTTCCCCACTTAAGACAGATGTAGAAGACCTGTAATGGACTCCACTCCACCCGGGCAGCATCTGTGATAAGATGCTGGGAGCGGGGGAACTGTACGAATGTAAGCCGCACTGTAATAAAGCAGCCGTGTGGCACTGTCATTACGGTGCAGCACATATTTGTACAGTTCCCCTGCTCCCAGTATCTTATCACAGATGCTGCCAGGGCAGGAAGAGAGTCTGTTAAAGGCCTTTAACGCCCATGTTTCATGTGGAATACGGAACGTGTGAATGTGGTCTTAGGCTGGGTTCACACTACGTATATTTCAGTATTGTGGTCCTCATATTGCAACCAAAACCAGGAGTGGATTAAAAACACAGAAAGGATCTGTCCACACAATGTTGAAATTGAGTGGATGTCCGCCATATAACAGTAAATAACTGCCATTATTTCAATATAACAGCCGTTGTTTTAAAATGACAGCAAATATTTGCCATTAAATGGCGCCCATCCACTCAATTTCAACATTGTGTGAGCAGATCCTTTCTATGTTTTCAAACCACTCCTGGTTTTGGTTGCAATACTGACTGAAATATACTGACTGAAATATACATATACTGACTGAAATATACGTAGTGTGAACGCAGCCTGAGGCTGCGTTCACACTACGTATATTTCAGTCAGTATATGTATATGTAGAGGAAGGTCAATGGAAGGAGATACTAAAAATGACGCCTAAACTATCACCTTACATACATACACCTAATCATACAAACACTACACACACACAGATACACACCTTACATACATACATCTAATCATACACACACACACACACACACTTCAAGGGGGCTACATACAGTCTATACGCTTATCTGTACAGTCTACATGCACTCTATGGAAAACTTCTAGAGAGCCGGCCATTTCTGTCTCTCTATAAACATCCATAGAACTACATTATATAACATACACTATATACATAATAGATGTGCACACACACACACACACACACACACACACATATAGCCACACTAAACAGACACACATATATAGCCACACTACACAGACACACACACACAGATAGCCACACTACACAGACACACACACACACACACACACACACACAGATAGCCACACTACACAGACACAAACACACAGATAGCCACACTACTCACACACAGATAGCCACAGTATACAGATAGCCACACTACACAGACACACACATACACAGATAGCCACACTACACAGACATACAGATAGCCACACTACACAGACACACACAGCCACACTACATACACACAGATAGCCACACTACATACACACAGATAGCCACACTACACACACAGATAGCCACACACACACACACACACAAATAGCCACACTACACACACACACAGATGGCCACACTACACAGCCACACTACACAGACACACACAGATAGCCACACTACACACAGACACACACAGATAGCCACACTACATACACACAGATAGCCACACTACACAGACACACACAGATAGCCACACTACACAGACACACTACACACAGACACACACAGATAGCCACACTACATACACACAGATGACAAGGATACACAAATATACAGAAACTCACACTGACTATATGCAGGAAGCTCCAGGGCCTCCATTAGTCTCCATCTCCACCTTTTCTTCTGTGCAGCCTCTCCCCCTTCTCCCCGGCACCGACAGCACACAGAGCAACAGGAGGGGGAGACATGACTGCAGGAGGGATGGAGGGGGCCCTGCTGCTGCTTCTCTGTGCAGCTTTCTGCCTCTTCCTGCTGCCACATGTGAGGGTTTGTTTACAGTGAGGACAGAGGGAGCCTCTAGTGACAGGCAGGAAGAGAGCCAATCCGGGAGCAGATTAGGACCGGACCATACCACTTACAGTGCAGGGGGAGGGGGGACCCATGACTTTACAGTAGTGGAGTGAAAGAAGGGGCCCTGCTGCCATTCTTTTATCACTAGAGGACCATGGAAGGCAGCTGAGGGCCCCCTGATCTCCCGACTATAGGGAGAGGCTTAACAGGAGGCCCACCTCCAGCACAGGGCCCTTCAAAGGGGGGCGGGCCCACCTGGGGATCCCCCGGTGGTCCAGTCCGAGCCTGCGTCTAATATAAGTATCTCTCCTTCCGCTTCACTTGTATGACGTAGTTGCAAATATTTGTAGAATTGAGTGTGGGGTAGAGTGAATTGGCTTTGTAATTGATCAAAACTTTTCAGCTGCCTACCATCATACAGTTGCCATATAGGTCTCTAAGTTTCCCCCACACCTTGTGAATAAGCAATAATGTTGGTATTTGTGGGGTGAGCAGTAGTATTCTAAAATAAAATTTTAAAATTTTAAAGAGAAAATCTGACTGTAAATGATGCCCAATAAGTGCCTTGTTTTGGTTTCCCCCATCGCCCACATTCCACCCCCTAAGGTGCTGTAATTGGGCTGCTAGGAAATACATGGCTGCATTAGGGATTGCTAGACCCCCATTGTTTTTCGCTCTTTGCAATGTTTCTAATCTAATGCGGGGATGTTGGGGACCCCAGAGAGCATAAATCTTGTGAAAAAGATGGGAAGGAAGCCATACCGGAGAGTTATGCCAGATGTACAGTAATTGTAGCATCCAGATCATCTTCACAAGATTTGCTCTGCTCACCACCGATAAAGGTAGTTTGCGCCAAATGGCTAGTTTCTGTTGGAATTTACAGATCTAAGGTGTCATATTTAATTTTTCATAGACTCTAATGTCCCTAGAAATGAATACTCCTAAACACTTAAAGGTGTCAACACTCCTCAAGAGAATGGTCGGGTCTAATTGCAGATTGTCTACCAGATCCATGGGCATAATGACTGACTTGTCCCAATTTACAGTAAGGCCCAAATAGGTTCCAAATTCATTTATTATGGTCATTGCAGTAGAAAGGAAGGAGAAGGAATCACTGAGATAGAGTAATAAATCGTCGCCAGTTTATCTTCTCTTGCCCCTCTCCTGAAGCCAACCACTCCAGGGTGGGAGCGCAGCAGGGACGCCAAAGGCTCTATAGCCAATGTGAATAATAAGACCATGTTTTTCTTATGCTGGCAAACCCCTTTAATGAAAATAATTAACTCATCCTTGACAGAATATATTACTAAGCAAAAATATTGATTAAATTATTTGTTGCTACCCAAGCTTTTCAGTGACAAAAATAAGAGCATTGTTGTCTGTTTCCCATGAGGACAAGCTGAGGTATCAATGCATATTGGTAATTTAATCGCACCAATGTTAAAATAGTTAGATGGAGAGTTTTTCTATTTAACCAAGTGTGTCTCAACGTCTTATATCATTTTCTGAAAGTTATGTTGCTTTTTGATATGTAAAAGTGAGGTTTACACCGGAGTATCTTAGTTAAGTCTTTACATGTATACTAATAATTATTTACAATGATTGCTGAGGTATGTTCATTGAAAGACTTTTCTTGGATTATCTTTGCTTTTTATAATCCCCCATTGTTTAATCCACAAGAAAAATAATAGGGAAGACAAAGTATGTCTGTCTCATTCCATTATGGATTATAACTGCGGAGGATACATATAGTAATTTAATTGGAGCTTTAGGAGAGCATTACAAGTTTTCAACAGACTAAAAAAAATGGTAAAGAGAGAATAAATGCCAAGAATTTCTGGTTGTTGTGCATGTCAATATGGTTTATCAGACACTACTCATCAAAGTACCTTTATAAAAGAAAATAACATGCTTATAATTCCATGAAAAGCAAGTCATTATACCCTACATCTAGAATTCTAAGGACCCTAGGACAAATATTGTACCAGGGCTGCCCTCAAGCTTTTCCTGTATGATGCCCTATTGCATCAGTATTGCTAGAGTATTACTATAGGAAAAGTATTGATACATGTTAGTGTCATTTTTTGAACAAAATCTATTGATGGTATGTCTCAATTTACAAAAACATGGAATTTGTGTTGGCTACCCAATTATGGTTTATAATTCCTAGACCGTGCTTATGTAGCCATAAATTAAATAAATTACACATAAACTGTTAAAGAATAAATCCCCATACAGCAGTAAATATCAGCACTACAGGCCATATAAGTGATTACGGTGCAGTTCATCCAGTGACCCACAAGTGACGTCTTTCCTTTTTCTTCTCCATCTGGTCTAGATCACAATGATGACTTCTTACAGCCATGTGACTCATATCTGCAGAACAACATGTTAGGCCTCTCACCGTCCCAACACCCATTCAACCTCTTTAAACTGCTCACATTTATAGTCCCCAAATTATAATAATAACATAATTCCCCCCACCTGATGCAATAAAAGTGGATAGGTAAGTAGATCGTTAATAAGATAGACTGGGTCCCCTACACATATACCCCTCCCCCTTATTCCCCCATTAGGCAGGTATGTCTTCCCCCTTAGGCAGGTAGTCCCCTCATCAGGTAAACAGTTCCCCCATTAGGCAGGTATACCCCCCAGTAGGCAGGTATGTTTTCCCCATAAGAAATTTGCCAATGAGCCAGGTATGTCCATCCATTGGGCAGGTATGTCCCCCCAGTAGGCAGGTAATTCTCCCATTGGGCAGGTATGCCCCCTTTACCCTCATAGGTAGGCAGACCCCCCCCCCCCAGTAGGCAGGTGTCTTCCCTTACATCAGGCAAGTAGTTCCTTCATTATTCAGGTAGTCCCCCCCCCCCCACACACACACACACACAATAGTAAAATATATTCTCTGTTTTGAAAGATTAATGGAAATGAGGAAAAAAATACTCACCTGTTCTCACAAGGCAATCTCCTATACAGAGCAGCAAGACCACCTCCATGGATGTATATGAAGTCGACAGTCCATCAGGGCAGAGGTCACGTTCTGTCCTTCTTATAGGACTGCAAGTCTGATGCTTCCTACAACTTGCACTAGCAACTTTCAACTTTATGTTGGGGGATCCACTTCTTAAAAGCTGCTTTCAACCCTAGCCAATTTTTTTTATTTAGCAATTTGAACTTAATTGCTAAAACTGGCAAGAACCACAGGTTAATAGCAGCATTTCATTTACTGCATGCGACCAATCGGAACCCAAACGCTATGCAATAAGTATAGGTATAACGAAACTGTGTGTTTTCTCCCTGAGGCAATGTTCCTGCAATGCCAAATAACGCCAGTTGTTTCTTAAATAACAGTCATTATTTTATAACGATGACCGCAAATAATGTTCATTTAAATAATTTAAAAACTTTTTTTTCACCTATAAAAGAGGTTGTCTAAATGAGCCTAAATGTTGAATATAGAGCATCAACTGGAGAATGAGAGGAAGTAAAAAAAAAGAGCTGTTTTATTAAGGGTGTTCTTGAAAAAATGTTACTGCCAATATATTGCAATATATAATTTTGATATATTGTTCAGTTTTCTTCTTTGGCCTGTGTTGAAGAGTTCAACCTAAATAAAAGAGAATTTCTGAATATTAAAAAGTTCATTATTTCTACTCCATAAACAAAGCTAATATTCTTTAATAGAGATGCATCCTATAAGAGACACTTTTCCAGATTGAAATAAAGGTGGTGGAATCTACAACCTCATTATGTGAATGTCAACTTTGATAATGACATCAAACCTTTAAATTGTTCACACTTAAACATTTCATTGTGGTATTTTTATTAACAAACTGAGAATCACGTGTTAACCCAAACGCTGACAGCGCTCCCCAGGTGTGTAACATAACAAGCAAAAAATAAAATGTGCTCGCAGATAATAGGACAGAACGGCCACAAGCAGCCCTCTGTGGTGAATATTGAAGATCTAAATGAATATACAATTTGCTGTTTTCCCCACCAGTTGTCTGTGTTCCAGCTTTGTTTGAAGTGGCACTCGCATTAACATATTGCTATGTGTCCTCCAAAACAGGATTAGGATAAAATACTTTACAAAGAAAACTCATCTCAGTAAGCCTGCAACAGAAGGAGGAATACATCTTCCTTTATACGCAGACAGGTTGGCAGTGCAGCAGCCGGCACTGATCCTGCAGTGCTCATGTTGACCGCAGGCCACAATGATTATGTCTGTATTTATTATCTACACAGTGGGTTATTTTCCTGGTTGGATGGGTTTAAATGGCTTCTGCCTCAATGGCACCCGACAGTGCATGCTGAGGGTAACTGTGATTTGTGCAAGTCTGTCTGGTGTGTGCATGTGTTAATATCTGTGCATATTTATCATTGTCATTGTAGTAAGTCATTTGAGTTCCCTGCGATAGCCCACAGAAGTACTGTAATGTGATTATATTTCTTCTAAGTATGTATAATGTACAAAACCTATCACTGTATTAGACCTCTTCTGTAGAGCAAGAGACTGGTCTTCCTTGATCTAGGACTTTTTGCCTTTTACAATTGGAGGTTTTCACTTTAAGACAAATGAAAACAATTACAAATACTCTATGCTAGTAATACTACAAAACAATAAAGTGTTGATTCAAAAGTAGACAAGAAAATATTGCATTTGGGTCAACAACTGGACCAACCACAGTTTTAATGAAATTAAAGAGAAACTAACAGCAGGATAGAAACATCCCTATAGCACAAGGGGCACTGAGGATGAAGGGAATTTCCTTACCTTGATCCTCAGCACCGTTTTCAGAAATTTAGGGTGATAAAGCAAAAGCGACACTCACCAAGCATAGGAGGCATTTTTATGAGTTCAGGATTAAATGTGGTAGAACAATCAACCTTTCACTTCGTACTTAGCAGTCACAAAACATAAATGCCCCACAATATGATCCCCACACAGACTAAGGAGCACCTACCGACAGGCATTGCAAAGGTGTTTAGAGATTTTTATGCTGCTCTTTACCCAATGATGGAACCAATCTACTCACTCTTAGCTCTACCTTAAGGTTTCAGATACAAACATACATAGCCGACTCAGGAATGATCCATCTCGCTTAGGACGCTTGATAAAGAGACCAGACGGGTCTCGAAACGTGTTGTATCGCTAGCTTAATTCTTTAAATAAATTTAATGATATTTTATATCACTATTACCCTTTGGATTTGCGCCTATTTTACCCGTCTTGGAGTAGAGGAGGATACTGACTCTCTCTCTTAGGAGGCATTGGCCACCTTAGAGAGCCCTATTTCCAACACTGAACTCTGGGCTGCCAATAAAAATACACAAATGGGTAAAGCACCAGACCCAGATGGTTTCAGCTTGGTTTATTATAAGGCACTGGAACCCATGCTCACACCACACTTTCTCTCAGTCTTGTTAATTTATTAACTAACGGTTCCACTACTCCCACTAACACATGGGGGGGGGGGGTCATTCATCTGTATTAATTAGGCTTCCTTCTAGGCTGAGAGGCTTGCGACAACACCATCTGTGCAGTTGACCTGGTCCACAGCACCCACCTTTAAAAGACTCTGCTGATGTTCCACTTCCGTGGAAAAGGCCTTTGACGGGTCAGCAAGGCGTTCATAGAAGAGACTCTAAAAGCCTTGGGTCATGGGCAAAACTTTTACAAATGAATCATAGCTTGTACTCCAACCCTTCTGCTGCAATCCACCACTCATAAAGTCGCTGCCTATGCAGATGATCATGCAGATAATCTTTTATTTTTCATCTCCAATCCTGTCATCACACTACCTATCTTAATGAATAAATAAACTTTTCAAAATCTTAAGTGTTCAATGTTTCTTTGTGTTTGGAGTTGATTTCCTCCCTTTGATCCTTCTTCAGGTTTAGCTGGGCAGCCAGGTCACTTAAGTACTTGGGTATCCCTGCAGACCTAAAGGACCTATGGACTTATTTCCCCCCAATTTCCCACCCATATTGGCCAATATCTAATCGTGCTGCACAAAATGTTCAAACTAAATTTGTTTGGGGGTTAAAACTGGTGTGCCTTAAGCGCACCATTCTATGAAGGTCGAAGGTGGTAGTGGTGGGGTGTCACTACTGGATCTTTACACTTATTATTTGGACTCCCAGGACACAAAAGGAATTGACTAGTTGCGCCACTTCTCCTTGAAACAATGAGTGGCTATAAAATAATCATCTACCAACATCCCCTTACACTGCATATCCTGGTTTCCAAAACATTACCTGCATTCACTGAGCTCTCACCCTACCTTTGGCCCCATGATTGGTGCATGCAAGGTCCCCATAGTAAGCTTGCAGTTACTCCGCTTATGTTTCCCCATGATGCCCATTACTAGTCACCCTTATTTTGAGCCAGGTCTCTCAGACCTATTGTTCCATTGATGGATCACCACAAATACATTTAGGTTAAAAAAATCTCACCGCCAGCATGAACTGGCTTGCCTCTGCGGTGTTAAAATGTGGAGAGTCTCTCAACTCTCCCACTATTTTCACTTGCCTTCTCCAATGTCGCAATTTGAAGCTCCTTGTAGCGGCCCCTGTCCATTACCACACTCTTTCTCACTAATTTATGCAGATTAAATGTCTCCAATGGACTACGCTCCACCAACATTCTCACTTAAGTCCTGAAGATCTCCAGCTGGACTTGATGCCGCCTCACATGGATTAACATCTTGACCCTTGTGCACAAGAGCTGTCATTTTCAGGAAGCTGGGTATAAGATCTTGTCCCATTGGTACTGGGTCTTGGGGAAGCTACAGGCAATATGGCCTAAGGGTACAAACACACACAGCAGATACGCAGCAGATATGCAGCAGATACGCAGCAGATTTGATACTGTGTTCAGTTATTTAGATCTAATCTGCTGCGTATCTGCTGCGTATCTGCTGCGTATCGCAGCAGTAAATACGCAGCGTATATGCCGTGTGTGTTTGTACCCTAAGACTGACTTAACTTGCTGGCGGTATGGCACTTCTGAAGAAACCTATTTACACATCTTTTGGTCCTGTCCTGTGCTGACAGCCTTTTGAGACAAAATAAAGGAGATCTCCCAACGAGTCAAGGGTCTCACATTCAAGTTCACCTCAGCATTATTCCTCCTTCATCACAGCAAGATGGCAGTGAAGGAATACAGGTGCTCTCTCTTGTACTTCCCAGTTATGGCAGCAAGGGCCTGCGTACCTCTATCCTGAAAATGCCCCAAACCCCAAATCAATATGTGAATCTATAAAGTCAACGATTTAATGAGAATGGGAGACTTGACATCCTTTATGCAGAACTCTAACTCTTGTTTCACCCAAACAAATGCCAAACAAATGCCTGGATGGAGTTCAGGGACAGTGCTGAATATACTGCTCTTCTCAGCACTAACTCTGGGGACCCGACCCCACCTTGAGTTGTGCTCGTTGACCTGCCTGAACACCTTATGAGAACACCTTGTTCCACTCCATGTTTCAACTACTATGTGCTTTCTCCCAAGGGCACCCTCATTCCTTCCTCATGCCTTCCCCCATCTCCTTTACTTATCCCCCCACTCTGTTTGTTTTTCTTCTTCTTAAGATTTTCTCTCTCTCTTTTCAGTCTTATCTTTCTCTTCCCTACTTCTATGAGTGGTACTTATCTTCTGTTATGTGGGGTGGATTTCCACCCTAAGTTTGGCCCTCCCCTTGTTGGACCTATGGCTCAATGTTGTTGAAGTGGGAAAAACAGCAGAGATAGACTGGGGTCCACCCCCTAGACATGTGCCCTTAAATGTAACTATGGTCTGCCATTTATACACTTCTTTTCTTTGTAACTCTTCTTTTCTTGGTTACAATATTATTCTGACCTTGCAATACCAGAGGGGGTGTCCTTCCGTTGTCTTCTGCTGTCAGAAATTGTGGTTTAAATAAAACAATTATTTTAAAAAACGAGGGGGTTTGGTGCACTGGGGGCAGGATAACCACTCACAGTTCACAGATACTCTCCATCAGGCCCTCCCCTTCTAATGAAAATACATCTGGCACTTTGCAGTGATGATCACCAGAGTAACTTAACTGCAGACCACTGCCCCAATATTTCTTAAGAGGAGATGGATGGCTGGGGGTGGATCGGTACACTGAGGCCAGTAAGACTGAATAACGGTATAAAAAAATCTATGATGCAGAGATAAATGTTGTTACTGCAGTTTTTCAATTACTAGAAAATGGTAGCATTAAAAACTCTTATGGCAATTATGCAGAATTTATGGTAACCTGGTAGGAGATAGGGCACAACTGCAATAAACCCTGTAGCGATAAACCCTAGCGAAAAAGCAAAAACTATTAGCATTAGTTGTAGTGGAGTAAATCTGTGCACAAGAGCCCTACAGCTAGTCTGTAGTTTAATATTTTGGTCTATATTGATCAGCTACAAAAAACAAAAAACAAAAACTGGAGTGGATCGAAAACATGGATGAGGTACTGATGCTGAACAAGCATTTTTGTTATGTTTTATAAGTCCTTTAGAAGTGTAGAGTTAAAACATGAAAACAAAATCCATACCTGCGTTTTGAAAACAAAATTCTACTGACCCCAAAAAGTGCCACAAAAATGTAAAAAAACGGAATACTCCATATATAGTGCACTTTATATTTCTCCATAGATTTTAACATAACATCCAATCACAAACACATTCTGTCAAAATAAAAACACCAAGAAACATGCAGTTTTTCAGAAATATTAAAGACAACCATACAACACTTTCTGCTTCAGAAGGCGGCAGCTGCAGATAATGAGGAGGGGAGGAACTATTGCCTGGAGCAGGCTCCATGTATGATGTTTTTCCTGTAGTTATGCCAACCATCATCAAAAGTATTTCAGAAAAAACAACAGGTGCAGAATATCAGCAAATCAGTTATTCATTCTAATGCAAATACATCAGGCATTGCTCTATCAATAATCTCTTTAGCCATGTCAAGTTAAGGGACTGAATATTAAAAGAAGTGGAGCCATAAAATACAGAGAAATTATTAGAGAATTATAATTTATCCCTAAGCGACCAAGGACGTACTGGTACGCCATGGGTGCCTGTCCCCAGATGACCCTGGGTGTACTGGTATGCTCTTTTGCTATGAAACGCTCCCGAGCACGCTTCATAGGAGGCGGGGTCCGGCTGCAGAAAGCAGCCTGGCCCTCACCGTTAATGACAGGCTGCAGTGATCCCAAAAAATCCCCAAAATACATAAAAGTAAATTATTTCTAAAGTCCATTATCTTGATAGGTAGTCATAATTCAGCATACTTTTGACTACTAAATTGGCTTGCATTTTCTATTTCATAACCTCTCCGTAGAAAGTTAACAATGTTTCTGTCCTTAGGGTTTGGTCTGGATCTGATATTTGCTGATAAACCCTGCATTTAAAGCAGATATGTCCCCTTAACCACCTACCGAGCTGGCGGCACCAATATTGCTCAAGATCACAAGCAAAACAAATATGTTCTCAATGCCTTTATCAATATCTATGTGCTAGGGATGAGCGAACCGAACAGGTACGAACCGGATTTGTTACGAACTTTGAGAAAGTTTGTTACGAATCTGGAAAAAATAACAACTGTGACGCAAAATTGTACTTTTTTCACTGAATAGACCATGATACAAGGGATTATTACTCCTATAATCCCTTGCATCCTGGTTTTCTGTGAATATCAAGATGTGTGACATCTCCCCTGTTAGGGTGAGACCTTAAATTAGTCTCCTCAGATATATCTGGGTGCTGAATAATGAAGAATGTAATGTGACAGCTGTCTGTGAGTATTAACCAAAACACATGAAAGCAACTTCAATTTTCAAGCTTATCGAATTTATTAAGTGAAAATCAGTTCATAGCTTTAAAATCAGGTTCAAGAACCCCGTTTAGCTGCAACAACAAAAAGTAAAAAAAAAAAAAAAAAGTCCAAAAAAAAAGTCCCATCACTTTCCCAGAGACTAAAAAAAGTCCATAAAAAAAGTCCCATCACTCTCCCAGAAACAAAAAAAAGTCCATAAAAAGTCCTATTACAGTCCGAGAAAAAAAAAGTCCCATCGGCTCTCCCATCCACTGCACAGTTGTGTAGAAAAATGTTGGCGACTCATTGGGATTCTTGGTGTCCAAGACCGTGCACCCCAGTGCTGATATCTGCTCCTTTAATTGTGGCCAAGGGCAGTACATGTCTGTTACTGCCCATTGGGTCAACATTCCCCCAGAAGACCACCATAAAGTTAGCCCATTTTTGCCACTGTCACCTCCCCGGAGCTTTAGGGGGCCAGTTCTGCACAAGTTCTGCCTCCACCAGCTTGCAACCATCCACCGCTTTGACTGCAGTCCAACCTGCCCCGGTATCTTACCAATGATGTCAGGACTGCCTCTACATAAATCCTGTGAGCGTCGGTGCGCACAGCCGAAAACCTACACCACCTGAAAGGTGGAGTAGGTTTTCGGCGTATCTTTAAGTTGAAAAAATCATAAATCGCGCAGACTCTGAGTCCGCGCCCGCCGTTCCGCCCCCTCCAAACCCCCTCCCCGCCCCCCGGCGTACTCTGCGTGAAGTGCCAATATGCAAATGAAATTGCCCATTTGCGAATAAATTCATTTGCATATCGGCACTTTACGCCGAAAATCATCAGTACGCCGGATGATGCATGTCCCCCCAAGTGTCCTTGTTTGCTGTCCCTGAATGGAAACACACAGTAACCTTGTTTGCTGTCACTTAATGGAAATACACAGTAACCTTGCTTGCTGTCACCAATTTTGGGATTGTTCATATGCTACCTCTATTTTACTATTCGCTTATCACTAGTGCAGTATTATTGCTGGCATTTTTTTCATTGTAATAGCAACTGCAACCAAACGAAACTGTACCCTATCACACTCCCACTATTGTAGCTGCAATTATTTAGCCGTTAGAGCAAGGTTTGTTTTCAAAAGTTCGCTCATCCCTACTATGTGCCAAATTCTTTCAGTATATTAACAGTATATGTAGCATTAATCTTAAAATAACAGATTAACTTGATTAGATGTAATCTGTACAGTAGTCACTCACCAGCAGTGTATTCAGACCATCCGGCTTTTATTGCTGTGCGGAGCAATAAAAGCCGGATGGTCTGAATACACTGCTGGTGAGTGTCTCATTTTATCCTTTATTCATTGTTCATACAGCATGTTTATTTCGGATTGAGCACCACCACATACCGGACCAAGCCTAAGATAGTGCCATCTAGTGGAGAGCCAGGCAGTGCCATCACTTTTTTTTCTTTCTTGTTGGATTGGTCTGTACAGTAGTATTGACTGGACCAATGTTGGATAATGTTAATAATAATAATAACAACAACAATAATATATATATATATATATATATATATATATATATATATATATATATACTAACTGACGCTATTGGTTTTGTGTTCACTTTTTTGGCTCAGGCATAAGACCAAAGAACATTGCATGTGTAAGTCGAGTTACTTGTTTGATAATGTATAGTGAACTGGAATAGGATACAGGATGGGGGACTCTCACCTTACAGCCCCTTGAGCTTTATGCATATCACCCCTATTTGGAGTACACTGGGTCTAGGAGAAAAGACTGCTGGCTGTAGGTCAGATGTCCGTGACAATCTACAAAATAAAAGGGACCCAAACAGTATATGGAAGAAAGAAAATACTTACCAAAGATTTGGCATTTCCTTAGCAAAATTCTCCACATACAATGTGATTAGGAATGAGCGAACCGAACCGTAACGAACCAGATTCGTTACGAACTTTGCAAACAGTTCGGTTCGTCACCGAGCCGAACTTTGAGAAAGTTGGTAACGAATCTGGTTAAAATAACAATAACAAATAAAATCAAAGAAATCTTTAAAAAGTAATGCAAACACCTCTGGAATGCATCTGGGAAAGCAGGGAAACAGTATTAGAGGAATCGGCATTACGAGGTTAGCAATCCTCTGCAATAATGCCAATGCCTCTAATGGTTAATATATTTAATTAATAGAACACATTTTCGTTGTAATAAAGTCACTTTTGTTGTTCAATAATTTAATTTAAACGAATCCATACTTTTGCAATTAAATATACTGTAAAAAAATAAATATGTATATAAATATACATTTATATATATATATATATATATATATATATATTTTAACATTATATTTAATTGCACAAGTATGGATTCGTTTAAATTAAATTATTGAACAACAAAACTAATTTTATTACAACGAAAATGTGTTTTATTAATTAAATATTAATTATTACAGGAAGCTCTTTTAAAGCCGTTAATTCATATCCCCGGTAATAGAGCTCACTGTAATAATTAATACTTTACTTTAATTAAAACATCAAATGTTTCTTATAATTATGCTATCACAATAGCATTATTAGAAGAAACATTTTGAATTATATGTGCGCTCAGCTGATTGGCTGATCGGCTCAGTGCACATATAATTAGCGGGTCCGCAGCACAGTGACTTCATTGTGCTGCGGACCAGCGAAGAGGACACATGGGGGTGAGTATACAGCTCTCCCCACCCCCTCCCCTGCACTGCACCCCTCCCAGCAAGGAAGGGGGGTCACTTAACCCCTTCCTTGCTGGGATGGGTGCAGTCTGACATCAGTCTGGCCCCCAAGAGGTTAAGGGGGATGCAATGCATCCTCCCTTAACCCCTTGGGGGCCAGACTGTAAGCAGCGATCTGTAAAGATGCTGCATACTGTAAGGTGCACAACAACGCTCACAATGATGGGTGTTGTGCTCCTGTTTATGTGTTTTTTGTGTGTTTCTCCCTTTTTGTTTTTCAGATATCGGTATCCTGGGGATTACGTTGAATTCGATGGACTACGACGATGACCAGCGGTTGTTTGGATTTATTTTTTTAAATAAAACGTCAATGAGGGGTGTGGGGGTATTTTTATTTGAATAAAAAAAATTTCACTTGTGTCTTGTCTTTATTTCTTTACTTTATAGACTTAGTAGTGGAAGCTGTCTAATAGACGAAATCCATTACTAAGTCGGGGCCTTGTATTAGCCGGTATAAAATGGCTAACACTAACCCCCCATTATTACCCCAGTACCCAATGCCACCAGGGGTACTGGGAAGAGCCAGGTGCCAGTGGTCCCGGAGCGTCAATACTTGGAAAGCCTGGGAACGCCAGGGTGGGAAGAGCCATTGGTTTAGGCCCTCCCCAGCCTAAATATTACCAGCCTGCTACCGCCCCAGTCCAGGAGCGCCAATTTTGACGCTCCGGGACCACTGGCACCCGGCTCTTCCCAGTACCCCTGGTGGCATTGCTACTTGGGTAATAATAGGGGGTTAGTGTTAGCCATTTTATACCGGCTAACACTAGGCCCCGACTTAGTAATGGATTCCGTCTATTAGACGGCTTCCACTACTAAGTCTATTTTTAAAAAAAATTATTCAAATAAAAACACCCCCACACCCCTCATTGACTATTTTAGTTAAAAAAAATAATCCAAACAACCGCTGGTCCACCGAATCCGACGTAATCCACAGGATACCGATATCTGAAAAACAAAAAGGGAGAAACACACAAAAAACACACAATCAGGAGCACAACACCCATCAATGTGAGTGGTGTTGTGCACCTTACAGTATGCAGCATCTTTACAGATCGCTGCTTACAGTCTGGCCCCCAAGGGGTTAAGGGAGGATGAGTTGCATCCCCCTTAACCCCTTGGGGGCCAGACTGATGTCAGACTGCACCCATCCCAGCAAGGAAGGGGTTAAGTGACCCCCCTTCCTTGCTGGGAGGGGTGCAGTGCAGGGGAGGGGGTGGGGAGAGCTGTATACTCACCCCCATGTGTCCTCTTCGCTGGTCTGCAGCACAATGAAGTCACTGTGCTGCGGACCCGCTAATTATATGTGCGCTCGGCCGATCAGCTGATCAGCTGAGCGCACATATGATTAAAATGTTTCTTCTAATAATGCTATCGTGATAGCATAATTAGAAGAAACATTTGATGTTTTAATTAAAGTAAAGTATTAATTATTACAGTGAGCTCTTTTTACTGGGAATATGAATTAACGGCTTAATAGAGCTTCCTGGAATAATTAATATTTAATTAATAGAACACATTTTCGTTGTTAAAAAATTAATTTTGTTGTTCAATAATTTAATTTAAACGAATCCATACTTTTGCAATTAAATATACTGTAAAAAATATATATATATATAAATTTACATTTATTTATATATATATTCATTTTAAATATGATGGAATTGTTTTAATTAAATTATTGAACAACGAAAGTGACTTTATTACAACGAAAATATGTTCTATTAATTAAATATATTAACCATTAGAGGCATCGGCATTATTGCCGATTTGCCGGCTATTTTTTTTTTTTCACTGTTTTTGCACTTTGATTTTTTCCACTTTTTTCATTGTAATAGCAACTGCAACTACACGAAACTATACCCTATCACATTCCCACTATTGTAGCTGCAATTATTCAGGTGTTATTGCAAGGTTCGTTTTTGGTTTGGTTCGGTTCGTCAGAACCCGAACTTCAGGGAAGTTCGGGGGAACAAACCGAACCGAACTTTTCAAAAGTTCGCTCATCCCTAAATGTGATAATAAATAAAAAGCAGTTTATTGTGCAAATACCCCGTACTGGATAATAAATTGTGGATAAACCCCTATGTCAAATCTAAAAGATGCAATGTTCGATTGCCAGCTTCTAAGCTGATTGTTGTCTTTATGACAAAGGGCCACATCTGCCCGAATCGGCCTGATTTGGCAGATAATAGCTCCGTGTAATAGGCCCTAAATCTTGTATTCTTACCTTAAAGGGGTTATCCAGCGCTGCAAAAACATGGCTACTTTTCCCCCTCTCTTGTCTCAAGTTCAGTTGTGGCTTGCAATTAAGCTCCATTTACTTCAATGGAACTGAGTTTGGAACCCCACCCAAACTGGAGGCAACAGAGGGGGAAAATGTGCATTTTTAAAAAAAATAAATAGCCTTGATCTGAATAAGCTTATTTTGCACTTGATGAATTGGCTACCACTGTAATTGTCAAATTTCTCTTTCATCATAAGGAGCTTTGGTAAAACATCTCAACTTATATTCTTTCCCATAACCATACTGCTTTGTAATCTGTGAGTTGAATCACACGTTCAAGGTGAAGTAATGTCTTCTCTGTATGTTTTGCTAATAACATGTCAACCTCCAAGACTGTGTCCGAGACCTCTACCTCTTATTCATCAAATGTGGCCTGTGTCTTATCTTCAGATCTTTAGGTAAGAAAATGCTGATACAGAAGACTGTATTGTCATCTTCACCATAATTAATATGTCTTCCACAGAGACCGCTGTTTACTATTTAACCCCTTAAACCGGGCCTGAAATGGCCTTAAGGACCGGAGCAAATTTTATGAATTTGACCAGTGTCACTTTATTCATTAATAACTTCGGGATGCTTTTACCTATCCGGCTGATTCTGAGATTGTTTTCTCGTGACATATTGTACTTCACATTTCTTGTAAATTGGAGTCGATACTTATAACGAATCTTTATGAAAAAACCCAAAATATCGTGAAAAATTGTGAAAAAATGCATTTTTCCAACTTTAAAACTTTTCTGCTTATACAGAAAATGGTTATACCACATAAATTATATATTAAGTAGCATTAGC
Source organism: Dendropsophus ebraccatus (assembly GCF_027789765.1). Classification (NCBI taxonomy): domain Eukaryota; kingdom Metazoa; phylum Chordata; class Amphibia; order Anura; family Hylidae; genus Dendropsophus; species Dendropsophus ebraccatus. The sequence continues at coordinate 49,644,925 of NC_091465.1, forward strand.
AACATGTCTACTTTATGTTGGCGGCATTTATTAAACTATATTTCATTTTTTATAGACAATAGAAAGCTTAAAAAATTAGCAGCAAATTTCCAAATTTTGAGTAAAATTTCAAAATCAGATATTTTTAGGGAACTGTTCAGGTTTAAAGTGTATTTGAGGGGACTGTGTGTTAGAAAGCCCCACGAAGCACCCCATTTCAGAAACTGCACCCACTAAACTCTGCAAAAGCACATCCAGAAAGTTTTTTAACCCTTTAGGGGAGTCACAGAAATAAAAGCTAAGTGTGTAAGAAATTTGAAAATTTTAATTTTCTGTGCAGAGATTTTATTGTAATCCAATATTTTTCATAATTATAAGCTTATTACTAGAGAAATGCACGCCAATATTGATTGCCCCATTTCTGCAGTTTATAGAAATACCCCATATGTGGCCCTATTGCGCTATTTGACGCAACCACAAGCCTCAGATATAAAGGAGCGCCTAGTGAATTTCAATGGCTCCGTTATTTTTGGTCATTTTTGACTGTACCACTTCAGGTTGGCAGAGGCTCTGGGGTGCCAAAACCTAAAAAACACCCCTAAAGGGACACCATTTAGAAAACTACACCCCTCTAGGAATGTAACAAGGGGTGCGGTGAGCATCTGGACCCCACAGGTGCTTCACAGATTTTCCGAACAATATGGCTTGAAAAAAGACTAAAGTATTTTTTACACTAAAATGTTGTTCTAGCCTTCAATTTTTCATTTTCACAAAGGGATAAAAGGAAAAAAAAAACACAAAACATGTAGCGCAGTTTCTCCCGAGTACAGAAATACCCCACATGTGGACATAAAGTGCCAAGCCACACTCTGCACTTCTTATGGGGTCTCCCGTTCTCCAGTGTGGGGGTCGTCACCTGGAAAATGTTGTCCTGGTGCGATACGGGGTCCTTCATATCCAGAAGCGCTGGGTCCGCTCCATGGCTGCTAAATATTAGGGCTCTATTACTGCTTCTGATATGTTCGGATCGTGCCGCAAGCTACAGTAGCTCAGGCAGCGAGGGACCAGAAGAGGGGGTGCTGGTATAAATGTTATCCCCGTACAGGTGGTAACCTTTATCCAGCAGTGGGAAGATCAGTTCCCAGACGATCTTCCCACTAACTCCGAGGATGGGGGGGAGGGGGCATCTGGGGGCTGGATTCGGGTGTCCCTTCCTTCATACACTCTAAGGGTACGTGCACACTGCGGAATCGCGAAGGATAACCCTTTGTGCATTCCGCAGCTGGCACCCACCGGCGGACTGATGCAGGCGCGCGTCTCCGTCCGTGTCGTAGACTCCATTCTATGCACGGGCGGATTCCACTCTCCGTCCAACGTGTTGATGGAATGACGGATGATGGAATCAGCCCGTGCATAACATGGAGTCTATGACACGGGTGGAGACGCGCGCCTGCATGAGTCCGCCGGCGGGTGCCAGCTGCGGAATGCACGAAGGGTTATCCTTCGCTATTCCGCAGTGTGCACGTACCCTAAATCTGTAAGAGTACCCTGAGGTACTCTCACAGAGTGTGTAGAATTTCACGCCATACAGTCATCTCTTATTGTGACGGTACTGGCGGAAAAGACGTGTCTGGGGGGCAGCGTACGCTACGCTACCCCCAGACACGTCACTGGATGATGAGGAGGATGAGGATGAATGGAGGAAAGAAGGACCCCCCATTCATCCTCACTGGCTGTTTCAGTGTCGGAGGCAATAATAACGTATGCGTCCGATACCGAAAACACGCTGGGGGCCACTTTTATATAGGGATTGGTATATGGGGTATGTAGTGGTGTAGTGTAAAACTTTATTCAATGTAGTGTAGTGTGGTGTAATGTAGTGTTTTTTTACGTGTTTTTTACAGTAAGTATAAAAAAAAAACCTACGCCAAAAATGGTGTTGCTGATAAATGCCGCACTTATGTTCGGCACTTATCAGCAGACCGTGGCAGTAGGATATAAAAAAAACCACCCTACGCCAAAAAGGAGGAGTTGCTGATTAGCAGCACACTTTCGTGCGATGCTGATGAACACTCAGCGGCGATAGGGTGCGGAAAATAGAAAAAAAAAAAATTGGGAATTTTTTTTTTTTTTACTACATTCTGAACATCCCTGTAGTGGCTGATACATGTATTACACTTATCAGCCGCTAGGGGGCAGCAGAGAGCAAGATCCGAAAAAAGACGACGCTGGAGCCGGAAAAATACGAAAAAGACGACGCTGGAGCCGAAAAAAGCCGATCGGGACGTCACGCAAGAAGCCGAAGTCCCGACAAGATGAAGAGGACGCCGGGAGACGCCGATCAGGACCCCGGGACAGGTGAGTAATGTACAAATATCTGCTACCTAGCTGAGGGGTCCGGAGCAGGTATTTATTACTTGTGGGGACTTTGATCGCCGTGAACGGCCGGCCGTTCACGGCGATCGGGACGGTGGTACCGTGACCACCATTACTTTTTACAGTAATGGCGGTCGGTGCCGTCCTCGGACAGCACCGACCGCCATTTTTTTCCGGGTCATCGGGCCACCGATGGCCCAGAAAGGTTCCGATCGCCGCTATGGGCTTATCAGCCAATAGCGGCGATCGTCGGCATGGGGGGGGTAACAACCCTCCATGCCGACAGGGAGAGATGGCCTGCTATGTATTATAGCAGGCTATCTCCCCCGATCGGGACCCGGCCGGCCGCGGCGCCCTCTTAAAGGACCCGCGTACTTGTACATCATGGGTCCTTAAGTGACAGTGATCCATGACGTTCCGGTACGACATGGGTCCTTAAGAGGTTAAAGGGGAACTATCAGCAGTTTAGACTAATCTAACCTGCTAATAGCCCCTTAAAACGCCCGGGATGCTGAGCAGTGATAAGCGAACATGTTCGTAAATGTTCATGTGTTCCTACGAACCTGATGCTAATTGTTCGTGTTCGCCAATCACAAACAATTTGTTCAATGATGGGAATGGTTATAATGCTCATTTTAGAACATTTTCAAACATGCAAATGTACGCAATTGCATACGCAGCTGGGTAATTTCCTCCCACAAATTTAAAAAGGCCAATGAATGTGTGGGGAAGGACGGGAACATCAGTTAATGTGGTACCCATGTTTATTACTGGCATTACTGTGAATGGATGTACGATTATCGTCAATTACATACAGTAGATTACGTACATGCGATAAAAATGCAATGCTGAGACAAATTTTCTCACAGTCTTTCCTGATTCTTGTGCCGTTCAGTAGGGAGAGTGAAACGAGCAGGGACAGCATCTGAATTTAGTTAATATTCATGAATGATCACCGAACAAAAAAACGATCATTTTTTTTTCTGTTGATGTTCGGGAACCAAACCTAAAATCGGGATGTTCGCTCATCACTAATGCTGAGGAGGAAGGTACAGTATGTGTGTTACCTTTCATCTCAGCACTGGTCTCACGCTGTCCAGGTTTGTCAACTTCTCTACACCCGAACGCTCACCATTTAATTTCCCATGTCTGGAGATGGTGGAGACAGCCCAAGGACTGCCTGGAAAAGATCAATACAGCCAAAAGCCAAATTCGCACAATGTATTTTTAAGGAGGTTGTAACAATGGCTGTTGTTTACTAACACTGCTTTATCGCAGTGAATGCGACAACGGCAGTAGTGTACATACACTGCATACACTACGGCTGTTGTTCAGTGCAGCCGTATAAAATAATTGATAATGTCTATTCCCTACGGCTGTAGAAAATATGCTGGGCTCACAATGTGTAAAGTACGGCTCCTGGCCATACTTTACATTGTGGTCAATGATAAACTGGATTGTGGGCACACCCAAATGTACCAGCATTCCAAATTATGAAAATCAGGGCAATACTACATTATCAGATGGATGAACATGTAAGAAAGTGGCCATTGTTTGACAACGGCCATTCCTCTGACACAGTGTGAACATGGCCATAGGCTGTATCCAAGTTTTCTATTGCTCCCCAGGACAGCAAGTTTAATGCTGAGTGTTTGAGTTAGGAAAAGTTGCCGAAGCTGGACACTTTCATGAAGATTGCTCAAGACTAATAACTAGAGATGAGCGAAGCAAGATTAGCTGCGAATCATGCTGTCGATTCGCTTCCTTCAATTAAGTAAATTTACAGTGATTTATTTAACAAATTTGCTAAACATGGCGCCCGCACATGTTAGCTTGCAGTGCAGTCTTTTGGCGGGAGTAAGGGATTATCCATAATCCCTTGCACCCATCCAGCCAGCTGAAAACCCCACTGTGCTGTCACAACCCCCCCCCCCCACCACACACACACACACTCTCTATAAAAGGGGATTGGCTTCCTGTAGGCGGCCAGTCAGCTGTGTATAGTGGAGAGCAGGTTGCAGTAGGCAGTTAGAGCAGGGAGAGAAATACAGAGAGATAGGGACAAAGAGGAGAGGAGGGTGGATTTTGGATGGTTTTCTGTGGGAGCAATTGTCCAGTATTGTCCAGTCACTGGGTATTATAGGGAGTCACAGTGAACACAATGTTCATCTTAATAACTCACTGGGTGCTCATTTACCAATGTTTACTGCTGTCCTGGGAGAAAATTCGTATTTCGCCACGAATCCACCAAAATCCACTACTGTCCATGGCGGAAATTGAATGATTGACAGGCTGATTGGAATTTTTTAAAAAATATTGACATTTTTTCAATTTTTGACATTGTCATAACAACAACTGTTGGGAAAAAAAAAACGCTACTGTAATAGTCCTTTTCTTGTAGCTACTATATTTTGTCTTTTAAAAAAACAGAAACAAACATATTCACGAATATTTGCCAATTTGTGCAAATATTTGCAAACTTTGTAAAATGAATTTCCGAGTGATTCACTCATCTCTATTAAGCATGTTTGTCTCCTCCATATTTCTCAAAACTTCTTACCTATTATCTTTACTGCTATATTGCTGATTCCAGTGCTGATTATTAACTACAGCGTGTTTCTTATAGGCTGCTTATATCCAGTATCACTGGTGCATTGTTAAATGTTGTGCAATTTCCTACGGTATTTACTAAATAATACATACAATAATTTTTTATTATATATTAACACTTATGCCAGAGTTTATAACACAATACATAACTCAGTTTCTATGTCTTAAATTGTCTTTTATGTGACTCGTCTGGGCTGAAAAGTGCAACAAGCCTGCTAAATTATGTTAAATACTGTGTCATGCCCTTACCCCTTGTGGGAAAAAATATATAAAACTATTCTGCGTGAAAAGGCTGACATAATAGGCAATATCTTCCAGCAACAGTTTGCAAAATGTCTTGCCACAATGTGTTGATAACAACTGCTGTTAAATGAGTTGAGATATCAGGCCGGCAGCAATCCCAGAAAATTCTGTGTTTTATTCATTGAAAAATGCCCTTAAATTGGTTATCTAGCTTTTTTCTCTCATGAAATTCATGTTCTACTATTTGTGTGCTTAACAGGATAAATTATGGGTATATCTTATATCTCTGTCAACCATAGCACCTCTTAGATTGTTGCAGTTTAATGTACGGAAAGCACTGTCTTTGTCTATAAGTTACATAGTAACGTAGAGTGAAAAAAGGCACATGTTCAAGTTCAGCCTTTCTCAGATCAACCATACATTGTTCACTGGTAAATTACTTACAATTTCCAATGCCATGTGGCTTCAGAGAAGCAACTCACCTGTCCTTCAATGCTGTTGTTCTTAGCTCACTCTGCCTCCCTAATTAGGTTGTAGGAGTATAGTGACCCAGTGTGAGCTGCAGTCTTGGAACAGTTCAGCCGACGGGCTGTGTTCTTTAATGGCCTCCAGAAACGACTGGGATTTTTATCCTTGGTTCATTATATTACATGATACTTACCTATGTCGGACTCTGGCAGCACAACCCTGATCCAAGATGACCTCAATAGATCTTTTATTACTTATGCGCATGCGTGGGCATCAGAGACTGACGTAGCTTGTTCTGCGCTCCGAGTCATGCTGTTGTCATTTACAGATATCCGTGATGGGACACCATTAAGCCTTGTGGAGAAAGTAAACATCCTTTTCTCTTTTATTGATGACACTTGTCCCACGTTTGATTGATATAAATAATAATGGTGAATATTATAACCCTGGAATGATGATCACTGTATTTGCTGGTGATGTACACATGTTATACACTATATATATGTCACATAATAAATTATATGATATATTTATACTAGGATTTTTATAGAATCACTGACTGGTTGTCCTTCACCTGTGCAGCCTGGGTGATGCAGCCACACTGGCCATGAACTTCTTTGTGCCATGGAGGACGACATATCTAAGTGGATGACCCCTCCACATTGGCAGATTCCCCACATAGTTACGAACAAAGCCAGGAACATTGTGTTAACTCTGCAGTGTGAAGGGCTCACGCACATTCCGTCCACGGCTCACACACTGAAACTCATTTTGAACAGGTTCCTTTGCTCCTTCCCAGGACTGAAGGATCTTCTGAAGATGGCGCGGAAACTTTGTACCCACTTCAGATGCTCATACTGTATGTGTCACGTAGCACCCTTCCTAAGATTCAGCACAATAGTGGACTGCAACAACATCGGCTGATCTGCAATGTGCCAACGCGGTGGCACTCGGCCTTCCACATGTTGAATCAGCTATGAATCGTTTCTGACTTCCTCGTCATGCATTCTGGCATATTCAAAAAGAATTGCAATTTCAAGGTCACCCATTGGCAGATGATGCATGCTCTCTGTCGACTGCTGATACCCTTCAAGGAAGCAACTCTGTTGGTTAGCCACAATGAGTACAGTGTGAATGACGTCTCCCCCCTGCTTCATGTCATGGAGACTGCATGGAGGAACATCATCGCAGAGGGGAGCAGTGCTATGATCTACGATCTAAACCTGAGCCCGTAGATTGATGAAATGGTGATGGAGGAGGAATTATATAGGCAGAGGGTTCCAAACACCACTGGGTGGGCATCCCTGGCTGAGGTCACACAAAACAGCCAGCAGAGAAACCAAATCACAATCCACAGAAAAGTCTGCGCACAATAGTCAAACGTTAGGGGAGCCACATGACGAGGATAGTCGGGGTACAAAAGCTGGGGTCAGAAGAACCAGAAGTTAAAAAAATTGAAATCTCCCTCCAGCAGCAGCTAAAATTACTGGTCGAGTCATATTTGGTGTCACCTAGATTCTGTGGTCCCAAAGGGACTGCTGTTATTTAAGTTAAGATTAACTTAATAAAAATTACAGTGGCCATGGCCCTGTTTTACAGCAGCTCACCTCTATGCTGTCCCTCAGTCTGGGATGTCACCTGGTAGCTCTCATCAACCAACTCTACTCTGCGCTATGGTGACTACCTGGGGTGGTCGGGGGTTGCGCAAGGGGGGTGGGGTTGTGTGATCAGGCAGGTGATTAGCTTGTCGTGGGGGGTGCTGATGTGAAAGATAAGCAGGGGCAGGTGGGCACGCAATTTTTACAATGAAGCAGCTCTAGAATCAGGCTTGCCAGTTATCTGGCTAAGTAAGAACTCAACTGAGCAGGAACACTGCATTAACTTCAACCACAGCACCCAGTGACTTGTTAGAATGGACACGGCCTTCACAGCACCCAGTGACTTGGTATAATGCACACTGTCTTACAGTACCCAGTGACTTGGTGTAATGCACACCCAGCATCCAGTGACTTTGTATAATGCACACCCAGCACCCAGTGACTTGGTATGATGCACACCTAACACCAAGTGACTTGGTATACTAGATACTGGCTTCACAGATCCCACAGACAACCACTCACAATGCACCCTCCTATACTCTCCTCTCTTTCCCTATCTCTCTTTTTCTCCCTGCTCTGTTGTAACTGCCTGCTGCAATCCTTCTCTCCACTACACACACAGCCAACTGCCCACCTTAAGGAAGTAGCTCACTCTATATAGAGGGTGAGGTGCTGACATCACAGTGGTGTTTGCAGGTGATTGGACGGTTGCAAGGGATTATGGATCATCTGTGTTAACAAAACAGACGCCTTTCACGATATTATTATGCAGTGTGAACATAGCCTTTGACTGCCAAATATGTTTAAAAGGTAATCATAGTGTATTGAATTAACTGACTGTGTTGGCAACTGAGTGACTAGAATTTACAAATTTAATTGAAAATTATACATAAATTTATTTGCCCAGGGCATACTTTTCCCCTCAGATATAACACATATGAAAATGTATAATAATGTATGGGTAAGTAAGTATGGCTTCCATGAGTTTTACTAAATAAAATCAGTGAAGAATTAAGAAAGTATACTTTAGCCACAAATTAATTTTTAATGAGAAATTGTGTATGCCTTTGACAAGTAAAAGCAAATTATCAAACAATTAACACACTTTAAACTGCATATTAAATACACTCAATGTCTGTCCTATATGAGTCTAACCTGTTCTCTTTTTATGGTTAATGACAGAAATTTGCCAAGGGAACTGTGCCCAAGAGAGCAACTTCTATCATGACTCAGTAAAAGATGAGTAAGAGTTCTAGTTCCCTTTGATCTCTGTACTAAAAGATAAGAGGGCCAATATCTCCTTTAAGGCAACCTACTAGATGAGCAGCAGGGCTGCTTAATTAAAAGACTGCTGGATTTATAATAAAAAAAAAGATTTGTCTATGCTACAATTTTATAAAACCTTCTATCTCAAGTCATTTCAGAAGTTTTCTTATTTGTGCTTATATTTAAAAGGTGATAAACATTACACCTTTACTTAAAACAGTAAGAGAGAGCATAGGAATCTTATGTTCTCTCTTACTGTTTTAAGTAAAGGTGTAATGTTTAAGCAGAGTATAAGAATGTAAGATATTCAGGGATCTCTGTTATAGAGGCAATCTTTTTAAAGTGCAAAACCAATATTTAAAATGCATTTTCAAAAGAGATCAAATCATAATAAAAGAGAAGAAAAAACAAATACTGCTGTGACATCAACAAAAATATAAAGAGAAAGCATAGGAGTATAGGAGCCAGCAGCATCACAGAGGTGTCATCCCTGGGTGCTGGCACTCCCAGTAGGGCATGGTTGCCAGCAGGGACTCCATCTGGCTGTGGCTAGTTGGAGTCTCAGGGCCGCATGCATGACTAGATGGGTATGTTTTAAGGGACATATATATATATATATATATATATAGAGAGAGAGAGAGAGAGAGAGAGAGAGAGAGAGAGAGAGAGAGAGAGAGAGAGAGAGAGACAGAGGGATTACTGTGACATCATTAAATTTGAATTTATTTTTTTATTATTGTCAGGGGAAAAAGATAAACACTTTATCAGAAAATGTTGCCCCATCTCTGTTTTGACTGTGCAATTGTTGGTTAACATTAGAAGAACTGAAATCTAAATGAGATCCATGAAGTTTTTGCAATCTGATAGCCTGTACATCCACATAATAAAGCATTAGTGTACAGCCTCTCACCATCAATACTGCTTGTTTGAAAATGTTCTTATCACACAAAATATTACAATATATAAAAGAAATCTTAAATGCCCTATCACATGAAGTGATTATCATTTGAAAATTTGTTATAACAACTAAAAATTTGCAATTATGTGCCCATGTAATAACACCCATAGGTCAAACAACAAACAAAAAGTCTTAATCATTGTCTTTTGTGTCGAAAGATCATCACTGGTAGTTTGCCGATCGTTCACATATCTGTTCACAGATAAAACATGATGTGTGGGTTGTCTTGGGGAATGATTAGCGACCATAAAACGATGTAAAAATGATTATTCATAACAACAATCAGTGAATGTAATAACATCAGAATGGTTTGCTACTAAAGTGCTAGTTATCACTAGCAATCAATCATTATAGTGAATCTTTAGATGATAATCACTACCTGTAAGCGGGCCTTAAGTGTCTCCCAAAAAATATTTGTTTATTTAGACACTCGTGCCTATCTAGATAATAGGGGCTATTAGTGATCCCAGCCCAGTCATTACTGATTGACTCCCCTGAACTGACTAGCAACATATTTACTTTAAAAAGAAACACTATTCGGCTATGTCCCACATAGTGCTGTATTTTGGGCAGTGTTTCTTTCAGTATTTTGGAAAATATTTGTAGCCAAAATCAGGAGTGTAATCAACAGAGAAAAACTATAATGGAAAGATGTGAACCGTTTCTGTCTTTTCAACCCACTCCTGATTTTGGTTGTAAAAAGAACAGACCAAAAGACTAACGGAAATGCAATGTGTGAACATAGCTGTATACTGAAGAAACTGAATACAGAAGCTTTAAGAATCTATCGGGGAATGGTAACATTGTGTACATTTTTGTGCAAGATGCTTTTGCACAAAAAATTGAAAATTTTCATCTCCTAAGGATCCTGATTTACATTTTTGATGTCTGCAAAATAAAGAAAGAAGTATCTTACAGGAGCTTTTCTATGCTGCCGGACCGCACTAGCCCTTCTTCATGCGCCCCCCCCCCCTCTGCGGCGTCATCAGCTGCTCAGCCGCGATTGACTGAGCACAATTATGCTCAGCCAATCACGGCTGAGCAGCTAATGATGCGGCAGAGGGGGGCCGGCACGAGGGTAAGTCAGAGCTGTTCGGCCGGCCTCCTGAAGATAACATCATTGTCCCAAGATGGCGGACGGGGGTCGACACGAATCAGGTGAGTATAGAGCACTACACTTCCGGGTCTGGTGTGGGTGGGGGGGAACACGGGGAAGGGGGCCATTCACTAACATAACATACATTACAAAGTTGTATAACTTTGTAATGTGTGTTATTTAGTGAATAATTGTTTAGCGCCGCACTACCCCTTTAAATCATCACAACTCCACAAAGTAAGGCATTTTAATGACAAGGCACACAAAAGCACATTATCCCCATGTAGGTGTAAACTTTTACGTCAAGTGCTTACATTGTACTATGTGACCTTAAAGTCACCAAATGATAGTATTTAAAAGCAGCCCAAGTCCTGAAAGAATGGACCTAACACAGAACCTCTTGATATCCTAATTCTGACTAACTGAGTATGCACTATTGTCTTGTTGTCTGGCTCTTTTCTAATTTTTACCATGTACAGTATATTGCTCTGGTCTCTGGATCTACAGTTTTTATAAAGATGAATCTAGATGCATCTTATGCAGACTTCTCCCAGGACTGCATCCAGCTTTTCCAGGCACCCGGAGTACGTGGCAGTCGACTTGAAGAGCAGTAGCCTGACAAGCTGTAACAAACCATTTTTCTTCGTTAATACTTTCAGTTCACACATCTCTAATCAAGACCAACAAGTAGATTTACACCTACCTCCTCTCAGAAAACAATGGTTCAGCATCAATAGTTTTGTTTTATGAATATATGCTTGTTATAAGAGTATTCCCGGCTCATAATTTTGCAGTATAATCACCTTTCTATCCTTCCTAATATATTGATACATCAGACATTCCAATCCAATTAAACTAGCTCTTAAAATAAGTAAATTATATCCATATCCTCTCACATATCATTAATCAATATCTTTCAATGATCAATTACCTTATCACTAGTGGATAAATACCATCAGGGAAGGAGACTGCATTAATATTTACTTTGATCAGATACAGTTGTACCTCTCTAGTGTTAGGTAGCTAATAATAACTAATTACCATTTTTAAATTCATAAAACTTATTTCAATTGATTTCACTGTTATATTAGCTTTTAAGTCATTCTTTTCTGGATGTTCAGCCTTCATTTTTTTTTTTTTTTTTTACTTATGATGTTCAATGCTTTCTAACTCAGCCCTTTTTGTTTCCATTTAATCTTAGATTTTGTTACCAGAGGGTATAAACAAAATTCAGTTAAGTAATCTGCAAAGACTTTCCATTTATTTGTAGTATTCCCATTTACTAGATGTGAGCAAGACTGATCTTATTCTTCATTTGCAATTGAGTATCATTTTTTGAAAGTTACCGTATTATGGTAATTGTTGCCCAAGTGTTATGGCCTCTTCTGCACATCTGATATTGTGTCTGGTCTGCTTGACAGGACCAGGTCTAGCAAAGCAGTTCCTATGGTTGCTTCATTAACCAACTGAGAGGAATAATTGCCTTGAAATGTAGATAAAAACATACAGCTCTTTGAGTAACTAGTAGACCGTATGTCCCAATTAATGTCAGGATAGTTAACCCCTCCCCCATAATAGGGATTTCATTATTTATTTGGTTCCTTTTCTATTTGCTGCAGAATTTTATACTCAGCCTGTTCAGCCATGTACGGTGCTTATAACAAAGGCTAATAAGTATTGTATCATTATTGCCCGCTTCATGAATGTTTACCCATGTTGTGGTTCATTGCAGATCTTAAGTTTGATGTTAAAAACAGACAACCTCCCTTCTTTCTGTTTTTTTCTTACTATTATTTTATAACACAGTATAGTCTTCCACATTTGTTACCCAGCGATGGTGGCTTTTATTCAGGCATATTTCTGTTATGCTCACAACACTATAGTATGTGTCTTAGGGACTCAGGGTCTGCTTCATTTATCATTTTTCGAAAAAAAAAAAAAAAATGATAAGGAAACCTACGCCAGCTCTGAGCTGGCGTAGGTTTCCTTGCGCACACCCTGGTGCGCATGGGATTTATGTAGAGGCAGTGTGCCTCTACATAAATCTCCATAGTGTCAGAGCTGCGGGGACATTTTTACGGCGCAAAAAAAACGCCGGACTTAATAAATGTCCCCCATTGGCTTTCCCCAGATCCTCCCACTATTTTTCTGTTCTTTCTCCCAGCATAGCCGCACCCTCCGCATTTAGGCCAGGTTCAGACTATGTAACTGTGCGGCTGTATTTGCGGCTGTAATTGTGCGGCGGTATTTTTGGTGGTTCATGCGTACGCTGGAAAGTATAGGATATACGGCTGCACAGTGCACACTATGTATGAATCTACAGCCCGATCGTAAACGGACCCGTAAAAAATGAACAAGACCATTGTTTGCGGCTGGACATGCGGCCGAGGATTGACAGGCGGTCCGTAAGGAGTACTTCAAAAATAGCCGGCAATGATGCCGAATGTCGATGCCTCTAATAGTTAATATATTAAATTAATAAAACACATTCTCTTTGTAATAAAGTCCCTTTCGTTGGTCAATAATTTAATTCTAACGAATCCATCATTTTGCAATTAAATATACTGTTAAAATAAATAGATATATAAATAAATGTATATTTATATATATATATTTATTTTTTGACAGTATATTTAATTGCACAATGATGGATTCGTTAGAATTAAATTATTGACCAACGAAACTGAATTTATTTCAACGAAATTGTGTTTTATTAATTAAATATTAATTAGTACAGGAAGCTCCATAAGCCGTTAATTCATATGCCGGCAATAGAGCTTTCTGTACTAATCATCACTTTACTTTAATGAAAACATCAAATGTTTCTTCTAATTATGTTATCACAATAGCATTATTAGAAGAAACATTTAGAATTATATGTGCGCTCAGCTGATTGGCTGATCGGCTCAGCGCACATATAATGAGGGTGGGAAGAGCCATTGGTTTAGGCCCTCCCCAGCCTAAATCTTACCAGCCTGCTGCCGCCCGGTCCAGTAGCGCCAATTTTGATGCTCCGGGACCACTGGCACCCGGATCTTCCCAGTACCCCTGGTGGCATTGGGTACTGGGGTAATAATAGGGGGTTAGTGTTAGCCATTTTATACCGGCTAACACTAGGCCCCAACTTAGTAATGGATTCTGTCTATTAGACGGCTTCCACTACTAAGTCTATAAAGTAAAGAAATAAAGACAAGACACAAGTTAAAAATTTTTTTTATTCAAATAAAAACACCCCCACACCCCTCATTGACCATTTTATTTAAAAAAAAACATAAAAAAAATGCTGGTCATCGACGTAGTCCACGGAATCCGACGTAATCCACAGGATACCGATATCTGAAAAACAAAAAGGGAGAAACACACAAAAAACACACAAACAGGAGCACAACACCCATCATTGTGAGCGGTGTTGTGCTCCTTACAGTATGCAGCATCTTTACAGATCGCTGCTTACAGTCTGGCCCCCAAGGGGTTAAGGGAGGATGTATTGCATCCCCCTTAACCCCTTGGGGGCCAGACTGATGTCAGACTGCACCCATCCCAGCAAGGAAGGGGTTAACTGACCCCCCCTTCCTTGCTGGGAGGGGTGCAGTGCTGGGGAGGGGGTGGGGAGAGCTCTATACTCACCCCGATGTGTCCTCTTCGCTGGTCCGCAGCACAATGAAGTCACTGTGCTGCAGACCGGCTCATTATATGTGCGCTCAGCCGATCAGCCAATCAGCTGAGCGCACATATAATTCTAAATGTTCCTTCTAATAATGCTATTGTGATAACATAATTAGAAGAAACATTTGATGTTTTCATTAAATTAAAGTGATGATTAGTACAGAAAGCTCTATTGCCGGCATATGAATTAACGGCTTATGGAGCTTCCTGTACTAATTAATATTTAATTAATAAAACACAATTTCGTTGAAATAAATTCAGTTTCGTTGGTCAATAATTTAATTCTAACGAATCCATCATTGTGCAATTAAATATACTGTCAAAAAATAAATATATATATAAATATACATTTATTTATATATCTATTTTAACCGTATATTTAATTGCAAAATGATGGATGAACCTGTCTGCCTAAAGACAGATGCCCTATTACCAGTATCTCTTTGACCCCTGCTGCATTCTCATTTCCTATAGCAATTATTCTCCTGGTTGTTTTGAGCAAAACTTCACTATAGTGATGCTAGTCCTGGACTGACATCCTTGATATTAGCCAAACAGGTATATTTACTAGGGTGTGCCATGCACTTTTACTATCATTACCTGTTTCCTTTCTATAGGTTATTCATCTTTAATATTTTCTTTTCTGGAAAAAGTTTATGCAAGTTTATCTTTTGCATCAAATTTGCATATTTCTCAAACAATACAATTTAAGAAAATGCTTGTAAATTTGGAAAATGTTTCATTGAACATAATGCATTCCTATGGTCCTAGTTTTCTTCATGACTTATGGCAGAAAATGTAACAAATGTATATGAACTTGTTTCAGAAAAGTTATGGTCATTCTGGATTTGAGAAATCTTTAGCACATTTCAATCTCAAAGATGAGTGGCAGGCAGCGGGTACAAAAGCCTTAGAAAACAAGTTTATACCATTATCTCAAAGAGAAGTGAAATGGTTTGGGGCTGTGGATTCACTATAGTCAAATGAAGATTGTAATCGCTTACCAAGGGGTTTGGAAAAGAGATTTCTCAATTTATGGATGACCAGGGGTTTAACTTCGAAAGGAAACATTTTGTTCTGTTCTAGACTATATTGCTAATATCTTTTTTTTTTTTTTTTTTTATCAGATTGTGGACAAAAATGAAAAAGAAACTTTTAATGTATATAAACAGACTTTTAACCATAAATGTAGAAAAACATATTTTTTTTGTAAAGCTGACTATACGTTAATGCACTTACTGTTGGCTCAATGTTCTTTTAAATGACAGCTATCTTGCGCAATCCCCCCCACATACACATGAATGCTGTCTTAACTATATTCATGTATTTTAAATAGAGGAGGAGTTGCCAATGTCAATAATAGGTCTTTATATAGACCTTCCCTAATAGTTTATGTAAACTATCGAATAGTCATACACCCATTCATTACCCGGAGAACCCAGCATCCCTAGCTGTCATTCTCCTCACTGCTGGGTCCTTATTCTTGGCATAACAATTCTCTGGCCACTAAGCAGCAACCTATACAAATTGCTTCTGCCCTGCTTTTCAGGTTACAACTGGTAGGGCAGTGATATACAGCAAAGTTGAGAATCTGCTTGAGAATTAAATTGTAAGGAAGCAAGAACAGTTTCTCTTTATTGCTCCAGACTTCATGGTATAATTATTATCTTTCTCTCTGAAGGGGAACCTTCTGCCTGCCAGAGGGGAAAGGAGACTGAAGAGGGAAATTATTGGGGACTGCATAGAAAGGTGCCAGAGGTGCAAGGGAACTGAATGGGGATTTGGTCCTGAATTGACTTTAATGGGAATTGTGAAACTGCAAAGTCCTGCAAGCTACACTGTTTACATAACGTTTCGAAAGGAAAGAGCGTAGATAGCGGCAATATACAAGCCGGAGGAAGCTTTAGGAAATATGAAAAACCCTTTAACAGTATTTTAGAACTTTTAGTTGGAAAACCTGAGTAACCTGAGAAGATGCCTCTCAACAACTTTTGGTAACATTTTACTAGTAAGCAGTAGTAGGCTGACATTTTCTTGGCTGGCTGGGATCTGTAGTTCAGCTATACCTATCCTCACTGTGCTGTGCATTATCACACCCTGATAGCCATCAATCACATGGAGGTCTGTTGGCTGTGCAGTAAGGAAAGAGCCAAGAAGAAGGGGGAGTCGTTGTACAGGGAGAGAGACATGGATCAGCTACTGCATCAGTGTGTCCAAGGCTGTACTTTGGCCCCTGATAGACATCAATCAACTCAGGAGATTACTGGCCCGACAGTGAACAGAAGTTTGAGTGAGGGAGGAGGTACAAAAACATGGGGGAAAGACCTGGGAGCCCATAATTTGCTGTTTCCTGTCCATTTCCATGTTTTTTTCATCATTTTCTGAGGTTTCCAGGTTTTCACACAACCTTCCCTGTGCAGAGCTTTGGTCCTCTGCAAAAATGTTTGAGCTTCCCATTGACTTCAATGGGGTTCGTTATTCGAAACGAGCACCCGAAATATTTGTCTCGAGTATCAAGCACCCGAGCATTTTAGTAATTGCTCATCTCTTATCATGATCATTGCCTTCTGTCAGCATCTGCACAAGGCAGGGGTGTTTAATTATAATCATGTTGTTCTTATTTCCTATTAAATAAAGTTTCCCTATTAACAAATAATAAAGTGTTACTATTTTTAGAAATTTCTATTTACAATTTACTTAAAACTAATGAAAAGCACTTAAATAGGCACTGTCATTCTTTTTTCTTATATTTCAGAGAGACATATTACCTTTTTTTTGATCGGCCAAGGTCTGAGTTTTCAGATTACGACCAATTAGGAAAACAAGTACACGTTCAACACATTCACTACTGCCATAACATAGAAGGATTCCCAATACAAGTCTATGGGGCTGTATAAGTCTCAGACAGAGAGTGGGAAGAGGAGTGTGCGGCAGCAGGGTCATCTCCTGACTCATTCTACTGTTCGGTAAGGGTCTGATCACTCAGACCCTCACTGATAAAAACTTTTTATATATTTCTCTGACATGTCAATTATTACATGTTTTTATTATTGAGAGGTACTCTTTAATTCCTGTACATACTTTAATTAGATGCTGGTATATCATCAGTGGTAAAGAATATGGAAGCTCAATTTTATAGAAAATTCAGGTTACAAATGTAATAGTTAGTATGAAGCAATACAATCTATCTAGCCACTAGTTGCTTCACAGCAATGCGTGCAGACTAGACAAGAGCAAATACAATTCTATCGAGTAGGTATTCGATCGAATATTGCGTTATTCGAAGGATTCGAATTCAATCGAGTAGTGAGGCGAATACGCGGCAAACATTCGAAAGCCCTTCCATCGCAGTTGGCGCTTTTTAAAATCCAATGACCATGCAGGGAGGCCGTGAGGGACCCTAGGAGTACGCACACAGCGAGAAAACGGCGTCAACCCTCTTTGGATAGCTGAACCACATGACCTCGAATCTTAAATACTTGGCTCCTATCGACCACAGATGAGCTTTCAACCTAGCCAGGGTAAGATCTTGCAGCAGGGAGAGATAGGTTTTAGTAGCTTTTTGGTTAGGCAGGCTTACTACAGATCCCAAAAGCCCTTTTCAGGGCTAAGATCAAGCGAAAAAGTCATCTCTGAATCAAAAGCCCTTCTCAGTGCTAAGACATAGATGATATAACAGCAGCATCAGCATCAGCAGGTGTATTTATTCCAGTACCCTGTGTGTACAAGTGACTTATAGTGTCCCTGTTTAACACCACTAAGGGCACATTATACATATTGTTCCAGTAGCCCACTAAGAGCACTTTATATATACTGTTTCAGTAGCCCAGTAAAAGGCACGTCATACATATTGTTCCAGTAGCCCAGAAAAGTCACTTCATACATACTGTTCCAGTAACTTACAGCATTTGCGGATGCACATTGGAATCATGTATGTAACACTGTGCAAGAAATACGAACAAAATGTGAGAACATTGCCATAAATTGTTGTAAAGCGTTCACAAATATTTTTCCTTCGCAACTGCAGAGAATGCCGTTATACTGCGATTTTGGGGTGTTAGGTGCACCCGGGCATGCTCCCCTAATGTCCCAGTGTCATTCCGGAGGTGTTTGCATCGTTTAGGGAGGTTTCATTGGGGACTTGGTGACCTCCAAGTGGTCGAATTTTGATTTGCAAGTGCCGGGAATTTTTTCCCCATAGACTATAATGGGAACAAATACTCGTTCGAATAGTCGAATATCTGTGCCTATTCGATATGAATTCTCGAAAGTCGAATATTTCACTACTCGCTCATCTCTAGTGCAGACCAGAGGGCATGCTTAAAACTAACAGAGGGCTTTTACTCATTGTATTTATCAACTTAGAGACACATAGTTTAATGCATCTGAACTGCCTCAACTTTCCAAAAAGTTAATTTACATAGAAATTAAACATTACATTAGTTCACAAATTTGTAAGTCTGATGAAAAATCTAATTAACTTTGAACTTGGGGAGGAAATAAATAATTTCATATATGCTGATCACTTCAGTCCTTTGGTTTCTAGAGTGACTTTATGACATTGCAAAGTGATGTTAGAGATATAAAAAGGCAAGCCTTGATCTTCAAGGAACAGTTGTATTTTCAATTACATGCTCTTTGGTCATTGTGCTTTTTCTTATTTACTTTTACAGTGCATAACTCAAGCATCATTGCAAGGGAAATGGAGGAAAGTAGGTTCATAAACTAGTCGGAAAAGACAGCATTTAGAAAAGTGAGCAAAGTTGCATACACAACAATAAACACACATAGGCTATGTTCTCACAACGTAAGTTCCGTGGGAATCACGACTCATTCAGTGAATAGCGGCCGCAGAAAACCCTTTCAATGCACGCTATGGAGCGAGCGGCTCTGGCGCACGCTCCATAGTGTGCAGTGGGGAGTTCTGATGCGGGTGCGCACAGATGCACCCGCATCAGAATTAAGCAGTGTTAAAGATCATCTGGCCTGTACTGGCCGGGATCGGTCTCTTACAGTGTGTGAACATAGCCATACAGTACCACATACCACACAGTAAGGGCAGTAGCGGGTTGTAATAACACTGTACGGCTAGGTTCACACACAGTATATTTCAGTCAGTATTTGGTCAGTATTTTGCAACCTCAACCAGGAGTGAATTGAAAACACAGAAAGGCTCTGTTCACACAATGTTGAAATTGAGTGGATGGCAGCCATATAATGGTAAAAAACTGCCATTATTTCAATACAACAGCCGTTGTTTTTAAATAACAGCAAATATTAGCCATGAAATTGCGGCCATTTACTCAATTTTTTAACATTGTGTGAACATAGCCTTTCTGTGTTTTCAATCCTGGTTTTAGTTGCCACAATACTAAATGGAATATGAAGGAACTTGTAGGAGTCTGCACTTGCTGGTAAAAATGTTTCCGTTTATTGATAATGTTGATAAAAAGTCATCACAAAAGTCCATAAAAGTCCATGGAAATGCATACAGGACACACAGTCTGACGCATTTTGGCCTTACCGGCCCTTAATCATAGATAGTGTGTATGAGGCCAAGCAGGGAATTTATGTGAGAATGGGAACCTCCCCTCCAACTCTCACCTGCTGGCTAATTTATGCTTCACATAGATAAACACTGATACAAAGCTAGTATAAAATACACATAAATACAAGTATCTAATAGTTTAGTAAAATATCCATTCTATGATTTAAGCCATTTGGAAAAGATGTAGCTAGCATAAGTATCCAATACCCCTCCCGATTGAGTAATTTTTGTCTTCTATCTCCTCCACGGTCGGGGAAGGACACTCTTTCTATGCCAGTGATACTTAGTGGAGACACATCACCTGCGTGAATGGAAGAAAAACGTTTTGAAACATTAGAAGCATTTCTAATATTATTGTGGGTTGCTCCATAAATGTGTTCTCTTAATCTGTCTTTCAATTTTCGTTTAGTACAGCCCACATATCCAATGTTACATATTTGGCATTTAATAAAGTATACAATCCAGGTGGTATTGCAGTTAATAAACACTGACTGGAATATACTGTGTGTAAACCCAGCCTAAGACTAAAAAGCATCTGTTTGTGTTTCACTTGTTGCTTAGTAGACTTAGTATAGATTCTAGTCAAACAACATGGTACATCTTCTGTATTATAATAGTGAAAGTCTGTCTGTCGTCTTCAGGTCTTTAGGCATCTATAGGTTCAATATTCTCTCTTGTCAGTCATTATCATAGCCTGACCTTTAGTAGGTATTTGAACAACTAGATCTTTGACCTCAAATTGGGCACATAGATACATTCAGTGTCAGGAAAGTTTTATATGAAGGTCCTTACTAGAGATAAGGAAGCGGAACTTTTCAAACCAAAGTTCAGTTACAATTATTCAAAAAGGTTGGCTCATTAACGAACTAAACTTTTTGCAGAATTCGATCGAAGCTTTAAAAATTGCAGCCACAAATCTCCTCTTTTTAGGATGCTCATGGAAAAGGCGGGTGCAAAGGATTATCTTTAATGCTTTGCAGTCGTTTAATCAGCTCCATTTGACAGCACACTCCTCTTCTCACTATATAATGTAGCAGCAACTAGGAAGCGGTCATTCAGATGCTAGACAGAGAAGCATCTGTACATGAGGGAGAGATAAAGAGAGAGAGCGAGGGAAAAATATAGCTAGAGGCAGGGAAAGATAGAATTAGAGGTTAGTGTGGGGTAGTAAGGCGGGAGTGATTTTGGTATAAGAGCTGACACTGTGTTCCCGGTGTGTCCATCAGTGGATGGTGTAAGTGTTTAGAAATCTGTGATAAATCTGTGTGTGCCTACAGATTTGGTGCTAAATAGAACAACGATCTACCAACATCATTCTCAGATCCCTTAGGTGAGGTCAACCCTTTGAATCACCTTGCAGGTAACGTCCTTGCCCTGTCTTGGATAGTGTGTGGTGTGGAGGATAAGTGTCCCTATTAATAGGGTACTAATTGTGTGTGATTTTAATGGCTCTCTTGGTTTCTTGAGTGGTATAAGAATACAGGATGGGTTCTAGATAGGGCAGGGCCAGACTGGCCATAGGGCAACTCTGGCAACTCTGAGGGCCAGTCCCAACCCCCTCCATGCCCGGCTACATCCTCCCCCAACGCTGCACAGCCGTCGGTCTTGTCTGCTTATCAGTCTCTTTTTTGGCCCGTCTACTGTGACATGCCCTTACGTCCCAAGCGCCTCCCTCATGCAGGGCCGTCTTATCCATTGGGTACCCATTGGCCCCCCCTAGCCGTTGGCGCCCACACACTATGTGTGCTCACAGCTCACATCGTATACCCCTTCCCCCGGTCAGCCTGATTACTCCTCGCACCAGCCCAGGGAGGGAAGCACTAAATGCTCATCCTCCTCATTCTGGCAGTCGCGACCGCTGAGGACGGCTCACAGGTACACAGCCAGAGAGACGTAATTTGCCTCATGTTTAACAGAGAAACAACATAGCTCATACAGATGGACAACAACATGGCTCATATATAATATATGAGCCATCTTGTATTCCTGTATACTGTATAATACAGTATACAGGGACCCTATTATACACAAGCCATGTTCTTTTACTATACTGTATATATGCTTCATATTTACATAGGGGCAACAATGTGGTTCATATATAAAAGGGCCCCTGTATAGTGTGCTATTCAGAATACAGGGAAATAACATGGCTCATATATAGAGAGGTGCAACAACTTGGCTCATATATTGTATATGAGAAATGTTGTTGCCTCTCCATAAATATGATCCATGTTGTTTTACTGTATAATACAGTATACAGGTACCCTGTTATATATGAGCCACAATGTTGCCCCTATGTGTATATGTATTATTGTATACTGAATTATACAGTGTACAGGGACTCTATTATGTATGAGTCATGTTGTTACCCCTCTGTATATATGACAGCAGTGAGAGCATAAAACTCTCCTTGTCACCACTCTGAGGGGGTAATCTGACAAAGCCATGCAGATTTTTACAAATAAAAATAAAAATAGGTACACATAAAATTTTACTGCGTGGCTTTAACAACAACAAAAAAATTAAATGGAAACTGGCATACTGTATATTTTTGATGTTAGTGTGATACTTGTAGGCAACTGGAAACTGGCAGCATGAATATATACATACCTTTGCTGTCAGTTTCCCTTTAAAAACATTGCTCCCTGAATCAAAATCTGACAGAATAAATTCCAGGACCAACAATCCTTCTCCAAACTATAATTATTTTTTTTTTTATGGGAATGCATCAAACATGGGGCCTAATGTTTTCTACTCTTAACATTATGAACTGTTATATTTTTCTGACTCCTATTTAATGGTTCTACAGTAAATCAACAAGGCAATAGATTAATGTGTATGTAATTTATATTATGATATGCATATAGTCAGTACCCTTTATCCATCTTATTACAGCTAATGCATCCACATTCAGTAGGTTACTGTAATTACAGGCTGCAGTTATAAACTTTGCTCTTGAATTTGAGAAATAAGTAGGAGTTTTAACAGAAATAAAGTCATGGAAGGACCTGTATCTAATGCAATCCTATGCAGAATATGGAGCTGCTAAGATTAGGTAAACAGCTCTTAAAAGTAATTGAGAAAATATTACAGTGTGTTGAGACAATATTGTAATTGAGAACATTGCCACCTTCATTAGAAAATGAATGTACATTTAATTGTAATCAATGATATATTTTAAATGTCGAGTCAAAATCATAATTTATCTCATATTAAATAGGAAGTTTCAAAACGTGTAAAGTTTTTACATCAATGTATGTTCCCTGACTATTGAGCCTATTTTATTTATAAAGCTTTTATTGATCTTTTCAACATTTTCCAGTAAAAGATATACAAACAATTTGCATTGTTCACAACAAGAAAAGAATACAGAAAGGGTTTGCTAAGAAGTCCAATAGAGTTAACAATTGCTGTGCAAACATATGTTTCATGCAAGGAAATACCGTATTTTCTGGTGTATAAGATGACTTTTTAACCCCGAAAAATCTTGTCAGAATTCAGGTGTCGTTTTATACGCCATGTATGGTCGCCCCATACAGTGGGGTGGGGGCTCAAAAATGGCCGCATCCCCTCGTATGGGGTGACCATTTGAAAAAAACAAACAGTTAACTCACCTGGGCCCGTTCCCGGCCTCTGCCCGTCTTCTTCTCCGGTCCAGTTTCACAGCGCAGGCAGTGTGATTTACACTGGCTGCGCTGGGGATGGCCGATGCTCTCCCCAGCAGCTGCTCGGGAGAGCTTCGGAAGAATGGCAAAGGCTTTGGGAGGCTCCGGAAATACCCAAAGCCTCTGTCATTCTTCCGAAGCTCTCCCGAGCAGCCAGTGTACGTCACACTGCCTGCTCCGGGGAATGGGACCGGAGAAGAAGACGGGCGGAGCCGGGGAATGGGCCCAGGTGAGTTAACTGTTTGTTATTTTATTCATTTAGCTGCAATTAACCCCTGCCTGATCGCAGAAGCGCTGCGGTCAGGCAGGGGTTAACATTTTCCGGCTTATAAGGCAAATCCCTGACAATCTGATTGAAAGTAAGACGCCCAGTCGCCTTATACACCGGAAAATACGGTAAGTGTTTCCTAAGTAAACAGGAAGAATACTAAACTATACCATTCCAGTTAGCCAAGCCAAATTGCTCTTAAAGGAGTTATCCAACATTAGAAAAATATAGCCACTTTGTTCCATAGAACATAGTAGACAGCACCACTCTTGTCTACTGTTTGGGTGAAATTTTGTAACTCAGTTACGCTGAAGGGTATGGAGCTTAATTGCAAACTACTTCTGAACTGGAGACAAGAGAGGTGCTGTCTTTGGAAGAAAGTGACCATATTGGCCATATTTTCCTAACACTGGATTACCCCTTTAAAAACAAATGTCCAGCACAGGTTGGAAATAGGAAAAGTGATACAAAAGAAAAATAAATTCAGTATAAATAGAAGTTTTGCATAATATATTGTAACGTAAGAGTCAGTGTACCATTCTCTAGTGGTAGATATAGAATAAAGAAAAACAAGAGAAGGAAAAAAAGAAAGAGAGAGGTAAGAAAAATGGAGGAGGGCATATTTTGGTATAGCAAAATAGCATTTTTTTTTTATAATTGATTCTGTTTTATGCCATTCACAATGCAGTAAAACTGACGTGTCTTTTTTTCATGTCAGTACGATTACAGTTATGTTCACACAACATTTTGATCTTTTATTTAAAGTTCTTTAAAAAAAAAATTTTTAATTGCTATATTCTGAACCCTATAACTTTTTTTTTTTTATAATTTTCCATCTTACAGAGGAAATGTGGTGCTATTTTCAGGTAATTGAAACTTTTTGATAATTTTTATTCAATTTATAAAAAAAATATTTGGTAATATTTTTTACTTACCCTTTCCATTGCCTGGGACAATAGCATTATTTGTTAATATTTTGATGATACAAATTTTTGTGTTTGTGTGTGTGTGTACTTTTTTTATTATTATTTTTTTAAGGCTAGATTTACACTCCGTTTTAGCTTGTCGTTTAACTGATCCATTTATTTTTGACATACAGAAAAACATGGTCATCAATCTTTTTGTGTACTCTAAAAAAAATAAAAAAAGCAAATCTGTTTCGATCCTTTTTTTTTTAATAATGTAAGTCAATGGAAAACAGATCTTAATGGATGTCATACAACTGCATTTGTTTTTAACATTTGTTTTTGCATCTGTCCCCCCCCCCCATAAACCGGTTATGTTAAATGGCCAGCAAAAGTACAGTGTGATCCTAGCCTAAGACTGTTGAGATTGAATATTTTATTCAGTTTATGTAAATTGAAAATTGTTATGACCAAATTTGCCAATAAAAACAATCCAAAGAAGTCATGGCACCAATTTATGATGTAAAACAATTAAAAAGGCTCCCAGTAGCTCATACGGAGAGCATGGATCCCACATCAGCTCTCATGTGAAGTAAGGCGTACAAAATCATAAGTCTGGAACAATCACTTTAAAAGCCGTGTACTTTATTCCAAAATCAGCAAATAAATATACAGTTTCTTAAAAACGGCCAGATTGTGTCTGACACCTTGTAAACCGTAATCGAATCTAGCATAAACTTCGTCCATGCAAACCTTTTAGTGTAAGTAGATTGGCACTGTGGGGCTGAATCCAACTGTGTGTCCCTTTTGTTGTTATGGTTTCTGAGATATTAGTTAAAAAATGTGATCGTTTT
The DNA here is from genome assembly GCF_027789765.1 of Dendropsophus ebraccatus. Lineage (NCBI taxonomy): Eukaryota > Metazoa > Chordata > Amphibia > Anura > Hylidae > Dendropsophus > Dendropsophus ebraccatus. The sequence continues at coordinate 49,670,425 of NC_091465.1, forward strand.
TACGCTAATGAGCTGCCTTGAAGGAAGTCCCAGTGTATAATTATAGAGCAGCAACATCAGCAGGCTGGGAAAGCAGTGCACTAGTGGCACTGGGACTGCACTGAAGTGCACCAAGGAAGCTCATTAGCATAAAACTGGACCTCAGATTTAACTAAAAGGGCATAGTGTTAAATTTCTAAATTCAATGCATAGTTGTAGTATAGAAATATAACTAAGCGCCTAATATTTATAAGAAAAATGGGCCAGTATCAGTATAACATGTGTTTAAAGCACAGACATGTAAAACACTTTGATGAGTTGGAGGTCTGGATTTTAAGACCCTCACCAATTGCTAGACAGAGCCAGGAAAACGATGCAGCTGAGCATTTTTCTCTTCGGCTTGCAACACCACCCTTCGCATTGCAGGAGTCAGTCTCCATAGACTTACAATAGAACTATCTCTTATAATGATGCTAGGAGAGCAGTGAGGTTCTATCATGCTTAAATAACTTGTACATTTAATTACATGTTTCATGTTATAGAGCAGGAAGAGCCAAGCAGACTGATACATAGCTTTGTGGGAAAAGATTCAGTAGAAAGTATCAACAGAAAATTGACCTATTTTTATGTTAAACATCTTTTTTGTACAACATAAGGTGCCAGAAGTTTATCGATATGACAGCAACTGAAATCTAAGCCTCCCTCTCCTGATGAATGTCACAGGAGCGTGCCCAGAACATTTCCCTCCAATCAAGAAAAAAATGCACAGATGTCCAGGTCACACTGAAGCAATGTTACTCCTTGCCTTCTAAGAGCCATAAAAATTTTTTCTTTCCACCTACAGGGCTGTTTGGGGCTCATTTTTTGTGCCATGATCTCTAATTGTTATTGGTATCATATTGGTGTCAATGGAAATTTTTGATTGCTTTTTATTTTTTTTATTTTTTTTTTAATCTGATATATAATAAAATATAATAAAAAAAATTTCCCTCTCATAATTTATGCTTGTTCACCATGCATGAATAATATTGTATAACTTAATAGATAGGACAATTCTGCATGCTACAATGCAAAATATGTTTTTTTTTGTTGTTGTTTTTTTACATTTTTATTTGTATAATGGGAAAGGGGGGGGGGTTTAACTTTTATTAAGGGAGGGTTTTTAAAAAATATATATTTAAAAACATTGATTAGTATTATCTGCAATCTGCGTCTGAGGGGAGACTGAGAAGATTTCCAATCCGATCTGACGGAGGTAAGTATTACCTCCAGTCACGCTGCAGGGGTCTCAATTAATCAGTGACAGGTAATTGTCCTGTCACTTACTCCCTTAAATAATTTGATCACTTTAGATCAAGGAGTTTAAAGGGTTAATGGCAGGCTACTGCATGATTGCGGTTGCCTGTCAATATTCCCAGCTCCTGGCACATTAATGTCTGCAGGGATTCTCCCACTGAAGCAGCCCCACACACATTCAGGCTGGGTTCACACTACGTATATTTCAGTCAGTATTGTGGTCCTCATATTGCAACCAAAACCAGGAGTGGATTAAAAACACAGAAAGGATCTGTTCACACAATGTTGAAATTGAGTGGATGGCCGCCATATAACAGTAAATAACTGCCATTATTTCAATATAACAGCCGTTGTTCTAAAATAACAGCAAATATTTGCCATTAAATGGCAGCCATCCACTCAATTTCAACATTGTGTGAACAGATCCTTCCTGTGTTTTTAATCCACTCCTGGTTTTGGTTGCAATATTGACTGAACTATAGTGACTGAAATATACATATACTGTCTGAAATATACATAGTGTGAACGCAGCCTTATAAAATCGCTTCCCGCAAGGAATCTTTATACACCTTTCTATTGCATGGGGCATGACTGATGACCTTTCTTGTAAAAGCATATATTATGAGATAGCTGTCAATCACATGACTCTCAAACCAAGAATGAGCATAAATACTGATATGTCAGTTTTTTGCGTCCGTAATTCAGTGAAAGCAGAAAGCCGGAGCCGCTTGCTTCACTGTGGGCTATGGGAAGCTCTGATGCAGGTGCGATGATACCGCGATGATACGGGCACAGACCAGCCGTTCCGTGACCCGGCCGGGGTTACGGAACGGCGGTCTGATACGACGTGTGAACATAGCCTAAGGCTGATGGACTGTCTGGAAATTCCATTTCAAAATACTATAAATTGTACTTTGAAATATTGAAATATTTTGGTTACATTAACCCTTTGCAGTGATGACAAGGTGATTTTAGTGCTTTTACTGCTGTTATTGAGTCTCTGAGAGTTCCCATGCATTCTCCAGATTTCTCCAGGTGAGACTAGTGCTTGGCTGTTTGTGAGCAGTGCTCCCACATGTATTTCTTCCTTTCTTGCCTGGCCAATCACAGGATTGCACATACTTTCCTCTGCTACACCATAAACTAATGCTAGAGAATGGATTGCCACTGTGATGGGGAATGATTTACACAATGCAGTGCTATAGACAGCATATGGAGGGAGAAGGGGTTATCAATGCAATCACAACAAGGAAGGAATTACATGAGAAAAGCCCCTGGACTACACAGAAAACTGCTGCTGATGTTATAGTTGATGCTGATTATCGTGATGAAAAGCTAAAAAGATAGTTGAGAAAGAATTACATTCAGGAGGCTTTGAGTGGTCAGACATAAGAGGAAAAACATACCCCTTAGATACAGCACTGGAGGAGGCAGATAAGTTCAGATTGTACACAGCCTCTGTCTCTCCCCTGCATAGCACTAGCTAAGTCCTGCCCCACTTCCTGTGTTCCATCTTGGTCTGTCTGCTGCTAAATTCTCCTAATGACAGATTGTTGACATCAGTTTACATGGGAGTAAGGCACCGTGTAGATAAGACTTTAGAGCTTTTTTCTGAGATAAGGATTCATTTTTAATAATCAAACTGACTTACAAATAGATTAAGAATAACATAATTTTTTTTAGGATATATGTATATTGCATTTAACGGTGTTCCTACAGAATTGATTTCTAATGCTAAGATTAGGTTAATCCCTCCAATATGACATTGATGTGTTTGATCAATGTATATCACAAATTTATTTTCTGTAGATAATGCTACATAGTTATGAATGGGAAAGGATTGGATAGGTTAGAACTTTCTAATAGCAGTGACAGAACACTGAGAAAGAAGCACAACCAACTGCATAAAACGTGCATTATGGAAATATTGTTCCCTGGAGGTGTAATATAATGGTGTATTGAGGCTTCATTTTGCAGTACACTAAGTGCTCCTGGCTAAGTACATATGGCAACATACCTCCTCTGTAAACTCAGCTCTGCCAGTTTTCTAGGTTTTCTCCTACTGAGTTGATTTATCTCATAATGATCTTCTTCTCACTGTTTTTTTTAGTTCTCTGTACTTTAAAATCATTTTGTCCTTGCTTTTAATAGGAATTAGCTCTCTGTGCCTCGGCTTCCAGCTATGGCTATGATAAGCCTTTTGTGTTTACACAGCAACCAACTTAGAGAAGCAAAGCTGCAAAGCGGAGGGAAAGAGTAGTCATCTGAACCATTCATACATGGTAGACTTAAAAAAGACAAGATTTTATAAGCCTATAACCATACTGTGTTGATCCAGAGGAGACCCTCATGAGGCAGATGGAACAAGAAGAAAACGGGGCGCCTCCTGGTGTAATAGAGTAGAACAAATGCTTTAAAAGTGGTGAGTGATGCAATGGAAGCACTCACCTGGTGGAGTTGTGCAAATGAATAGGCACAAATCTATAGTGAACATGTAGATAGCAATACCGCAGCTCCTCCTGGAAACACCAATGTGGGGGAGTGTAGAAATTTGTAGAGTTGGATCCACAAGGGATCTATGGACCATAGGTAACCAATGTATAGACAGGGTGCGGGTGCGGTAAAATGTAATCCACAACAGGGGAGTCCACTAAGGGACCTATCCAAGTAGATTCCACAGTTATAAAATTCAAACAGTAAGATTTATTTGGCAATGCGTTACAGCCAGCCGATTACAAGATGGCCTTTCTCAAGCACCATTGCCAAATAAATCATACTGTTTTAATTTTACATCTGTGGAATTGATCTACTTTGATAGGTCCTGTAGTGGTCTCCTCCCATTGGGGATTACATTTTAGCGTACCTGCGCCCTGTCTATACCTGGGTTACCTATGGTCCATAGATCCCTTGTGGATCCAACTCTCATGAGGCAGATGACAGTTGCCCCATACCAGTGGAAAGAATTGTCTGACAATCAAAATAATTCCTTGGATCAACGTATTTCCAGAAAATCAGAACTGTCCTAATGGAGCTCAGATAAAGGTTGACAAGCAGCAAGATCGGAGGCAAATTTTGAACCTCACCATCAGCTAGTATTAGACTATCACCTCCATTGCAATAATATTGTATTAGAGTTTTTTTCATTCTAATACAATGGTACCTCAGTTCTCAAACTGCTTGGAACTCAAACTGTATTTTCAACGAAAGGGTGCTTTGGTGCTCAAATCGTTGCTCAGTTCTCAAACACTTTTTGGGCCCCCAGTCTTAAAGTACAGTAATACCTCGGTATTCAAAGGAAAATTTACCTGGAAGAGACATTCAAAATTCAAACTTTGTTCATTATCTGAATGTTTTTTGTGAGTGTTTCTTGTGGGTTGTACATGATGAGGTTAGCACTAGTGAGGCTTCACATACAGTACAGTACTGTGTAAGACTGCTGGAGAGCATATACAGTACAGTAGTAGTACAGTCAGTGCACCACCATCTCCCATCCTGTACTGTATTAGACTGTTGGAGTACAAATACAGTACAGAAGTAGTAGTACAATCAGTGCACCACTATCTCCCATGCTGCACTGTATAAGATTGCTGGAGTGCATATACAGTACAGGAGTAGTACAGTCAGTGCACCACCATCTCCCATACTTTACAGTGCTGAGGTGGTGGGACTCTATACAGTAAAGGATGAGTGAGGAGTTAGTGATTGTAATTGCTGTATACTGTAATTGCTGGTTTTGTTAAATGTTTCCTGTATACAATGTACTGTACAGTATACTGCTGTTCTGTAATGTACTGTAGTGGTTATACTGGGCACTTTACAATGTAATATATGGGTGCTGTAGGTAATTATTGGTTGGCGCTGGAACCAATTAAACACATTTACATTATTTGCTTAGTTCTTAAAATGCCTTCCTGAACCAATTACGTTCGAGAACCACTGTGCATGCATATGCTTATATTACTGTCTATGTATCCATTACTTTATTTGACACTTGATTCTATGATTTTCTATGAGTAAGTGAATAAAAAAAGAATGTGTGTTTAATGGAACACAAAAAATGTATCTCAAATCTTTATATTCAGTGTTTTGTAGAACACAATTTCAATACAAATTGTGTAAATGGCTATAATGAAAGTCTATATGGAAGCAAGGTATGGGGTAGAAAAATGAAGTCATTCATCGCATTTCCTTGAAAGGTATAAATTAAATATCAAGTTTCGAGTTCTATGTGTAGAACATAATGTCTGGGCCAGTAAAACTCATTTGAAGGTGCTACAAAAACCCATTTACACCTCAGATTAGAAGTGACTTGTGTGCGGGTAAATAAGCACAATGATGATTGCCATGCCGTTACACCAAAAATACTGAAGAAGAGAATAACAGCGATCAGTTAAACATACTCTCAATGGATTCACGTAAAACATCCATTCTGTTTAATACTTTATTTGTATAGCATTCCGTCCATTGATCTTCTGTCTAGTTATTATATTTAGTAATAACGTTTCTTAATGATCAAATGGGGAATCCAAAGGGAAATCAGTGATATAGAAGCTTACGATTTATGATAATAATGACCCTTCCAGCCCTGCATTTCAGTCTAATGGAGGATATAATATTTTTATGCTAATTTGTCCCAGCTTGTGTAAACAGCCTCATGGAATGGACTACTTGAAATTAAAGCTGAGTATTACAGGAATCACAGACACAAAACAAGATGTAAGGAAAAGCACATATGTCAGAGACACTTTGATGAAGCAGCAATGGTTTGTCCGAATGAGTAAAAGGAAGAAAAAGCGCATGATTTACATGCAATGTATGAAATGCATGTATGTTTGGCAACATCATCTCCACAGCACAGTTGATATATTTCATGCATCATGTATAGATGTGATACAAAAGGGTGATACAAAAGCTGTGCTATATTTAAAGCAACCACTTACACCCTACCAAATATAGAATTAGTTTATTTATTTTTTTAATAGTGTTATTACATATTTCGTAATACTGTTGAGAGATTTTATAGCCACAGAAATCCAATGGACTTTTAGTTACAACATACAATAGTATAAGTGTGGGGATAAAGAAGTACAGTGGTACCTTGGTTTAAGAGTAACTTGGATTGAGAGCTTTTTGCAAGAAGAGCTCACAGTTTTTCAAAATTGTAACTTGGTTTAAGAGCATTGCTTTGGTTTAAGAACTCCCTGTACTGGGTGGGAGGGGGAGCGGGGGAGGGGCATGGTCTGAATCGCGGGGTCTTTAACACTGTACTCTGACCCAGGAAGTCCCTCTCACCTTCCAAATCATAGCAGATCCACTTCAGGCTGGGGCTTGCATCAGGGGACAGGACTGTGGAGGTAATCTGTAACCTCTCTCTCCCCGGACAGAGAGTGCTGCATGTATGTGCCCACATATGTCCTGCTTATTCCTTCATGCTCCCTGCAGTCTCTGTCAGCCCTTGTGTTTCCTGTCCTCTCCATTACTGTACAGTAACTTATAATATTACATATTCTGCTGTTTCTAAATGTATGTTTCAGTTAGTTAGTTTTACGTGTTATTAAGAATAAAAAATCATTATTTTGGGGGTGTGGAACCAATTGTCTACATGTTAATGATTTCTTATGGTAAAATTGCTTTGGTTTAAGAGTGATTTGGATTACAAGCACAGTCCCAGAATGAATTATGCTCATAATCCAAGGCACCACTGTATCATGATTATAACGGCTGGTAAGGCACCCAAGTCCTTTATTGATGGATGTTAGATTACTCTGGGTCTAATGCTGTTGATCCTATATAAAAAGAGACCTGCATATAACATAACTAGGAATTAGCAAACTAGTTTCAGTGCCTAACCAGCCAACAAACTTTAACCCCATTTAAATAATTTATACGATTACCATATATGGTGGAAAGGCCAAAATCAGTGCGCCTCTACATAAATCTGCATACTGTCGGCGCTGCGGAAACATTTTCAACCCCGATGCAAAAAAAACCTGACCTAATAAATGTCCCTCATGATGTATTAAAAATTTGACGTTGTATGTATTGACGCCAACTTAATGTTCATGACAATTACTCGCAGATGGTTTTTTTCCCCCACACAATGGTTGTTATTTTTAGTTGTTCACAAACATTTTTTCCACTGTACTTTCAATTTCTTTACTATTAAATTCCATGGACCTTCAAAAAAAGAACCCCACCTAAAAGGACCTGAAGTAGAATAATGTACAAACAGCCATCATTATAATGAAGGCTCCCAAAATGACTGATGTTATTTGGAACTCAAAATGGCAGACATCATTTTAAGGCTATGTCCACACGGCGTATGAGACTGGCCATTCCATGACCCGGCCAGGTCACTGAACGGCCGGTCTCTGAAAAAGTAATCTCGGCTGGTACTGCAGTACTAGCCGGATGATCTTTCCAGTGTTCTGATGCCGCTCGCTTCATTGTTTGAACTGACAGGCCTTTCTACAGCTGCAATTCACTGAATTGCGGCTGCAGAAAACTGACTTGTCAGTTCTTTGCGGCGCCGCATGGGATCCCGGCCAGAGTGTGTACTATGTGTATACGCTCCGACTGGGATCCTATAGAAGGCAATGCAGTGTTCCACACCGTACAAAGTACTACGCTGTGTGAACATAGCCTAAAAAATAAAATAACGGAAAGGAAAAACGTGATGTGAACATAGCCAATAACTGAATGTAATAATACCCATTACTGACTGGACATCTTCACTGTGAAGTTGAGTCTGTCTCACAAATGAACTGTTCCCAGTCTCAGAATTGTAACCCCTAAATGACGTTTTGGGTGCTTGACTACTTCTACAAGGTAAGGCCCTTGTATCTATTATGCTTGTTATATTATGTTTGTTATACTAATAAGTGCTCCTGATTGCAAACAACATTATTCACATGGATATTTGAGGAACTTTATGCCCATCCGATTACGATTTGACACAAGAAATGCTCATAAAGGAAATGTTTACTGTTGTGCGCAAGTTATATTATTGGTAAATTTGTCTGACAATTATCACTTGACAGGTGGAGATATTATATTATAAATCAGCCACTTCTAAAGGCGGAAAAAAAAGGGTAGTTGAATCTACATCTCCGTTCATCTTCTGTATTAGTAAATGTTATTACTCTGATTTGCTATTCATCATGAATAATAAAGGATTAGAATAATTTAAGTCTCTGACATCTCTGAAAATTCAATTTTGTGCAATGACTTTTTATTAAAAAAATGAGAGTCAGAATAGACATTGATTATTCCTTTATTAAATTAATGAGGCCGAGTCCTAAGGACCGAATGTAGTGATGTCATCACTTGTATGAGAGAATGAATTTTTATTACACTGCATTAATGCATTTTCAATATCTGCTTCACTAATGAACTTGCTAATAGTAAGCAAACGTGATAATTATTTCAGCAAATATACGCTTATGCCTTTTTATTTCTTTTGTGGGTTTTAAGTGCGCATTTGCATGTTCAAGGGAATCTATGTTTGGGGATTAAACTCATACAGATATGAATATTTAGCATTTTATTAGTGGCCTGGATGCAATATTTCAAATCAGTGCCCCTGAGCCATAAGCTCTGCGGCATTAGTCTTTTAAAAAAAAAAAAAACGACAAAAAAAGATAAAAAGAAAGAGTTTTATACTTGACTACTTTTCACACAACCTAACTTTTTTATTAATCACGGCCGCTGTTGCAAATCGGTAACAACAACCGTGATTAGTATAAAAGTTATGTTGCACTGCAGTTGTGAACCAAGCTCTGTATATCAATCATGGCAGAGCAGGACACACAGGTAACGGATTTTAAATTACAATCCATATGTAGAAAGATAAGAATAAAGCGACACTCACCGAGAAGAAGCGTTTTATACTTGAAATGGCCGTCACTCTGTTTATTTGTGGATAGTACCTGCTATTGATGCCTTCTATGTCCAAATAAAGCATCTTTTAACTGATTTTGGTGAGCTGCCGCACTTCATCTTATCCTTTTGTGCAAAGATATTTCAGGCAGTATTTGGTCCTCATGTCAGGTCCTCATTGCAACCAAAACTTGAGAAGAGACAAGTTGAGCAGCAGGAGGAGGCAGCAGTTGATTGATTCCAGGCCAGTATTATCGAGGAGAGGCTAATTAAGGAGGAGGAGGCAGCAGTTGATTGATTCCAGGCCAGTATTATCGAGGAGAGGCTATATGAGGAGGAGGCAGCAGTTGATCGATTCCAGGCCAGTATTATTAAAACCAGACTACTTCAGGAGCGGGAGGCAGCAGTTGATCGATTCCAGGCCAGGATTATCAAGGAGAGGCTACTTGATGAGGAGCAGGCAGCAGTTGATTGATTCCAGGCCAGTATTATCGAGGATAAGCTAATTAAGGAGGAGGAGGCAGCATTTGATTGATTCCAGGCCAGTATTATCGAGGAGAGGCTACTTGAGGAGGATGAGGCAGCAGTTGATCGATTACAGGCCAGTATAATTAAAAAGAGACTACTAGAAGAGCAGGAGGAGGCAGCAGTTGATTGATTCCAGGCCAGTATAATCGAGGAGAGGCTACTTGAGGAGGATGAGGCAGCAGTTGATCGATTACAGGCCAGTATAATTAAAAAGAGACTACTAGAAGAGCAGGAGGAGGCAGCAGTTGATTGATTCCAGGCCAGTATAATCGAGGAGAGGCTACTTGAGGAGGATGAGGCAGCAGTTGATCGATTACAGGCCAGTATAATTAAAAAGAGACTACTAGAAGAGCAGGAGGAGGCAGCAGTTGATTGATTCCAGGCCAGTATTATCGAGGAGAGGCTACTTGAGGAGGATGAGGCAGCAGTTGATCGATTACAGCCCAGTATAATTAAAAACAGACTACTTGAGCAGCAGGAGGAGGCAGCGGTTGATTGATTCCAGGCCAGTATTATCGAGGAGAGGCTACTTGAGGAGGAGGCAGCAGCAGTTTATCTATTCCAGGCCAGGATTATGGAGGAGAGGCTAATTGAGGACGAGGAGGCAGCAGTTGATCTATTCCAGCCCAGTATAATTAAAAAAAGACTACTTGAGCAGCTGGAGGAGGCAGCAGTTGATCAATTCCAGGCCAGTATTATTGAGGAGCGGCTACTTGAGGAGGAGGAGGCAGCATTTTTATTGATTCCATGTCAGTATTATTTAAAACAGACCAGTTGAGGACCAGGAGAAGGCAGCAGTTGATGGCTCTCAGGCTAGTATTGTTACAAACAGAGAAGTTGAGAAGGGAGTTTCCACCCAGTATGTTTCCAAATAGACAATTGACTGTGGGGGCATTAGTAGGAGTAGTATTCTTTTGGACCCAGAAGGACCTAGTACAGACAACTAAAGTTTGAAGCTAAGGATATGCATGTGTGTAAAAATCATTCTTTAAACATGACAACATGTTAATGTAGAGTTCAGCACAGGACAGTCAACATTAAAAAAACACCCCCTCTAACATTACACCTATTCTAGCAGGATACGGATACGGTAAAATAGAGAACCTCACCCTCAGAATGCATGAGGTGAAGAAAGGACATGTAAGAAGGTACAGATTCAAGAAGGCTTTACCCCAGTTCCATTATCCAAAAATATGTGTCCAATTTTCATTAAATTGACACCTCACTGGCACTTGCAATACTTTACAAATTGACGCAACTACTCTGGTGTCAAACCTGTTGAATCTGGGCCTATGGCTGTTGGCGATACACATATATATTTTTTTCTTAACACCAGTTTGATGTTCTAACCGGGTGTAGCGTCCAATACAATGGATGTATGCTTTTGTGTTTTTGAAGTGCTGTCACCAGCTGGCTTAAAGGATAAGTCCGGTCAATAATAACTGCCTGGACTTATCTTTTAAAGTGGGTAGGGGAAAAAACCCTGATGGGGTATGGGATTGACCTCCCACCCTTGCTTTTGTCACTCCCAAAAAACCTCACCCTATGGGTACCTTCACATGTGGCTGTGGGTCTGCTGAGTAAAATCCACAAGGCCTTTTTATACCGTTCCCAAAATGGCATTCAGTACTAGGGTGCCGGCCGGACATACGCAGTTCTGCGCTGAACTGGGTATTTGCGCCCAGCCCCATAGTACTGAAGGTGGCATAAAATCAGCCAACGATGCGCTGTGGATTTTAGCCAGCAGGGAACCACAAAAAAGCCTCCTATTGTAAAGGCACCCGGAAAGAAGGCAAGATAACCTGCCTTTCAGCAACTGTTTGTTGCTGTGACTAACTGTGGTGGTTTTTTATATCACAGTTGAAGGACAGCAGCCTCCGTGATATATATCGCCTCAAATAGAACAGCTGATCACAAACAAACAAACAAACCAACTTTTTTTTAAGGTTTTTTTTTTTTACTTTTTTGGTTGCGGGTGGCTAGAGGGGTTTGATGGCAACCAGCAGAGCACAAACGGACAGCTTTTGTGGGGCGCTGACTTCACCTCAAATAGAACAGCTGATCACAAACAAACAAACTTTTTTTTATTTTTTTTGAAGGTTTTTTTTTTAAACTTTTTTGGTTGCGGGTGGCTAGAGGGGTTTGATGGAAACCAGCAAAGCACAAACGGACAGCTTTTGTGGGGCGCTGACTTCATCTCAAATAGAATAGCTGATCACAAACAAACAAACCAACTTTTTTGTATTTTTTTTTTTTAAGTTTTTTTTTTTAACTTTTTTGGTTGCGGGTAGCTAGCCGGGGTTAACTGCAACCAGCAGAGCACAATCAGACAGCTTTTGTGAGGCGCTGACTTAGCGTCACCTAGAACAGCTGATAAAAAACAAACCAATTTTTTTTTTTAAGGTTTTTTTTTTAAACTTTTTTTGGTTGCGGGCAGCTAGCCGGGGTTAACGGCAACCAGCAGAGCACAAACGGACAGCTTTTGTGAGGCGCTGACTTAGCGTCACCTACAACAGCTGATCACAAACAAACGTCTAGTGTCTCCTCTCTGTCACGGAACAGTAGCTGGTTCAATGCTACGTGTCCTGACTCCTGAGTGACTCTTCTCACTTTTCTCTCCCTATTTCTTTTTTTTATCTCCCTATCTCTCCCTAGATATCATGATTTTTATCTCCCTATCTCTCCCTCTCTCTACCTAACTCTTGATTTCTCAGCCTCTTTCACTATGTATGAGCTTATCAAGCTTTCCCTGTATCTTGCGATTTATTTTTTTTACCTTCCTCTCTCCGGCTTCTCTCACAAACAATATATACTCCTCTATCTCTCCCTGTACTTATCCAGTTGTTTTGATATGTAATCTATGTGTTTTTCCTCTCTGCCTAACGTACACCTCCTTTCTCTCTGCAGTCTAGACACACAATGAGAAAGAGCATGGACGCTCAGGCACTTCCTGTTCCTGGAGTGACGTCACACACCTTGATATTCACATAATAACAGGATACAAAGGATTATAGGAGTAATAATCCCTTGTAGCCTGTTCTATTATCTGATTAAAGTACAGTTTTGCGACGCTGTTGCGATTTTAACGAACTTCGTCACAAACTTTTTGAAAGTTCGGTTCAGTACCGAACCAAACTTTTTGCAAAGTCCGTAACGAATCTGGTTCATAACGGTTCGGTTCGCTCATCCCTAGTTCTGTTCACACAATGTTGAAATTGAGTGTATGGCCGCCATATAACGGTAAATAACTGCCATTATTTCAATACAATGGCCATTGTTTTAAAATAACAGCTATTATTAATATTTGCCATTAAATGACGGCCATCCACTCAATTTCAACATTATGTGATCATAGCCTTTCTGTGTTTTCAATCCACTCCTAGTTTTGGTTGAAATGAGGACCTGACATGAGGACCAAATACTGCCTGAAATATACTGTGTGTGAACCCAGCCTTAGGCTATGTTCACACTATGTAAATCTACGGCCATAGTTCTCGCCGCAGAACTACAGCCGTAGATTTGCGGGGTAAAACATAGCATTATTTCCTATGGGATCCCGGCCGGAGCGTACATACATCGTATACGCTCCGGCCGGTTCCCATATGGCGCCGCAAACAACTGACAGGTCCATTATTTGTGGACGGAATTCAATGAATTCAATGAAGAACCTGTCAGTTCACACAGTGAAGTGAGCGGCACCGGCTGTGCTATTGGAAGCTCTGATGCGGGCGCGCGCTGATGGGCCCGCATCAGAACTCCACGGAGGAAAGATCATCCTGATGATGATCAGGCCTGAGACTGGCCGTTCCGTGACCCGTCCGGAGTCACGGAACGGCCGGTCTCATACGTAGTGTGAACATAGCCTTAAAGTGTATTTGTCATGATCTATGGTGAATTCCACTCTTTGCCTAGATGCGGGGTATCTATGACAATGAACAGGTCCAGACTACAATGCACGCAACCTCCATCTTGATCCAATGAGGGAGGGGAGGGGACATGACAGGTACACTTTAAATGCACCTCTTCCTTTGACAAGGAGGTGTGGCTTACCAGGAAAGGGTTAACTAGAAATGAGTCATGGTATAAAATGCAAAAAAAAAAAATTTCACACTGCAGAATCAAATCAAGTCAAATCATAATCAAGTTTGGCACTCTGTTCTCGGTGGTGCACATAGAAGGGAACAAGTCCCACATAGAATATATCAATAGAATTGGCGGCACTCACCAATCAGTTTGCTTGTAGTATTTATTGCATCTAAAAAAATTAAACAAATGGTACAGGGCACGTTTCGGCTCTTACTAATAAGTGTGCCCCATAGCCTTTTTTCTGTAACTTCATTATTTACTTCTCCAATAGCAGTTGTTTGGCCTCCAGCAGACAACGGTCTGTAGCCTAGGGGTATTCTCATCACCTAAACATCTGTTTGGTGATAGAGAATGCAAAAGTAAGCAATCTTACAAATGCTTTGCATTAGCAAAACTGCTTTCTTTTGTATTTTGGCCTCTTTCTCTCCCTGTAGAGTTGACAGCTCATTGCCAAGGTTCCCGACAATGTGCTGTGGCCTCATGAGGTAGATGGAATCCTCGAGAGCTGATATTATGTTACTCCCTCTATTTCTCCCAATGAACTTACACATGTCTCCAGGGACAATCCGCGAGATGTATGTAACCTCAATGGCAGACACAGTGATGCAGAGCTGATTCAGCTTAGCACCGATGTGTACTATCCTTGATATCTTTACCTCCTGACCAAAACCAGGAAGTAAGAGGAGACACAGCCGTGCTGATTTAAACCTTCAGGAGAAACCTAAACAAGTCAGGAGAAGGCCCTTTTCTGTGTTCAGTGGTACAAACAGAAATAATTAAACTATGAAACAATAAGCTTAAACTTTTAGTATAGAGCAAAGTCATGAATTTTCTTAGCTAGGATTAAAATATTTTGGAAAGAAACATGACGTTTTTAAAGGTTATCATCATCTTTTAATAGTAATATATAGAATGCCTCTAAAAGCTGATAATCCATTTCCATCCCAGCTTCAAGTTTTCGCGAGCCTCTTAGGGAAAAAAAATACTCCATATCCTGAAATAATGATTTCCACAGCATCTCATAATTGGATCTAATGCAATGCTCTAGCAGCTGAAAGCTCTGTTTCTAATGATTCTATAGCAGCAGCAGACTTTTAGTGTATAGAATAAGCACTTTAATGGAATAATCACTTAAAAGCAGGAACACAGTCACCATATTAGATGCTGAGAGACAGGGAGTATTTTACCAAAACACAATAGTATCTAAAGCGTCTTTGGGGCTAGGATCCTTAAGCTTCTCAAATCTATATTGTATTGTATTGTATAAAAGTCACAATAAGACAAGGAGATTTAATTTCTGTTTCAAATGAGGTCAAACACGGTTATCAGCACTGCACAAGATATGTGGCATGACAGTAGACAAATGAGCAGGGGGCAAGCAGCCAACCCCAAAGATTTGTATTGTTGTAGCACTTGTTTTATTATCGGTGAAAAATTTCTTCTGCTGCAGAATAATTTACATTGTATCAAACAGAGAAGAGAAATATGGTTCATTACAGATCTAAAGTGAAGTGTAATTGAAATCCTTACATGGAGCTCCGATAGTTTAGAAAGAAATTAGAAAAAGTCTCAAACCTTAGTTAACAAAACTACTGGTTGGACTGGCCTCTTATTATGGGATTCTTCTCAAGTGACAAATAGCCAGAAATGAAAAGCAACCCCTCCATTATCCCCTGTGCCTTAAGGTGGGTTCACAAACATTCACAGTGAATTCAATACAAGCATTCTAGTGTGGCAGGTCTACCAGAGTTTGAGGCAGACCGCCAGTAACTGGCCTCTCTGCCTGTCAATCATACCCTCCGAGCGGGCTAACAGGAAGAGAGCGGTGACTACACAAGGGCGGGGAGTAGCCCAGATGACTACTTTCCCACCTCTGCCTGCTGTGCGCCCCAGTAATAAAATGTCTTTTTACCCAGTATACAGTTTCTGCTGCAGCCACGGCCGGTGTGTGCGCAGGCTGCTCAGGAGCAATATACAGGGCTGATTAGTTCCCTTTAAGGATTACATTTCCAGCAATCAGGGAAACTGATATGGACCCCCACAATGAGGCAGGAGCCACCCCTGTCACTGACACTTAAATGCTGCAATTGCAGTGTTTAGGGTGCCTTCACATGTACCGTATCGCTGTGTATTTATCACTGCGAGTTTCTCGCACATAAATCCATAGTGATACTGATTGCTATATGTCATAGGTTGGGGGTTAATAAAGCTTGAGCACCACTTTTCTGCTTTGGTTTGTCCAAATGTTTTAAATTTTTCACTTTTTGTGCCAAAGAGGTACCAATTACATGAGTGGGAACCTGTATGCTCAGAGATGTAGACAATGTACGGGTGATAAATCAATAAACAAATTAAATGTTACCCGTTTATTAGCTGTTGCTCTTTACAAGACACAATTTGCTCTTTTCTTGTTATTTCTAGTACTCAGGAGGTAATGCTGAGCTGCTGAGTGACACCACTATGCATGCTTCCTCAACCCAATCCCCTCCCAAGCCTTTATTCATTGATGTCCCGTGTGCAGTTTTCGTGCCTGGGCACTTGTGATGAGAGTCTCACTATGCATGGGTAAGCATGACATACAGTTGACAGACTATTTTGTACTTAAAGGGTAGCTGTCACAATGCTTCTCTCCCTAGATAAGAGTGCAGTCGCAGCTGATGCCAGTTGATCATATTGCTGTGGATATGTCCCATATCTGGTAATATTTGTGTATATGCCCTATAAATTAGAATACAGCTTTAGGCTATGTTCATACAACATATATTTTCAATTAATCACGACCGTCGTTGCATATTGCAACATTGGCTGTGATTAATTGAAAATATACATTGCATTGAAGTCTATGGAGTCCCAATCAGAGTGTATACACTCTGTATACACACCAGACGGGATTCTGACATATCAGTTTTATGCGGCCACTATTCATTACCTATAGCACTTTACATTGCGTGCTATGTGTAATTAGATTGCAGGCACACCGGAATGCTCCCGCATCCCAATTCTAAATAATTGAAGTTTATCCAGCTGGTACTGCAGTATTGGCAAGGATGAACTTTACTGATACCTACCTTTCTGTGGCACGCCCGTGTCACAGAACGGCCAATGTCTTACATTGTGTGAACCCAGCCTCAAAAGCCAAACCCTAAAAGAGTATGCAGGTGAATGATTCATCACTATAGCATCTTCTTGCAGATTTTTTCACTTCTGTAGCTCTGTATGGATTCTTACTAGAGGTAAGTAAACTGAACTTTATGGTTCGAGATTTATTAGGAACTTTGCATAAGGTATGGTTTGTTACTGAAAGTTCATAAGGAGATTGTAAAGATGGTGGCTGCTCAATTTAGTATGCATAGAAAAAAGTCAGCCTATGCTTACCTTTCTGCGCTCCTCCGTCCCAGTAGATGGGCACACCCTTGGGTACTAACTGTGAAAGCATTACACTGGTGATAACAACAAAGGAGGAACGCCATACCACACATGAGGGGTGACATGGTTTTTCCACCTCAATAACAGCAATGACATTTATTGCTTTCAATATACAGATTGCTTTCTCCCCGCCAGTATCTTTTGAGTATATAATTACTTATAACAGCATGTTGATGATTCCAATGTTGCTGATTTTCTTTCCCAACGGCAACATTGGAACAAAAACATGCGGTTTTAGTGCGATTTGTTTAAGAGTTCGGTTCAGACAAACTGAGGTTTGCTTCAAAGGTTAGGGAACCTGCCGAAATAAACTTTTGAAAATGTCCCACAGCGCCAAGGTTCGCCGGATATATGTAGAGGTGCAATGCCGCTACATAAATCCTGTGCGGACCAGTGTGCGCACGCAGTGAACCTACACAGCTCAGAGCTGGCGTAGGTTTTCTTAAAATTTTTCCACCGAACAAATGTTTAATGCAGTGTACACATGTGCAAAGCTGTTGCTGACACTTTACTGTCTGGGCTAAACAGGCGCAGACACAGACTGCAAAGGGCCCCTGTGCAAAAAATTTTGGGCCCCCATAACCTAATTGTTCTTTCTCGGGAGGGCCCTACAGTGCAGCACAGATGCCAGGACCTACTAAAGGACTGTACTGCAGACTGTGCAGGCCCCAGTGTGGCACTGGGGTACCTGTGGCCACCAATTGAACTGATCATGGGGGGCACACAAATAAAGAACCCGTCAGAAGCCACATGCTGACCTTGTCCCATTCTGCACTGATGTATCTGTGACCACAACTCCCAGAATAATAATAACTACAACTCTCAGAATGCCTTATACTTATGAACCTCTCAGAGACTGCTGGGAGTTTCTGAGAGGGCACTTCAAATCCCAGCTCATCCTGAGGGCTGCAGACTGTCAGTAAATGCTGGGAGTTGTAGTTTCTGAGGACAAAAAAAGCATAAACTTACAATCAAACATCAGCATCAGAGGATGGGGGCTCTGTGCTTTCTCTTTCACTTTCCACCCTCTATCTTACAACTTCCAGCAGCCTGACAGACACACTGACAATCATTCACTGTCAGAGCTGCTGCTGTTGCTCCTCTTCACAGTCCCCTCCCTGACAGCCATAACCCTGCAGGATCTCTCCAGCCTCTGTCATCACAGTCCTGTCCCTGGCAGCCATAACCCTGCAGGATCTCTCCAGCCCCTCTCATTACACATTCTCTCCTCTCCTTCTCATACAAGGTATGCTGGACAGTGGAGTACAGAAGGGACTGTCAGCAGCAGGAGGAGAGAGGAGAACCAGCCCTGGATGGGCATAGCATCCAGTCACTAAGTGGGTCCACACTTCCCAGGTGCTGATACCGCCTGGGGGGCCCACTACAGACATGTGCCATGCTGTGCTGACACTTTAGAATCTGAGCCTGGTGGGCCCCTCTACTGGCCTGGGCCTATGTGCAGCTGAACAGGCTGCACAAGTGATACAGTATGTCCGCCTCTGGAGCTAAATGTTTACATTTATGAATACAAAACATATTTGTTTTCTTTAAATAAATGTCATAGATTAATAATATCAGTATTGCAGACATTTGTACACCACACTCTGGGTTCTATCACATAAGTGATAGCAGGATTATGTTTAGCCGGGTCCACAACTGAAATACAAACATTAGTTCCAACTACCAACTATTTGCTCTGTGACTTCTGACTCTTCTGAAAAGAAAAGAAAACAAATGATCAAAGCTTAGTCAGGCTCTATGACAGCTGAGAAGAGATAATAGAGAAGAAAAAAGGAGAACCACAGATTGTTTAATATGGGGCTTTCAGTTCTGTAAGTTCTTGGCAGCATTTTTTTTAACTTATAAACTGATATTGCAATAAAAGATAAATAATACAACAGCCCGGAGCCTGACTTGGTGAGAAATAAACAAGATTTTATTGATCTCTGAAGCAAATGGCAAGCTTCAAGATTCAAGTGGCTGAGTAAGGAGAGATAAATGCAGCCTGAGCTAGAAAGTGCTTAGGAAGAACAGTGCTGTCCACTTAGTGGTTATTTGAACATGACTGTGTTGTTGTTTTATACTGAGAATGATCTATTGATCTATCTACGTACATTAGGTATGACATTAACCCTTTCATGAATTGAGCTAAAATAAAAAACAGCAATGTTAATAGGCTAGGTTCACACTATGTAACTGTGCGGCTGTATTTGCGGCTGTAATTGTGCGGCGGTATTTTTGGTGGTTCATGCGTACGCTGGAAAGTATACGATATACGGCTGCACAGTGCACACTATGTATGAATCTACGGCCCTATTGTAAACGGACCCGTAAAAAATGAACAAGACCATTGTTTGCGGCTGGACATGCGGCCGTGGATTGACAGGCGGTCCGTACGGAGTACTTCAAAAATAGCCGGCAATGATGCCGAATGCCGATGCCTCTAATAGTTAATATATTAAATTAATAAAACACATTTTCTTTGTAATAAAGTCCCTTTCGTTGTTCAATAATTTAATTCTAACAAATCCATCATTGTGCAATTAAATATACTGTTAAAATAAATATATATATAAATAAATGTATATTTATATATATATATTTATTTTTTGACAGTATATTTAATTGCACAATGATGGATTCGTTAGAATTAAATTATTGAACAACGAAACTGATTTTATTTCAACGAAAATGTGTTTTATTAATTAAATATTAATTAGTACAGGAAGCTCCAGTAAGCCGTTAATTCATATTGCCGGCAATAGAGCATTCTGTACTAATCATCACTTTACTGTAATTAAAACATCAAATGTTTCTTCTAATTATGTTATCACAATAGCATTATTAGAAGAAACATTTAGAATTATATGTGCGCTCAGCTGATCGGCTCAGCGCACATATAATTAGCGGGTCCGCAGCACAGTGACTTCATTGTGCTGCGGTAAGAGAACACATCGGGGTGAGTATAGAGCTCTCCCAACCCCCTCCCCAGCACTGCACCCCTCCCAGCAAGGAAGGGGGGTCACTTAACCCCTTCCTTGCTGGAATGGGTGCAGTCTGACATCAGTCTGGCCCCCAAGTGGTTAAGGGTGATGCAATACATCCTCCCTTAACCCCTTGGGGGCCAGACTCTAAGCAGCGATCTGTAAAGATGCTGCATACTGTAAGGAGCACAACACCGCTCACAATGATGGGTGTTGTGCTCCTGTTTGTGTGTTTTTTGTGTGTTTCTCCCTTTTTGTTTTTCAGATATCGGTATCCTGGGGATTACGTCGGATTCGGTGGACTACGTCGATGACAAAGCGGTTGTTTGTTGTTGTTTTTTTATAAAATGGTCAATGAGGGGTGTGGGGGTGTTTTTATTTGAATAAAAAAAAATTTCAACTTGTGTCTTGTCTTTATTTCTTTACTTTATAGACTTAGTAGTGGAAGCTGTCTAATAGACGGAATCCATTACTAAGTTGGGGCCTAGTGTTAGCCGGTATAAAATGGCTAACACTAACCCCCTATTATTACCCCAGTACCCAATGCCACCAGGGGTACTGGGAAGAGCCGGGTGCCAGTGGTCCCGGAGCATCAAAATTGGCGCTCCTGGACCAGGCGGCAGCAGGCTGGTAAGATTTAGGCTGGGGAGGGCCTAAAACAATGGCTCTTCCCACCCTGGTGTTACCAAACCAAACAACAGCAGCCTGGTAACACCAGGGTGGGAAGAGCCATTGTTTTCGGCCCTCCCCAGCCTAAATCTTACCAGCCTGCTGCCGCCCGGTCCTGGAGCGCCAATTTTGAAGCTCCGGGACCACTGGCACCCGGCTCTTCCCAGTACTCCTGGTGGCATTGGGTACTGGGGTAATAATAGGGGGTTAGTGTTAGCCATTTTATACCGGCTAACACTAGGCCCCAACTTAGTAATGGATTCCGTCTATTAGACGGCTTCCACTACTAAGTCTATAAAGTAAAGAAATGAAGACAAGACACAAGTTAAAAAAATTTTTTATTCAAATAAAAACACCCCCACACCCCTCATTGACCATTTTATAAAAAAAACAACAACAAACAACCGCTGGTCATCGACGTAGTCCACCGAATCCGACGTAATCCACAGGATACCGATATCTGAAAAACAAAAAGGGAGAAACACACAAAAAACACACAAACAGGAGCACAACACCCATCATTGTGAGCGGTGTTGTGCTCCTTACAGTATGCAGCATCTTTACAGATCGCTGCTTACAGTCTGGCCCCCAAGGGGTTAAGGGAGGATGTATTGCATCCCCCTTAACCCCTTGGGGGCCAGACTGATGTCAGACTGCACCCATCCCAGCAAGGAAGGGGTTAAGTGACCCCCCTTCCTTGCTGGGAGGGATGCAGTGCTGGGGAGGGGGTGGGGAGATCTGTATACTCACCCCGATGTGTCCTCTTCGCTGGTCCGCAGCACAATGAAGTCACTGTGCTGCGGACCCGCTAATTATATGTGCGCTGAGCCGATCAGCCAATCAGCTGAGCGCACATATAATTCTAAATGTTTCTTCTAATAATGCTATTGTGATAACATAATTAGAAGAAACATTTGATGTTTTAATTACAGTAAAGTATTGATTAGTACAGAATGCTCTATTGCCGGCAATATGAATTAACGGCTTAATGGAGCTTCCTGTACTAATTAATATTTAATTAATAAAACACATTTTCGTTGAAATAAAATCAGTTTCGTTGTTCAATAATTTAATTTAAACAAATCCATCATTGTGCAATTAAATATACTGTCAAAAAATAAATATATATATAAATATACATTTATTTATATATATATTTATTTTAACAGTATATTTAATTGCACAATGATGGAATCGTTTAAATTAAATTATTGAACAATGAAAGGGACTTTATTACAACGAAAATGTGTTTTATTAATTCAATATATTAAACATGAGAGGCATCGGCATCCCTTTTTTTTTGACGGACACAAAAAATGAGGTCGACTATGTTTTTGTGTAAGTTAAAAAAAATAGATTTTTTTTTTTACATAATGGTAGTCGATGGAAAAACTGATAAAAATGGATGCACACAAGTGCATGTGTTTTTCTATCCTTTTTTTTTGCAAAAACAGATGAAAAAAAAAAAACAGATAGGTAAAATGTAGTGTGAACCCAGCCTAACATATTTTACATTAACGCTTTTGTTGGCTCTTTTACTATTGATTGAAAGTGTATTCAGATCTTTAAAAATTGTCTCTTTTTATTTAAAATGAGAAAAAGACATGTAAAATGAGAAAAGACATGCAAAAAATGTTATATGTTATAGATGTTATAAAAATGTTACAGATCAATAAAAGCATTGAATCACAATGGGTTCTCATTTATGGTGCTGGGTAATGGCAACAAGACAACCCCCTGACGAATTCTCTTCCTACTTATTTGCAGATTTTCAACACTTATAATAGTTGAAGGGAGTTGTTTTGGCTCAAAGAAAACCAAGGAGTTTATAGCTGCTGTGCAGTGGCTTTTTATGGTGGACATGCACCCATAACACTACACTATACCTATTGATCATAAATAATAGAGTAAAGCCTTTTGCTATTGACTATGCAAAAAAAGTACCCTGTCAATAGTGACAAAATTACACACTTCCCCATAAGTGTTTTCCCCATATTTTTCCACACTTTGCTGATCCTGTATTTCTAACATTTTTAGAAATGAAAATAAAAAGGATAGAGCAAAAAGTTCACAAGGCCTTATGCTTAAATTAAATACAACAAAAGGTTTCATGCTTCTTCAATTCCTTCTGGAGTGATATATTATTCAGTATGAAGTATAAAGTATAAAGGATTTGGACACACCGAAGCTATGGCCTTTGGGCTTATATGCATGGCTGCCACATTAACAAACAAAACATCTAGAAACTTACCAAACAAGGGAGTAGGAGTTGGCTACAATATATTGACCTGAGATATATTGACATTATTTTTTTTTAAATGTAAAATGTATGCAGTAACATTAGAAAGAGTCAGTCTTCTACCAGATAGCTGTGAATGTCCCTTGAGAGAAATGTTGTATGGATTGCAGAGATGCTATTACTCTATTTCAGAGAGAGCAGAAGGCCTCTGGAACAGGGGTAAGTGTGAGATGGTAGAGTGCATTGGGTAAAGAAGTATGCCTATCTGTATACTGAGAGCCCTGGTTTTTTTAAAAATACTTTATTCTTTATTCATTTTCTTATAAATAATACCGCAATAATTAATACTAAATATCATAACTTACATCATATTAACCCATTTCCCTTGGTTTGGTGAAATCTTACTTCCTTCTCGAGGACCCCCTGAAAATATCACAAGCTCGACTTTCATTTTATCTGAGGTCCTGCTAAGAGATATCCCCTAGGACGCCCGGACTTGTATTGAATACAGCTCTATCCCCTTAGGGTTCTCTCCCCTCCACCCTCTAATCCAATCATCCTCTTCTATTTTATTCTCGCCAGCCCCTTGTTGATCATCCCGAACCAGTGCCAAATCACGCCTTTTCTCACAAACACTCTCCTCCATACCTTTTTAACCATCTCACCAATGATTACTTCAAAATCAACCTCGGTTCCCACTCCCAAGATCATCCCCCCACTCATCCGCCTTCCCCCCCAACCCGAAGGAAACCGCCCCTGATAAAGAAACAAATCCCCTCCAGGCCAACGGGCCACTCTATACCACACATTCCGGAGAGCGACTCCACATTTATCATGAAGAATTGGCCCCTTTGCTGGCCAACCCTTACAGCTAATAGCCATAATTTCCCCTGGCATATCACTGTGGGATCCAGCTCCACTCATCGCTCAGGAGTGGGCAGTCTATTATTCCTTTATTCCCCATTATATCGACCAAGTTCTAACTGGTCCCACAACTTCTTTTAGGTCTCTTCCAACAACGATTGTTCTCACTTCCAAGCATAATTCAGCTCTTACTGATTCGGTTTTCTCCACAAGGGGCATTAGCAAGACCTCCCTCTCACTATACCCACTAGTTCTTACACAGTCCTAATCCCCAGGTGTCCAAGGCTTATCCCTCCAGGTTACACAAGGTATGTCCTCATGCTCCACCAACCTCACCCTCCCTCACCCCCACTCTAGGCCACACCAATTTGACACAGGGCTGCAGGTTTAAAAGTTGTTTTTTAGGACAATAACTGCATCACCTGCTGAACAGACCCCAGGACAGATCTTGGAGTAAAAGTAGCTATCTGCTGGTACAAGGGGTTTGGTGGGGGTGGGGGGTTTGACTGTGAGTACAGAGTCGTATAAAGTGCCTTTTGAAAGGGTAGACATACCTGCCTTCATTGTAATACCACAACCACCAAAGGGAGCATCTATGCTTAAGGAGGGACCCGTGGGCCTCATTGTTGTTCCCTGATAAGAGTTGTATCAGAAGTGATGGCCACATCATGTTGGAGCTGTCAAGGAGAGGGCTATGCATCAGCTATTGTTGTCTTTGGTTGTAGTAGTGTTACAGTGTGGTCAGGTGTATCTAGTCAATACAGAGCTGCCTTACACTATTTAAATGCTACAGTGACAAGTCCATAGTACTTGAATAACATAATTAATCCAGTCATTGTGCTGCGGTACCTCAAATGGAGTGGCCTGCACTTTCTCTAGACTTTAATCTCATTAAAAAAAAACTATGGGATGAGCCAAGTAATACCCACTAGTGAAGTTGTCTTTTGTTTCAATAAGTTGTTTGACATGAGGACATCATCATTGAATGCCTCTACATAAATCCCTTACTGTCATGACATAATATCACTTCGCATAAATTGTTTTTACTTTTCCATAAATTCCATAATTTCCATAAATAAAGCCAAATATTCCTAACTTTTTGTGAGTGGAACAGTCCGATAAAATAGTACCTGTTATAAAACTAATCTGGAAGTAGGATGATGCTTCCTTTTATCATTTTCTGTAAATAACCATGGTTAATCTTGGAGTTATCCATGACACTCTCCATTTACATGACATCAAGACTTTAACAGGCAGTTTGCTATGCTGATTTCAGTCGCATGTGCACAGTTTAAAACCATGTAATCAGAAAAAAAGCATGATAGGTGAGCATTCACAAAGGTCAGGACATTCAGCAACACAGAAGGGTAGATAAATGTTCTCTCACTTCACAGTGATAGGAATGTATGTGAAAATGAGATTACATTTGAAATACAGTAGATGAATACATTGAACATTTTTGCATGTAAATTGTACCTATCTTTACTTCTAGGAATAACTAATGCTGCTATTTAGTCATATAATATACATATATAAATTGCAGGCCGATTTTATTTTATTACATTCCTTATATTCAGTTTTATACAGTATATCTGACCTTAAAGGGTACTTGTTGCAATATTTTGCCTCCACAGTTTGACATGTAGAGTCGAAGCTTGCCAATAGCCAAGTAAATGGACCTTGGCTGGTGAGTTCTGTGCATGAGCCCTATTGTAATTAATACAGCTCATGCACAGAACCCATCAGGTGTGGGACATGGCCTCAGCAACAAGGTAAGCTGCATTTCTTCACACTGAACTGTGTGTGTGTGTGGGTGGTGGTATTGGGGGGAGATAGCGCATAGTGACAGGTACCCTTTAAAGGCCAACGGTGAACTAATTTGTGCGTGAATCCTATACAGTGTAAAAACTCTAAATAATGTAAGTGGCATAGGGACATGAGATAAGAGATTTATTTGATACATACACTTTATGTTATGTTGTCATGTCAACTTACTTCCCTGTACAGGAAGATATAGGAAGATATAGTGCAAATGATGGTGGTTTATAGTAATACTACATCAGGGCAGTTTCTAGGCCATTTTGGCAACAGGGCGAATCCTGACAAAAGAGCCCCCCCCCCCCCCCCTAGACCTTAAAGGAGACAGGCTCCCGACCCCCTGTTAGAGCCCCCTACACTCACGTGATCCTGCCGGGTCCTGCTTCCTGAGCCGGTCGGGTCACAGAGATATCAGCGCCCGAAGCCCGGCGCGCGCGCTGACAGCAGAGTCAGATGCCCATAGAGAATGAATGGGGAGTCCGATGCTCCATGATTCTCTATGGGCATCGGACTCTCCTGTCAGCACGCGCGCCGGGCTTCGGGCGCTGATATCTCTGTGACCCGACCGGCTCAGGAAGCAGGACCCGGCGGGATCACTTGAGTATAGAGGGCTCTAACGGATGGCCGGGAGCCTGTCACCCCGGCACGGGGGGTGACAGGTCCTCTTTAAAGTGACTGTACCACCAGGCCGAGGCTGAAGCACTGGAGGCTGGCTGACCCACCCCCTATGGGAAGAAACCCCAGCCCCTCCATGACGTGACTCCATTAGAATCAATGGAATCCTATCATAGAGGGGCGGGGGGTTCCTCCCACAAAGGGTGGGTCGGCCCGCCTCCAGTGCTTCAGCCTGGGCCTGGTGGTACAGTCACTTTAAGGCCCTATTCCACAGAACGATTATCGTCTGTATTCGGCCGCTACGGACGATAATTATCCCGTGGAATAGAGTGCAACGATCAGCCGAGATCGTGAAATAGGGCCATTACTCAGTTCAGCGCAGGTAAAGGAACAGGGGCTTTTATCAAGTTACGGGTCTCTAGGAAGAAGCACTGTGTATTGCAGCATAGAGTGGTGTTGCAGCCCTTCAGAATGAACAGGATTTTTCTGTAGGGTTCAGTGGGCTGACCGTATATACCATAGAAACCGATGTCTGGTACCCTACCTGTGCTAGGTATGCCTTGAATATGTAGTGAAATGGGGGCATACTCCATAGAAAAAGATGTGTATTTATTTAGAAAGCTCTCAGGGTATTCTGGGAGTTGTAGTTTCTTAGTGGACAACCCTTTAACAAATCACTGTATGCAGAGGCTCCTGGTGGCTGCAATCTGTGGGTGACAACCATCAGCCCTGAAGGTCCAGCAATACATCTGTCTACAGCGGCAGCTACTGTACTACAACTCCCAGCATATCCTGAGGGCTTCAGACTGTCAGTAAATGCTGGGAGTTGTAGTGCATGCAGCTGTTTGTAGTTTGGTCCTAGGTGCATTATACACTGCATGCTTTGTGGGAGATCAGAATACATAGATCTGTGGGGCTCAGTGTAGGGAAGTGACCCCAGAACATCACTAATAGGGGATAGGGGAGATGTTTTTTTTCTATCCCCTGTTAGTGATGTTCTGGGGTCACTTCCCTGCACTGAGCCCCCACAGATCTATGTATTCTTATATATCACAAAGCATCCAGTGTATAGGACCCAACTACAACAGCTGCAGGCACTACAACTCCCATCATTTACTGACAGTCTGCAGCCCTCAGGATATGCTGGGAGTTGTAGTTCCTGCAGCTGTTGTAGTTGGGTTCTAGTTTAAAAGTTTGCGCTAGTGTACTGTAGTGACCGCAGGGCTGTGTCAGTACACTACCGCAAACAATACACTGACCCATTTAGACCCCAATGGTACACAGGCTCTGCACACTATAGAAGTGATTACAGTGCAGTTACTAAAGACTCACAGCTGACGTCTTCTCCGATTGCCGTTGCTCACTTTTTGCTTTCTTCTCCATCTGGAGCAGCCATCATGAAGACTTCTCCAACCACAACTCATCTGCAGAGGGGCAGCTGGGGTGACAGAAGACGAGGGAGCAGCTGGGGTGACTGGGGACAGGGGCGCAGATGGGGTGACTGGGGCAAGGGGGCAGCTGGGGTGACTGGGGCCAGGGGAAGCAGCTGGGGTGACTGGGGGAGGGGGAGCAGCTAGGGGGCAGGGACAGGGGAAGTAGCAGGAGTGAGAAGGGGAGCAGATGGGGTGAGAGCTGGAGGGACAGAAGCTATGGGTGCAGGGACAGGGTGAGCAGCTAGGGGGCAGTGGGAGCAGCTGGGGTGAGAGGGGGAGGGCGAGGCTAAAGTGACAGGGACAGGGTGCGCGGCTGGGGTGACAGGGGCAGAACGAGAAGCTGGGGTAACAGGGTGGAAAAGCTGGGGTGACAGGCCAGAAGCTGGGGTGACAGCATGAGAAGCTGGGGTGACAGGGACAGGGTGCCCAGCTGGGGTGACAGGGCGAGAAGCTGGGGTGGCAGGGGGAGCAGCTACGGTGAGAGGGGGAGAATCTGGGGGGGCAAGGGGAGCAGCCAGAGGGCAGGAAAGGGAGAGGGAGCGGCCGGGGGGGGGGGGGGCAGGGGGAGCAGATGGGCAGGGGGAGAAGCTAAGTTGGCAGTGGGGGCAGCTGGGGTGGCAGGGGGGAAGATGGGGGCAGCTGGGGTGACAGGCAGCTGGGGTGGCAGGGGGGAATATGGGGGCAGCTGGGGTGACAGGAAGCTGGGGTGGCAGGGGGAAGATGGGGGCAGCTGGGGTGACAGGCAGCTGGGGTGGCAGGGGGAAGATGTGGGCAGCTGGGGTGACAGGCAGCTGGGGTGGCAGGGGGGAAGCTGGGGCAGCTGGGGTGACAGCAGGGGGGGCAGCTAATGTGGCAGGGGGAATAGAGGGAGAGCGGGAGGGGGCAGTCTGGGGACAGGGGGAGTGGGGGGCAGACTGGGCAGGGGGAGCAACCGGGGGCAAGAGGAGCAATGGTAGGGCAGGGGGAGCAGCCGGGGTCGCCCCTCTGAGGGCGTTACAAGGCCAGGGTGAGCTTCCGGCACAGACAGCCTCTGTCAGATAAGCCAGAAGCTCACAGCTGCAGCCCCGCGGTCCCGCCACAAATGACATAATCGAGCAGGAGAGAGGTTCGGGGCTGCAGCTGTGAGTTTCCGGCTTGTCTGACAGAGACTGTCTGTGCCGGAAGCTCACCTCGGCGGACCCATCAACCCCCAGCACTAGATCCACCCCCCCCCCATCCCCCCCAGGGGGCGCACAATAGCGGTGGGCGGCGATTGATGCGGCACAGGAGGCCGGGTGATTTAGTGAGTGCGGGGGGCCGGGTGCTGTCGGGTGCCGCCGGGCGCCACCTAGCTGTCGGCGCCCTGTGCGGTGGCCCGGCCCGCCCGGTCCTAGAAACGGCCCTGTACTACATTTAGGCTAGGTTCACACTATGTATCTGTGCGGCTGTATTGCGGGCGGTAAATCATCGGCCGGATTTTTCCGGTTCATGCGTATGCTGGAAAGTATACGATATACGGCTGCACAGTGCACACTATGTATGAGCCTACGGCCCTATCGTAAACGTGTCAAGGTGGTAGTCCTATTTTTAGTCCACCTTGCTTCAATTAACTGTCTCTGTCCTGATTAATTCTAAGAAGTAGTACCGGGCCGCCCCCAGAACCCTGCATCAGAAGTAGCTCGATACAGATACTCTGGACACAAATTGTGTGTACTTCCTAGTTTAATAAGTTTCACATTCTTCTTATATGCGATGACAAAAGGTGTGGTTATTAAGTCACACGGATATATTTGACAAAACATGATTGGGTACATTTGATCTCTATCTATATTTGGTATATTATAAGTGCGCAATATATTGTTGCATAGCAATGTCTCATATGAACAACTTCCTGAATTTTAGCTTCTTCAGCAGGCCTTCAAACTTCCTTTGTCAACCACACAGGAAATGTAGGTTTATGTAAGAGGCATAATCTTGCATTAAGCTGTTTCAAACAAAAAGCATATCTGATATATTCATTAAGGATTATATATATAGTGATTATGGGATTATATAAAATCATGGCACATTGAAACGTTTTCATTTTAATCTATCCCCAGACCCTTGACAAACGGACCCGTAAAAAATGAACAAGACCATTGTTTGCGGCTGGAACTGTGCAAATTCACGGCCGTGGATTGACAGGCGGTCCGTACGGAGTACTTCAAAAATAGCCGTCAATAATGCCAAATGCCGATGCCTCTAATAGTTAATATATTAAATTAATAAAAAACATTTTCTTTGCAATAAAGTCCCTTTCATTGTTCAATAATTTATTTCTAACGAATCCATCATTGTGCAATTAAATATACTGTTAAAATAAATAGATATATAAATAAATGTATATTTATATATATATATTTATTTTTTGACAGTATATTTAATTGCACAATGATGGATTCGTTTAAATTAAATTATTGAACAACGAAACTGATTTTATTACAACGAAAATGTGTTTTATTAATTAAATATTAATTAGTACAGGAAGCTCCATTAAGCCGTTAATTCATATTGCCGGCAATAGAGCATTCTGTACTAATCATCACTTTACTTTAATGAAAACATCAAATGTTTCTTCTAATTATGTTATCACAATAGCATTATTAGAAGAAACATTTAGAATTAT
Source organism: Dendropsophus ebraccatus (assembly GCF_027789765.1). NCBI lineage: Eukaryota > Metazoa > Chordata > Amphibia > Anura > Hylidae > Dendropsophus > Dendropsophus ebraccatus. Next base: position 49,700,884 of record NC_091465.1, read on the forward strand.
ATGTGCGCTCAGCAAATTGGCTGATCGGCTCAGCGCACATATAATTAGCGGGTCCGCAGCACAGTGACTTCATTGTGCTGCGGACCAGCGAAGAGGCAACATCGGGGTGAGTATACAGCTCTCCCCACCCCCTCCCCAGCACTGCACCCCTCCCAGCAAGGAAGGGGGGTCACTTAACCCCTTCCTTGCTAGGATGGGTGCAGTCTGACATCAGTCTGGCCCCCAAGGGGTTAAGGGGGATGCAATACATCCTCCCTTAACCCCTTGGGGGCCAGACTGTAAGCAGCCATCTGTGAAGATGCTGCATACTGTAAGGAGCACAACACCGCTCACAATGATGGGTGTTGTGCTCCTGTTTGTGTGTTTTTTGTGTGTTTCTCCCTTTTTGTTTTTCAGATATTGGTATCCTGTGGATTACGTCGGATTCGGTGGACTACGTCGATGACCAGCGGTTGTTGTTTTTTTTTTTTTTTATAAAATGGTCAATAAGGGGTGTGGGGGTGTTTTTATTTGAATTAAAAAAAATTTCACTTGTGTGTTGTCTTTATTTCTTTACTTTATAGACTTAGTAGTGGAAGCCGTCTAATAGAAAAAAACAATACTAAGTCGGGGCTTAGTGTTAGCCGGTATAAAATGGCTAACACTAATCCCCCATAATTACCCCAGTACCCAATGCCACCAGGGGTACTGGAAAGAGCCAGGTGCCAGTGTCCCAAAATTGGCGCTCCTGGACTGGGCGGCAGCAGGCTGGTAAGATTTTGGCTGGGGAGGGCCTAAAACAATGGCTCTTCCCACCCTGGTGTTACCAGGCTGCTGTTGTTTGGTTTTTAACCCGGCTGGTTATAAAAATAGGGGGGACCCTATGCAATTTTTTTTTTTTTTAATAATTAAAAAAACCACATAGGGTCCCTCCTATTTTTATAACCAGCCGGGTTAAAAACCAAACGACAGCAGCCTGTAACACCAGGGTGGGAAGAGCCATTGTTTTAGGCCCTCCCCAGCCTAAATCTTACCAGCCTGCTACCGCCCAGTCCAGGAGCGCCAATTTTGACGCTCCGGGACCACTGGCACCTGGCTCTTCCCAGTACCCCTGGTGGCATTGGGTACTCGGGTAATAATGGGGGGTTAGTGTTAGCCATTTTATACTGGCTAACACTAGGCCCCGACTTAGTAATGGATTCCGTCTATTAGACGGCTTCCACTACTAAGTCTATAAAGTAAAGAAATAAAGACAACACACAAGTGAAAATTTTTTTTTATTCAAATAAAAACACCCCCACACCCCTCATTGACCATTTTATAAAAAAAAAAAAACACCAAACAACCGCTGGTCATCGACGTAGTCCACCGAATCCGACGTAATCCACAGGATACCGATATCTGAAAAACAAAAAAGGAGAAACACACAAAAAACACACAAACAGGAGCACAACACCCATCATTGTGAGCGGTGTTGTGCTCCTTACAGTATGCAGCATCTTTACATATCACTGCTTACAGTCTGGCCCCCAAGGTGTTAAGGGAGGATGTATTGCATCCCCCTTAACCCTTTGGGGGCCAGACTGATGTCAGACTGCACCCATCCCAGCAAGGAAGGGGTTAAGTGACCCTTTTTCCTTACTGGGATGGGTGCAGTGCTGGGGAGGGGGTGGGGAGAGCTTTATACTCACACCGATGTGTCCTCTTCCCTGGTCCGCAGCACAATGAAGCCACTGTACTGCGGACCGGCTCTTTATATGTGCGCTCAGCCGATCAACCAATCAGCTGAGCGCACATATAATTCAAAATGTTTCTTTTAATAATGCTATTGTGATAACATAATTAGAAGAAACATTTGATGTTTTCATTAACCCTTAGGGGACACAGCCAGTTTTCATTTTTGCGTTTTCGTTTTTCCCTCCTCGTGTATATAAGGCCATAGCGCCTGCATTTTTCCACCTAGAGACCCAAATGAGCCCTTATTTTTTGCGCAACTAATTGTACTTTGCTAAGGCAGATGTAATTTTTGCCTAAAATGTGCCGGGAAACCAGAAAAAAATTATATGTGTGGTGAAATTGAAAAAAAAAAACGCATTTCTTTTATTTGGGGGAAATGTGTTTTTACGCCATTCGCCCTGGGGTAAAACTGACTTGTTATGCATGTTCCTCAAGTCGTTACGATTAAAACGATATGTAACATGTATAACTTATATTGTATCTGATGGCCTGTATAAAATTCAAACCGTTGTTAACCAATATACGTTCCTTAAAATCGCTCCATTCCCGGGCTTATAGCGCTTTTATCCTTTGGTCTATGGGTCTGTGTGAGGTGTCATTTTTTGCGCCATGATGTGATCTTTCTATCGGTACCTTGATTGCGCATATATGACTTTTTGATCGCTTTTTATTACAATTATTCTGGATTTGATGCGACCAAAAATGCGCAATTTTGCACTTTGGGATTTTTTTGCGCTGACGCCGTTTACCGTGTGAGATCAGGAATGTGATTAATTAATAGTTCGGGCGATTACGCACGCGGCGATAGCAAACATGTTTGTTTATTAATTAATTTATTTATTTTTATTTATAAAATGGGGAAAGGGGGGTGATTCAGACTTTTATTAGGGGAGGGGATTTTGTGTTATTAAAAATACTTTTTTCTTTTACTTTAGACATATACTAGAAGCCCCCCTGGGGGGCTTCTAGTATATGCACTCTGATCTCTCATAGAGATCCATGCAGTATAGTTATACTGCATGAATCCATGAGATCGGTGTTCTATTACTTTTGGCTGCTGCAGCCAAAAGCAATAGAATGCCGAGCCGGGATCAGCGCCATTACGGAGCAGACCCCGGCCCGGTATGGATGCAGGGATCGCCCCCCCGCAATCGCGCCGCAGGGGGGCGATCCCCCCACTAGACCACCAGGGATGTATAACCGCAAGTATTTAGAAGCAGCTGTCAACTTTGACAGCTGCTTCTAAGTACTTAATTAGCGGGCACGGCGATCGGACCGTGCCCGCTAATAGCCGCGAGCCCGGGCTACACGCGGCACCCGGGATCGCGGCAGTTCAGAGGGTGGTCGCCGCGCGACCCCCCTCTGAACTCCCATAGCGGCACGAGGACGTTAAATAACGTCCTGGTGCAGCTATGGGTTAAAGTAAAGTGATGATTAATACAGAATGCTCTATTGCCGGCAATATGAATTAACGGCTTAATGGAGCTTCCTGTACTAATTAATATTTAATTAATAAAACACATTTTCGTTGTAATAAAATCAGTTTTGTTGTTCAATAATTTAATTTAAATGAATCCATCATTGTGCAATGAAATATACTGTCAAAAAATAAATATATATATATATATATATATATATAAACAGTATATTTCATTGCAAAATAATGGATTCGTTTAAATTTAATTAATGAACAACGAAAGGGACTTTATTACAAAGAAAATGTGTTTTATTAATTCAATATATTAACCATGAGAGGCATCGGCATTACTGCAGAGGATCGCAAACCCCGGTAATAGCGATTCATGTAAACTGTTTCCCTGCTTTCCCAGATGCATTCCAGAGGTGTTTGCATTACTTTCTAAAGATTTTATTTATTTTTAGTTGAACCAGATTTCCAAGTAAATGACCGTATGTTTTCAGCCGCATGTCTATTTTTTCCCACGGCCGTAGTTTCAGCCGCACATTTCCAGCAGCATAAAAAATACAGCCGCACACATACATAGTGTGAACATAGCATTAAAAAGTATTTTAATGCTGTGCTCACACATAGTATTTTGGTCAGGGTTTGTAGCCAAAATCAGCAGTGAAATGGACAGAGGAAAAAACTATAATGGAAAGAGGTGCACAGTTTCTGTGTTTTCAACCCACCTCTGGTTTTAGTTGAAAAAATGCTGAGCAAAATACTGTGTGTGAACATAGCTTAGGACTGCAAAAGTCAGTAAATACAAACCAGAAACCTCTTGATTGTATACTCAAGTCTTCAAATTCTGCAACCTGTCTACTTAAAAAACAAGACTTCCCTACTATCATCTGCTATATCTGGCAAAGACTCCTGACTCCGTCAAACAGTGATGCTTTAGGAAAATTTGAAGTGTATCTATCTTTTTTTTTAAAATGTTTAAAAACCTGCATGATTTTATCGGATTAACCCTTTAGATTGATGAAAATGTGCTCTCACTGCTGTTACTAAGCCTGTGAGAGGCCCCTCCATGGTGGCGCCTCCAGGGCTGGGCTGTTTGCCAGTAGTACTTACCCAAGACACCATCCCGTACTTCTGTAGCCAATCACAGCACATCACATGATATACTCCTTACTGTTATGCAATGTGGAGCTGATGTTCTAAGCTGATTATGTACAGTATATAGTACACTTATACAGATGGCAAGTGGGGGGAGAAGAGAACGTCTTTACCTTGCATGAACACTGCAGATAGTCTGCTTGCTCCTAGCTTGCTGGCATATCTCTCTTTTCTGGGATATAGGGTATTTTTGATTTAAAAAAAAGCACAATATTTTTATCCAGATATGTAAAAAAAATTGTCTGCAGCTTTCTTCAGCAATGTGCCAAGGCATTGGTATTAGGACCCCTTTGAATTAGCTGATTGCCATGGTGCCTGGCAGAGGACAGTCTTTGAAGACCCAAGCCCCTCTGTCCCCAGAGGAGAAGATCAATGCAGTTTTTGAATGTTCACATTCAAAGATGACATCTTTATAATTTGCAAAAAAGAGTAAAAAGGTGCACATATTTTAATTGTAGCTTTTCTCTGTTTTGGTTTCACTTGTGGTTTTAGCTAAAAAAAATTAACTGATATACTACTAGTAAACCATAGGTCTTAGAGTGTCCATTGCCAGAAGAATATTACTGTTGACTAGAGATGAGCGAACCTGGAGCATGCTCGAGTCCATCCGAACCCGAACTTTCAGCATTTGATTAGCGGTGGCTGCTGAAGTTGGATAAAGCCCTAAGGCTATGTGGAAAACATGGATATAGTCATTGGCTGTATCCATGTTTTCCAGACAACCTTAGAGCTGTATCCAACTTCAGCAGCCCCCGCTAATCAAATGCCGATCGTTCGGGTTCAGATGGACTCGAACCTGAACCTGGTTCGCTCATCTCTACTATTGACTAATAGTTAATTTCTAAATTGAGCAGAAGATTAATAATAGTAGTATATTAATTTTAGCTATCCAAATACTACACTCTATCACCCAAGCCTATTTACACAGATGACTCCAGAGAAGATGTATTCTGAAGATGGCAACAGCTGCAAAATACGAGGCTGTAATAAACTTATGCTGTATTGAATTTGCTATTTACATTGCAAATATTGCAAACACAGGAGCAAATAGCTTTAAAGAAGCAATTTCTGTAATTCCCATTTTCAGAGAATTTCTGATCTTTGTCAAATATAAGTAATCCATTTTTTTCAGAGTACTGCTTATATATGGGTGGCGTTCAGATGGCCTATTCTGCTTCTTACGAAATGTGAAATATCATTGCCAGGGTAAAAATTAATCTCCTAAAGATTACACGTCACACCATCTCAATCTTTAATACCATCCACTTTTTTCTCTGTATCTATATGGTAGAGAAGTGTTCCATATAACGTAAGGGAAGGAGCTTACAACTAACATAAAAAGTGAAACCAATTTAGTGTGTTATACAGCAAGTACTTATTTCCTATTACTCTGCTAGTTTTAATTTTAAATTACAAGCTTCAACATTGCCAGGTAAAAATACAAAAGAACAGAAATGATATGTGGCAGGTGAGGAAAGCCAAAGTCTCAGCAGGAAGACAGAAATCCATTTTGAGCTCCAGCTGCCTGCATTTTTATGAAAAAGGTAAATCTGATTCCTTTCAAGAAGATTGAGCCTTGGTACACAGTAACAGCATCCAGCTAATTCCTGCACAGACACACTTCTGAAATTTACTGCCCGCTCTCCATTTTGCTGTCATAGTGTTGATGTCATTAAACAGGCATAAGAGCTGGTTTGATAAAATACAGACACTCTAATTTGCCAAGTTATAAATGAAATATTATAATTATATATTAAAAGGGTTGTCCGCTTCATAGGATGCTAAAGGGCAAAAAAGCCATAAACGCTGAATTTGTTCCACTTAAAAGTGTAGCTTTACTTGAATGTATGACATCAGCCATGTAATTGAAGACAAATTTCTGCACTGGGTAAACATTTAAAAAAATTAAAAGAGACAAGTTATCCCAGATGGTAAACACCTCCGTGTTCTAAAAGAATTAAGTGATGTGATAGACATTAATTTCTAATATTTAAAGTGTCACTGTCATTTACAGAAACTTTTGACATGTTATAAGAATTGGATGTGGGTTTTTTGTCTTCAGCTTTACAAACTATGGTGCTATTTTAGTTTTTACTGTCTCCTTGTCCAAAAAATAAAATACTGTGGTGGTCAAATGATATACTTTTTTGTCTTTACAAACTATGTTACTATGTTAGTTTCTACTGTAATGGAAAGTACACATTTAGAAAGGCCACATTTAGGCTATGTTCACACGTTTTTTTTTCAGCTCCGTTTAAAATGACGTCTGTTATTTTGAGTCTAAAATTTTCGAAATTTTCGAAGCCTGGCATCCCCTTAGTGCAATAACGGGTGTTTGCACATTATCTTAGTTTGGGGTTACTAATTACCCTTTGGTTGTGGCTTAATTGAAAAATCCATTGAAGTTAATAGTAAAAACAGAGAAAGAACGGTGACAATAGAAGAACTGTGTGTGAACAACTAATACAAAACGTCCGCTATTTGCAAAAAACTGAAATAATGTTCATGTTCATTATTTTGATGTCCGCGGCAAAAAAGTCAGTTTTTCAATGCACTGTGTGCATAGGACGTCCGTCTTCCCATTGACTTCAATGCAATTGCATTGAAGTCAGTTAAATTGCTGCAAAAACGGACGTTTTTTTAAATAGCGAAATCGGATGTTTTTTCTCCATTTTTGAAGTTGTGTGACCATAGCCTAAGAGAGCAAAGGGTACAGCATCCGATAAAGCTATATAGATATCTGCAGATGTATATTGGCAGCAGAGGGGAATAGCAGAGCTGTTTCTATAGTGTTCATTCAGTTGTACCCAGAGCTGTGTATCTCTAAATAGTTTTACCAGTTTGCTGATTTTGCCAAAATCATAAAAAAAATCAAAAACACGATAAAACTGCATCAAATATGTGAACACAACCTTAAAGCAACTCTGTACCCACAATCTGCCACCCAACCCCCCCCCCCCCCCCCAAGATCAGTCCTGGGGTCCATTTGGCAGGTGATGCAGTTATTGTCTTAAAAAACAACTTTTAAACTCGTGTCAAATTGGCGTGGCCTAATCATTACTTGTCTGAACACTGTACATTTGCCTTAACAATCCAACACATGTTCTGATTAGAATAGATCCGACTCAGGGGCGTTCCTAATGGTGAAGTGGGTGGGGAGGAGGGACAGAGAGGCGTTGCAGACCGTCAGGTAAGTGACCATGAGCAATATATAAATACAATATCTTTCTTGTACCATAAAGATATTGTATTTATATATTGCTCATGCTCACTTACCCAACGTGGATATAAGGAACTGTCTGTAAATGCAGGATTGGAACAGTGCAGTTTTAATTTAGGAACATCTCTTACATGCGATTCTGGTTGTGGGTTGGGGGTAGGTGGAGTAGGAGCCTCCCTTCCCTCCGAGATGTGAGTAACTCATTCTTAAAGGGGTACTGATAAAAGAAAACAATCAATCATAAACAAAGTTTTTACACTTTGGGATGCTGGCCTAACAGGGCTTAGACCCACCTCCTTTTTGATGATGTCATTGTCACAAAATGGCTGCCACAAAAAAGCCTGGGGTCAACAGTCATTAGGTAAGAATTAGTTTACTTCACTTCCTGGTGGGAGGTTGAGGGGGGGAAAATATAGGGAAGAGGGGCAAATAGGTGATTGAAGCATATTACAAAGTTATATAACTTTGTAATGTGTTTCAATTAGTGGGAAAACGCTATTTGCTGGAATACCCCTTTAATTGTGTTGAAGTTTGATAAGAACAGGATCGCTCGCTATTTATTTATTTATTTTTTATTTTTTTCTATGAATTAATCCTGTGGTGAATCATAAAAGTAGTCTCCTGTTACAAGCATTGCTCTGTTTACCCGGTAGTCATCTGTAGTTTTATTCATCACTGAAACATGCCTTGAAGAATTGTAATAGAGCCTAGTATAGATGGACAACACCACTGCACCCTCTTTATTATTTTGGTCTTACATCTCATGCTTCACAAGCATGATGGTCACAAATCTGTCAATTACCGGCAATGTTCTCTTTGTAAGTTTTCTTTCCTGTATGACACTCTTTGTAGGAATGTTAACAAACAATATACATAATGAGTGATTCATCCATTTATAATGCAACCTTTATATTATATGTACTTTACAATGTAAGGGACAAAGCTTGTCCTGAATGACATTTACACAATGTAAGCAGATATTTTCTACCTAACACCACCATAGTGCACAGGTACATTGTTATCCTGGTAGGAGAAATATTTGTTCTTCCATTTCCTGAACATTTCTCTTATGATTGAGGTTGATTATGTCACCCGCTGTGTCTATATGTCATGAAAGACAGACACTTTCTCATCAGTGATGAAGAAACCTAGATCTGACATCAGCCTGTGATATTCTATGCGCTTCTAAATATTTGGATTCAATAGAAAATTGATTATAGTGTTGATGCCCAGCCTAAGGGAGCATGGAGACATCAAACAGGTTGCATTGTTGAATCTCTTTGTGGTTGCCATGGAGACAAGATACTAATGGAGGTACAAAAAGAGAAAAACATTCAAGCACATCTGAGATGTAGCTCTCAGACAGAGGCTACAGTTTATTATGTTTTTTTTTTTTTTTTTTTTAAGAGTTCGCTCTTACTGGAAATGTTTTTCAACTTCATAGAAAAAGCTGAAAACATGTATTTTGCATTGTAATCTCAATTTGATTGAACAAGGATAGTCAGATAAAATATAGCTTATACCATCAGGTCAGAAACAAGTTTATTATATGAATAGCAGCATTCTCAAAATACTGATTTTTTTACATAAGTCAATACTGTTATGTTAGCAACAGTATGTTGTACTATAAATCTTACAATTATTATAAGGAGATCCAGTGAAGCCCCACCCCAGAAACATTATCCATCCAGTATCTACTGGAAAACAAATGTTAGCGACTATCCAGCCATACCGAAATCTAAATATTATATTGATTTAATATTGGTTTATATTAATAAAAAGGCAGCATCAGAGTGAGAAAAATAAAATGAATAAAACACAGATAAATGTTTGAATTTTTATTTTTTATTTTTGATCATTTACATAGTACTCTGCAAAGGTATATAGTCCATGAAAGATTGTTGATTTATTTTAAGATCAGGGCTCTGTGTGTGTGTTTTGGGGGCATATCATGACTTGTTCTTTCTGTGTATTAGAAGCATTGTATATGCTGCCTTGTAGTTCGGTGTGTTTATAACTAGGCTAAATCGAACAGCGGAAAAAGCTAGGTTGGATCGAACTCGAACCTAGTCGAACCTTCTGCATTTGATTCCTGATGCCTTCCCTGTCCATGCAAAAGGAGGAGACATCCCGGGGACTGCCTGGAATTCCGTGATTCAGCCTAGGTAATAGGCTGTATCCCGGAATTCCAGGGATCGAACCGAGCTTTTTCCGCTGTTTAATCAAGCCTTTTTATAACATTATATAAGGCCTTTAAAACCTCCATTGATCCTGAGAATTAAAGAATAATAGTCAAAGCACCCGTGCTCGCGCGCGCACACACACACACACACACACACACACACACACCATGAATTCCATATAAAATAGCACAGAGTTTTTCCCAATTAATTTTAGAAAGTATTAATTTCTACTGTATTTTAACAAAAAAATTTCTAAAATCAAAGCATTTCAGAAACATAAAGGTTGGGGAATATTTTAGATCTTAGGTGATTTGAAATAAAAGAAAAACAGAAATTTAAGGTTATGATGTTGAATAAGAGCATAGATTAACGTCAGACCCCTTTTCCCTGATGTTTCATCAAATTCTTTTGCTTTTACAATAATTTTACTGTCTACAGAAACCACGTCTGCTCATCGATCATTTCAGCTAGCTGTTCTTCATTTATAAAATTATCTGCCAATCACCATTATTTTTGAAGCATTCTTCACTTGCTCAAAAATTACTGAAAACTCATTTTGCTGAGGCCCAGTTTTCAATTTACATTATAATTGGTCTAATGATTGAAGTTTTGTTTATATTTTATATCCTTCCCTTTGCGCTCGCTCAATAAATACACAGACCCGTATTCTTCCAATAGTATTTATTGAATCTTACCTTTTTATATTACCATATTTATTTGATTTTGTGCTTGGTATTGTTAGTGAAGTAGAATTTTGTGAAAAAGAAAATTGTATTTTATTTTCTAGAATGCAGATATCCTAACTTAATTTGTTTGTGGTGAATTGCAGAACAGTAATTTAGAAACCAAAGGGGGGTATTGAATCAAAATGAAGGGCTCTGCCTAAGTGATCTTTTTGTAAATTATTAACAATCTCCAATCATGCTGTTTCATTGATATTTTGACATACTACTTTAAAATGCATCTTAGTCATACAGTGTAAACAGTTGTTTTCATTGTTTTTATTCATCTAGTATTTATGCTTTACTAATTATCAGTGTTGTTTTAGCATCTCAGTGTTTTTATAATACTTACAGTCCTAAAAAAGATGTATTGTTTTAAGTAACAGGGATTACTTAAAAAAAAAATCTCTGATCCTTAGGTCTTGAAATTCGGTACACGATGCCAGATGAATAATAAAATAAAACATATTCTATTGCGTGCATAAGCATTTAAAAAAATTAAAGCTAAAATTGAAAAGTCACATGTGCACCAAACACCTTATTTGTATAGTGAATAAAATCAAGATTTCACGAAAACTGTATTTTTTTTTTTTACATATTAGACTTTATACACTTGTTTTTGGTGTACTGAGCACCCAGTAGATGTTGTTATAGTTCCAGTACTCTCTTGTAAAGAGTACATGGTGCTGGACCAGTTTTCCCAACTAGTGAAAAAGGGGTTGTCCAGTGAAATTTGATCATTTATCATGCTGCTGGGGCTATGGGAATATAACAGAGTTATATACTTACTCATCCTGCTCCACTGCAGGTGCTGGTTCTCAGGGTGCCCAGTGTCGGCTGCTGACCTCTTCTTCAAAATGTTCGCTGACATGCTGTGTGTACAGGAAATGAAAGTCATAAAATGAAAAAAAAAAAAAGTCATAGGCAATGAAAGAAAATTGGCATAAAAAAAAAAATCACATTTTTCTAAAACACAACAGCAAAAAATTTAAGGAGCTTTTCAGGATTTAGCATTTCTTTAAAAAATGTTTTATATATATATATATATATATATATATATATATATATATATATATATATATACATATATATTACCACCCCTGTCCCCTGGTTTTTTTTTTTCTTTTGGAATTACAATTTAGCTCCATTCACTTTAATAGAACTGAGCTTCAAAACCACACCCAAACTTTGAACAGGAGTGATTATACTTCTGGAAAAGCCTAAACAACTTTCTTAACAAGTAAACTCGATTAACAGACAGAAATGGATTCAAAAGGAATGAAACATTTTAGACTAGATTTAATATTCTCTTTGTTGCCCATAGAAACCAATATTTTACTTAACTTTCATTATTGTTCATATATTACATGTATTTTTTTATGTACTTTAAAGGGGTACCCTAACGAAAAGCTTTTTCCCAGTAATTGAAACACATTACAAAGTTATATAACTTTACATATGCTTCTATGAACTATCTGCCCCCCTTCCCTATCTTTTCCTACCTAATTCTTACCTAATGACTTTGTTAGATGAAACAGGTTGCTCAGGTCTGGTTGGCTGAACAAGCTGTAACAGTTAGACATCACAGGAGACAAAGTGCATCATGGGAAAGCCCAAATCAGGAAGTAATGAAGACACAAACTGGGCGTTCAGGGACCTGCAAATAGTAAGAAATTCAAATGGAGACAAACTCAGGAGGGATAGTTAATGTAAAAACTATGTTTGATTGATTGATTTTTTTTTTATCAGCGGCAGAGTACCCCTTTAAGACTTAATGTAATACAGTTGGTAAAAACCTATGGACAATTATGCATAAATGATATGGACAAGTGAATGTTTTTTTCAAGGTATTTTATTGTACCAAATGTTCTATCTCTAGCACCATTGTAATTCGAGAGATGCAAGACACTTGGGTATTGTCCCTTTAACCCCTTTGGGCTGCACCTAGTTTAAACCTTAATGACCAAGCTTGGTTTTTAAATCTGACCTGTATCACTTTAAGCAATAATAGCTCTGTAATGCTTTAACATATTCTAGCAAATCTGAGATAGTTTTTTTTTTCCGTGACATATTGTATTTAAAGGACAACTCCCACAAAAATTTTTTTTTGCTCATTTAACACACATTACAAAGTTATATAACTTTGTAATGTGGTTAAATACCCGGCCTGGCCCCCTTCCCCCACTTTCGGACCCCCGACCCCGGAAGTTAAAGAATGTATACATTACCTATTACGATCGTCACGGTCCTCTTCTCCGGGGCGGCATCTGGTGACGACGACGTCAGAGCCGAGGGGCGGTCCGGGTCTTCTTCCTCCTCGGCGTCTTCATGCAAAGTGAATGGGGATGAAAAGGCTGCTGGTGCACATGCGCACCAGCAGCCTTTTCATTGGCTGGAGCGCATCACATGGCTTCCAGCTTGCTCAGCCCTGATTGGCTGAGCTTGCTGGAAGCCATGTGATGCGCTCCAGCCAATGAAAAGGCTGCCGGTGCGCAAGCGCACTGGCAGCCTTTTCCATCCCCTGGACCCGGAAGTCGGAGACATCGCTGGATGGCGGACGGCGGCGACGGAGAGGCGGACGGCGGGCGAATCGAGTGGCGATCGTCACCGGAGAGATGGTGAGTATGGTGTCTGTGTGTGTCTGTGTTTTTTTTTTTTTTTGGGGGGTCCCGCGGGAGTTGTCCTTTAATGTTAGCAGCAAAATTTGTCTATTATCTTTTTTTGTGAAAAACATTAAACTATTATGAAATATTGGAAAAAATATTTTTAACCATGATTACAGCAATACTAAATTTCAACAGTTTTGTTTTCTATTACCACGTTGGCACAATAAAAATTTTCTTTCTGAAAAAATCCATAGCGTGCTTATCTTTCACATGGATAGAGCAGGATTTTTTTTTTTGTGTGGAAAGATAGTTTTTATTGATACCAACTTACCAAGCATACTGTAAATATGAATTTTTAATCTCTTTTATGACATTTTTTTTCTAAGGTGGATTGACAAAATACAACAATTATGGTGCAGTTTTTTATTTTTACAGGATATACTATGTGGTATAAATAATGGTATAGCTCTATAGCTTTGGTTGGTATGGACAAGGCGATAATCATTTTTAGTTTTTAGTTTTTTTTTAAAGGGGTTAACCAGCCTTAGGCTATGTTCACACAACGTTTTTTCAGCTCCGTTTAAAATGACGTCCGTTATTTTGAGTCTAAAATAACGGACGTTTTTTAGCAGCCTGCCTCCCCTTTATTTTAGTTTGGGATTACTAATTGCCCTTTGGGTGTATCTTAATTTAAAAGTCCATTGAATTTAGTAGTAAAAACGGAGAAAGAACGGTTGCAAAAGAAGAGGCCAGGCTGCTAAATAACGTCTGTTATTTTAAACTCAAAATGACAGACGTAATTTTAAACGGAGATGAAAAAACGTTGTGTGAACATAGCCTTCATGTTCATTATTTTGACGTCTGCGGCAAAAACTTCAGTCCGTCGTGGCAAAAACTGACGTTTTTAAAAAAAGGAAATCAGACGTTTTTTTCTCCATTTTTGACGTTGTGTGAACATAGCCTTATACTAGTGTACATTACTGTACACTAGTGTGTACCCTGCGGTATGAATGGGGGCAGGGTTTTATCTAAGACTGACGTACATGTACGCAGTGTTAATAAATGTCCCCCTAAGTTCCAGAAATGGAAAAAAAAGAAGTATGCAAAATCTAACTTCTTACTTTTGCATATGCCTATGATGTATTCTTTATTTACAAAAAATGACATTGAGATATTTTGCCTGCCTTTACCTATTCAGAATACACTGATTTATGACTTACCACTATATAAAATAAGGTACAAATCTCATATGTAATACACACAGTTCTTTCCTGTATTATTCTCGATTTAGATATTACTTTTATTGGAATTGTATGTTTCAACATTGTTGCAGTAAGAACATTTCTTGTAAGGACAGTACACAAATAAGTTTTATTCATTCAGGCTTAGTCCCTGTCTGTGGCAATACAATGTACTGGAGACATCTTTTACCCAAGGCTATTTTTCTTACTAAAGAAGAGATCAATAACCTGAGATTCTCAAACCAATTATTTATGTGCTGTAAACCACAAACATTACAATACTTTAATGGCAAGGGCATTTATGCATTAGACTTTTCAATATATATAATATGTTTCTATCTAAATTCTCCAAGGAAATGCTGAAATTTACTATATCAGTGGCAACTAAACACTAAATATGTTTTAGCTTTTGTTTTTGAAAATGTTTCATAGGGTTTTCTAAAAAATATAATCATAAAAACAGAAGTGGAGTAAAGGAGAGAAGAGAACAAGAGTATAAGGGGAATACGTGCTACCACCACCATCACTCTTTTACGATTCTACGATGTCACCACTACATCTTCCAATCATTAACAACCTTCCAATCCTTGTTGTTTGACTGAAAAAGTTTGTGGTTATTAGAATGCAGATAAAGGTTAATATACTGTAGGCCCCAGGCAATATAGTTGGCTAGGGCCCACACACCACTTTTAATAATTGGCCATCCTGTGGATAAGTCATCCAGGTCATAAGCCTAGACAACCCCTTTAAGAATCATGAGTGCTTGACCAATGTCTATAGAGGTGATCTATTGGCATTAAAATTTTGTTTGCTGATATTTATGTATACAATTTCACACCTCTAAATTGTTTTATTGTCTATATTAGAGATGAGCTAATTTACAGTACAGCTTAATACCTCTCTACCCCAGGTGGCTGGAAAACCTTGATTTAGTCCAGGAAAATTGTTAGGACTGGATTCAGCTTTTCCAGCCACCAGGGGCAGAGCAGCACAGGCTTCAAAGGCAGCCTGCTGATAAACAGATCGCCGAGCTAACGAAGCAATTTGTATTATAAATGCTCTAGTCTAAATATATTAACTTATGTACACCGGTATGATATACACCTGCTATTATAAATGTGTGACAATTCCTGGTTTGGATTCCTGAATATCTACATTTAAAAATCTATGGTTATATATACACTATACAATATTGTCTAATTGTCCTATATGTTAACATTTCCATTAGGATATATTATCTGTCTTTTTTTATATATTATAGTCTATTTTTAGTATTTTTTCCCCTTTAATATAGATGTTGTGCTATTTTTCCATGGATCTTTATGCCATGATAATGGTCTGGGTCGACCACAATGTCAGTGCATCTAAAATGAATATAGCAGTATTTGCTTACGTTCTCTTAGTTCCTTAAATCGATGCTAATGTTGTGAAGCTGCACTAACTTGAGTCTACTAATAAACTTGAAGCTAATTGCAAGTTAATTGGAATACTGTGATATTTGATCTCAGAATACACTTTGCCTGAACAGTTACAAACTTTCTATCACAGTTCTTTTGAAAAGATGGTGGATCCAGATCCCAAATTGCATGGCAGACTATAGAGTGAGCTTAAACAGCTTAAGCAACATGGCTAGGTTGTATTCTGGTATACAAAACGTGACTCCATTCAATAATACACAATCCAAAGTAAACTTCTTCATATAGTAATTACATAAGTGTATATTGGTCATTTGTATAACTTTTGGGGGGAAATACAATACTTTATACTAATAACAAAATTTTTTACTTCTTTTATTGGTTCAGAAAGGCAGTTTGAGAACAGTGTATTCCCATAGGAAATTATGTAAATGTGTTTACTTGGTTCCATCACCTACCAATAATTAGCAATAACTGACTACAGCACTCATTTCTAACTTTGAAAAGCGCAGTTTAATCAATGCAAATGCATAAAATACAGAACAGTACTAGTAGTTAGCCGTCTTCCACTAGCATGTCCCTAGTATTCACTTAACCCCCCCCCCCCCCCACAGCATGATTTCCTTAGTAGGCATTTAACCCCCCCCCCCCCCCCCAGGGTAGGATTCCCCTAGTAGGCAGTTACCCTCCCTTGTTCCAGACAGGATTCCCCTAGTAGGAAGTTAAGCCCTTCAGAATGGAAGCCCAACCCCCCCATCCCTGTCAAAATCCACTGTACCGCTGGCAGGGTTCTCTTTAATCAACTGTAGTCTGTACCAAAGTGGTGTAGGTCCTCAGAGGATTTGCGCTATCCTGAAAGACACTACAGGAGGACAGGAGGAGTCGGGATGCCAGAAGGAAGGGTGAACAGGTGGCAAGTATGCTACAACCATATTGAAACACCAGCCTAAAATGTTCTAGTTCTGAAAAAAAGTATGAGTTCCAAATGTTACTTCTAGAAAATTTTGATTTAAGTCCTGAACAGTTTGAGTACTGAAACATTTGAAAACTGAGGTATTACTTTGCACATTTTTTAGATCTAGGATTATACTGCTACATTGTGTGTAATAACCACACAGCCAAACTCCAGACTATCCCTTAAAGTGACTCTGTACCCACAATCTTCTCTCCCCAAACAACCTTGTACCTTCAGATAGCTGCTTTTAATCCAAGATCTGTCCTGGGGTCCGTTCGGCAGGGGATGCAGTTATTTTTTCCTAAAAACAGCTTTTAAACTTGCAGCCCTGTGAAATTGGTGTGGCCGAAAGTGTCTGTGCATTAGACTGGCACACCCTCTCCATCCCTCCTCCCCACCCTCTTCATCATTAGGAATGCTCCAGGCAGGTTTTCCTATTCACATGTGCACATGTGAGTAATAGGAGAAATTCTGCCAGGGCTGTTCCTAATGGTGAAGAGGGTGGGTAGGAGGGACGGAGAGGAGGTGCAAGCCTAATGCACTGACACTGTAGGCCAAGCCAATTTCACAGGGCTGCACGTTTAAAAGTTGCTTTTAGGACAATAACTACATCACCTGTTGAACAGACCCCGGACAGATCTTGAATTAAAAGCAGGTATCCGAAGGTACAAGCGGTTTGGGGAGGGCAGATTGTGGGTACAGAGTCGCTTTAAAATACAATAGCTAGATAATGATGAGCACAGCCCACAGTGTTGATCCTCACAGCATGTGAGGAAATACTAAAGGATGTTTTCCTGCAACTTAGATGAAATGACATAGGAACTATGCTGTGAAATGCTGGCACTCAACATTGCCAGAAAATTGTTCCAGGTTCGTGCCTGTTGCATAGAAATTTGGCACATGCAAAAAGCAAGTACAAGAAAGTGGGTCTAGAGTTTGGAGCAATAAGAACATCTGTTGGGCTAATATGACACATGGCAGTTTTTTTGGAATCCTGCTATTACAGTTTTCAATAAGAATGGAAAGTTAAGGACTCTTTCTCTTCTGGAGACAGTCTTACTGTGTGATAGGTGCCTAATACACCCAATCAATGAGGTAGGTTAAAGAATAATCACTTGTTACTTTTCTTTTGATTTACCAAGATTTGCTGTAAGCTCCTTACAAACATAATTTCCCACAAACAACAAATTGAGCGAATAGCTACAAGAACATTTTCTTTTGACCTCTGTTGCATGGTCTATTACAGTGCTTAATGTTACTAAAAATAGATGATCACTACTGCATGGTTGTTAATAAAATACATAATTGTTATAAAAAATATAATAAAGAAAAAACAAGATTATTGAATTTTGCAAGTACTGTAACTTATATGCTACAATACCTTTTTTTAATTTTATTTTATTGCAGCACTTCTCAATGCCTACTGGTCCTGTAATTGCTAGGAGAGTTTCTGCTAGTTAGGTATGCCCTGTTATCTTTAAAGTAAACTCCTCTTAGGTTAAACTAAAACCTTGTGGGAGAATCCTTTAGGTTTAAGTACTGCACAGTATCAGTCCTTTTCCTTTTGGTCTTACACACAAAGCTTCTAGAAATCTCTAGATCCACAGGGTGGATGAAAACTTCACTTGGAACTAAAGAAATTGAACTGACTAGTATATAAGGTATGTCACTCCCTAGACTTTTCTACAGTTTTGTATTCGGTTCCTTTCCATGTGTAAATATGTTTGTTTGCTTTTTTATTAGAAATAAAAATAGTAATAGTTTCATTCCATATTGAACATAATGTATCACTTAGATTTTTTTTTTTACTAAGCAAAACCAGGTACTGAAACAGTTTCTATATTCTGATTGTATATAAATATATATTTTTTTACTTATTTTTCTTCGTCTATCATGATCAGGGTGCCAACCTACCTGAGCAGTTTTTACATCATTTAGAGATATGCTTTACAACAAGCCCCATTAATCATAGGCAATAATAGACAGGACCTGTCCCATTCAAGTGAAAGAGAGAACTTTTGGGCATGTTCAGTGACCTTTATAGAGGTCATTCTACAGGGAGTTGTGAGCAACGGCTATTGTGTATACCTCTGTTATATATACTTGTATGCAAAATAGTCCGCAGAGCCTCACTAACAAGTCTTAAAGTGACTCTGTACCCACAATCTGACGCCCCCAAACCACTTGTACCTTCGGATAGCTGCATTTAATCCAAGATCTGTCCTGGGGTCCGTTCGGCAGGTGATGCAGTTATTGTCATAAAAAATTTATTTTAAAATTGCAGCCCCGTGCCCTACGGGTGTATCTGTGCCCTAACTTTGCACCACCCGCTCCATCCCTCCTCCCCACCCTCTTCATCATTAGGAATACCACTGGAACATTTACTTCTGTTTGAACATTGCACAGGTGTCTTAATGATCCAACCCATGTGCTGTGGTAACACAGGTGGGGAATAGGAGGCAATCTGCCTGGAGCATTCCTAATGATTAGGAGGGCGGGAAGGAGGGACGGAGGGGTGGTGCAAAGTTAGAGCACAGATTTGCCCGTTGGGCACGGAGCTGCAATTTTAAAAGTAATGTTTTATGACAATAACTGCATCACCTGCCAAACGGACCGCAGGACAGATCTTGGATTAAAAGCAGCTATCCAAAGGTACAAGCGGTTTGGGGGGTCAGATTGTGGGTACAGAGTCCCTTTAAAACAGATCCCCGACATCCGTAATCATTTTATCTAAATACTGGTGTCACCTGTCATTGTGCTCCTGTCTGTGTTGATAAGAAGGGCACTACTGGGAAATTATCTGTACAGGACAGGAAGTGTTAGCCTAGTTTTAGGCCTAGTGGTTAGAATGGAAACAGAAAATTTTCATGATTATTTTTAAATATAAATAGTAAAATGGAGAATTAAAAAAAATAAAATGTGTGTGTGTGTGTGTGTGTGTGTGTGTGTATATATATATATATATATATATATATATATATAGATAGATAGATAGATAGATAGATAGATATATTACAAAAAAAAAAACATGATTAACATAGAATTGTGCTATACTTATGTAATTGTTCTACAGTAATATTGAATATTTACTATTCAAAAAAAGAAACTGTTATTTACTTGGAACTTATATTAGCTATATAAACCACAAAAACAGAAGTGAACAACAATTTAAGGCAATGTTCACATCTGTGTTTTCATGCTGTGTTTTTCCTGTCATTCAAAGAATAGATCCCATTACATCAATAAGGTCTACTGGGGGCACCTTGGATTAACCATACGATGGCTAGAGCACACAGTTGTGGCTTTTGTTAAGAAAATAAGCTTTAACACAAATGTGAACAAATCTACAAATGCCAAACTATACTAATAGCAAGGGATTTGATTCCCTGGGAATTAGTTTTAAAAGCTCTATATACTGGGTCACTTTATTGCCCAGACAGCATACAGTACATCTTGAAACTAAACATTTAAAATATTTTACCTTGCCTAAGAAAATAAAAGCCCAATCAAGAGTAAAGTATAAAAGCTGTGTTAAGCTATGTTTCCCCAACATTTTTCCTTGTCTGTTTATAATTTTTAAAATGACGTCCATTATTTTGAGTCCAAAATTACTTCTGTTATTTGAGAATTGGCCGCCCGTTGTTGGTACATTATTCTAGTTCAGGTGGACAAATTGGCCTTTAGATGGAGGCCGGCATGATGATGCCGGTCCCCGGTTCCTTTTTTGAAGCTTGGCCCAATTCCTGTGCACACTGCTGGTCTATTCGAGCCACCGGTCTGGCCTGAATCACTGAGACGGGCTCTTGCACCCAATGGGAGGAAATCCCATTAGAATCAATGGAGCTGTGTCACAGAGGGGAGGGGGTTTACTCCCACTGGGGGCGAGTGGGGTCGCCTCCAGTGCTTCAGGCTGGGCCAGTGCCCGGAAATAGGCCGGTTCAAAAAAAGAACCGTGACAACAGCATCCCTGTGCCAGCAACTGTCTACTGATGTTAAACTAAAGATATATATATATATATATATATATATATATAAAGTTCCAATTCGTTGTGGAAGCAGCAGAATCCCTTTATGAACGCACAGTCCTCAGCTGGGTTGGCTTATATCCAGCACATAATCCAGAAAAAAGCAGTTGGGAAGACAGCGTCCTTCGTGAATTTAAAAAGTTTCTTTATTTAGCCATATGCATACACAGAAAAAATCACGACGTTTCGGCTCTTCTAACACATCCTGAGCCTTTATCGAGTACTTGAGAAAGGCTCAGGATGTGTAAGTAGAGCCGAAACGTCGTGATTTTTTCTGTGTATGCATATGGCTAAATAAAGAAACTTTTTTAATTCACGAAGGACGCTGTCTTCCCAACTGCTTTTTTCTCTCTCTCTCTCTCTCTCTCTCTATATATATATATATATATATATATATATATATATATATATATATATATATATATATACACACATTTTTTAAATAAAGAACTACATAAAAGAGATATAATACAATTTTGCCTTCTTGTAGCCATTACATACTTATAACATATTCTTTAACATATTCTTTATTCTTTAATAATAACATATCATGCAGTACCCTTGTAAGCCCCCAACCACAGTGGTTCGAGGCTTTGGAGCATTTGGAAGTTTAACTCTAAGGCCCTGTTCACATATCTTGTACTGCTGTCCATGGACGCAGACCCATGGCTATGAGCAGCACTACAGAATTTTATTACCCATTCGTAGGGGAATGGTGATCCGTGCACAACTGCACAAATGAGGTCCCTACCAGGGCTGGCCAGTAATATTTGCAGTGCAGATCTGAAAGGGGCCATAGAAATTAATAGGTCAATATTCTATCCACAATTGTAGACATGTCAACGTAATTCAGCAAGCCTTAAATCGCAACTTTAAAAGTTAATTATGGCTAAGGGCAAGGCCTCATCTGAAATGTGTAAACTTCAAATTATACCCCTGTGCAGGGATGGACCTACATTGTTCATGCAAGTCCACAAACAAATACTAATGGCCTATAGTCAATAGACTGACAATGTCGTTAACTTCTTAGGGACCCTCAATGCACATTTTTACGATGGTCTCCATTTGGGCATTAAAGGGGTTATCCAGCAAAAATCTTTTTCTTTCAAAGCAACTGGTTTCAGAAAGTTATATAGATTTGTAATTTAAGTTGGTTGCCTTGTATTTCTAAATATGAAATAATGAATAAATAAATAAGTACAAAAATAAACATACTGTCAGGACAGAAGAGATAGGGACAAGAAACGACAGTGAGCCCTACAGCTGAGCCCACTCACTGTCCCTACTTGCCTCAAATGGCCCTAGGTAGCCACGGACAACCACTAAGTAGGTCCTTGCTCTGGTAAAGGTGCAACACAGAACGAGACAGATGAACAAACACAAAGGGAGAGTAGACAAGCCAAAGTCCAAACCAAATGGGCAACACAGTACAAAGTCAGGTAACAATCGGATAGTCAAAGGTCAGGCGGGAGGTCAGGTAACATAATGAACTAAACATGACAAATGACAAAACATAATGAACTACACTGTCACGTCCGGGGCAGGGAAGAGTGAGCCCTATTCTGAACCCAGACCCCTATCCCTACCTGCTTGGACGACCTGCCCTAAACAGCAGCCCCCAACTGGGCGGCGTTCCCTACACTGGCTAAGTGCAGGAGGGGAGATGAAACTGTTACAAGTCTGAAGGAAGCAAGGGCAAAAACAACAACAGGAGAACTACAAGTCCCAGCAGACCTAACCGTTAAGGCTAGACAAAGGAGAAAGATAAAACAAATACCAACAAGCCAGGTCAAACCAGGAAGTCACGTCATACACAGAATCACAATCCAGAAGTACCATAAGTCCAAGCCAGAAGTCAAACAGAGAAAGCAGTCCAGGG
This sequence comes from Dendropsophus ebraccatus, assembly GCF_027789765.1. Classification (NCBI taxonomy): domain Eukaryota; kingdom Metazoa; phylum Chordata; class Amphibia; order Anura; family Hylidae; genus Dendropsophus; species Dendropsophus ebraccatus. The sequence continues at coordinate 49,723,424 of NC_091465.1, forward strand.
AAACAAAGAACAAACCAAACAAGCCGAGTCAGAACCAGGAGGTCACGTCAAATCCAAATCAGAATCCAAAAGGCAAAGTCCACAATATAGATGAAGAGGTCAAACACAGAAAGGAGCACACAATAAACACACGAGCCAGCCAAAAGACTTGATCACGGGCGAGGCATGGAAGCCTCCACCTGTTTAAATCAGAGCAGGGAGGGAGTAAGGAGGGAGCATCAGCTCCGATTGGACCGGCGTCTCTGTACTCTGACAGGCTGAACAGCATGCCTGTCAGACAGTCCAGACGCCTCCCCACTTTCCAGCTGGTGTGCTGAGAGAGCAGTGGAGGCATCAGTAGGTATGTTCATAACAGTACCCCCCCTTTTATGTGTCAGGGCCTCAGGACCCTTAAATGGACTGGGCTTGTCCGGATGAGATTCATGAAATTTCTGAATCAATTTGTCTGAATGGATAGATTTAACAGGGACCCATGATCTCTCCTCTGGACCGTACCCTCTCCAGTGAACCAAGTACTGCCAAGAATTTCTGACTTTGAGAATATCTAAAATTCTAGAAACCTCATACTCAAGTTCACCTTGAATCTCCACAGGAGCAGGAGGTTTCTTGGACACGGAAAGAGAAGGAACGTATTTTTTTAACAAAGACCTATGAAATGCATTGTGAATCCTGAACGAGTCAGGCAATTTCAGACGATAGGATACTGGGTTTATTCTTTCCACAATGACATACGGACCAATAAAACAAGGTGCCAGTTTCCCAGATGGTACTTTAAGACGGAGCTTACGAGTGGACAACCAAACCTTCTCCCCCACTTCAAAAACGTAACCACATAAACGTTTGGCATTTTTCTTTTGGATGCCCTGGGACTCCTTCAGGTTTTTCTGACCCTGGTCCCAGACTGTGCACAGATCAGTGATGATGGCATCCGCTTCATGATTATCAGACACATTATCGGAAAGAGAAGAATACCTAGGATGGAATCCATAGTTACAGTAAAATGGTGACATTTTAGAAGATGCATTGTCATGATTATTTAACGCAAATTCAGCTAATGGAAGATAAGAGACCCAATCGTCTTGATGATCAGCAATATAACAACGCAAGTATTGCTCAACAGATTGGTTAACTTGTTCAGTTTTTCCATTGCTCTCTGGATGAAAGGCTGATGAGAAGGACAAAATAGTACCTCCTACCTAGTACCTAATACCCTCTATCAGAAACAATGTTGTCTGGAACACCATGCAACCGTACAACATGTCTAATGAATAGTCCTGATAATTCCTTAGCAAAAGGTAAACCATGTAAAGGAATAAGATGACACATTTTGCTGAACCGATCAATAATTACCCAAATCACAGTTTTCCCTTGAGAAGCAGGTAGATCTGTCATGAAATCCATTGATATGTGAGTCCATGGCCTAAGTGGAATAGGCAATGGACAAAGCTCCCCAGCAGGTCTCATTCTGGGAACTTTGGCCTGTGCACAGGTCTCACAAGATGCAACATATGCTTTAATATCCCTGCCCATAGAAGGCCACCAATATCCACGAGACACTAATGCTCTTGTTCCAGCCACTCCAGGATGTCCTGACAAAACAGAATCATGCAACTTATTTAATAAACGAAATCTGAATTGACTAGGAACAAATAACTTATTCCTAGGAGTGTCTTTAGGGGCAAGGGTTTGATTGGTTTTGATTTCAGATGCCAAATCTGGGGTAATAGCTGATATAACAATTCCCTTTTGCAAGATGGGTTCAGGATTGGATGTTGGAGTCTGGCTGGAACAAAAGCTATGTGATAAGGCATCTGCCTTGATGTTCTTAGACCCAGGTCGGTAAGTATTCACAAAATCAAACCTAGTAAAAAACAATGCCCAGCGAGCCTGACGGGGGTTAAGACGTTTAGCAGATTTCAAAAAGGTTAGATTCTTGTGATCCGTCAAAACATTAACTTGATGCTGTGCACTGTCGAGGAAGTGGCGCCATTCCTCGAAGGCCCACTTGATCGCAATCAATTCTCTATTTCCTATGCCATAGTTTCTCTCAGTAGAAGAAAATTTGCGAGAAAAGTAAGCACAAGGTCTGAGATTGGTAAGAGCAGAAGTACCCTGAGACAAGACTGCCCCCACCCCAACCTCGGAAGCATCAACTTCCACCACAAAAGGCCTTGTCTGGTCAGGCTGAGTTAACACTGGGGCCTTAGTAAAACAATCCTTTAAGGCCTCAAATGCTGCTGTGGCCTCAGGTTGCCAGTGTAGTAGGTCCGCCCCTTTTTTGGTCATGTCAGTAAGAGGTTTCGCTATTTCAGAAAAGTTTTTAATGAACTTTCTGTAATAATTAGCAAACCCAAGAAAGCGTTGCAGTGCTTTTAATGATGAGGGACGGACCCAATCTACAATGGCCTGGACCTTGGCAGGATCCATTTTAAAAGCATTAGGGGTCAAGATGTACCCCAAGAAAGGCACCTCCTGAACCCCAAACACACACTTCTCTAGTTTTGCAAACAAAGAATTCTCTCGAAGTTTTTGTAACACCATTCGTACATGCTGAACATGTGAAGACCAGTCAGAGGAGTAAATCAGGATATCATCCAGATAAACAACAAGAAATTTGCCTATAAATTCTCGAAAAATGTCATTCACCAAGTTTTGAAACACTGCTGGGGCATTACTTAATCCGAAGGGCATAACAAGATATTCAAAATACCCCTCAGGAGTGTTGAAAGTGGTTTTCCACTCATCCCCTTCCTTAATTCTGATGAGGTTGTAAGCCCCCCTAAGATCAAGCTTGGTGAACCAAACAGCTCCTATGATCTGATTGAATAAATCGGGAATTAATGGAAGGGGGTATTGGTTCTTAATGGCTATCTTATTTAATTCCCGATAATCAATACAAGGTCTGAGACCACCATCTTTCTTCCCCACGAAGAAAAAACCTGCCCCCATAGGAGACACAGAGGGACCAATATGGCCTTTTTGGAGACTTTCTTGAATGTATACTTTCATGGCCATTCTCTCAGGTCGGGATAAGTTATATATCCTGGATAAGTTATATATCCTACCTCTAGGATACTTAACATTAGGTACCAGATCAATAGCACAATCATACATTCTATGTGGGGGAAGTTTTTCAGACTCTTTCTCAGAAAACACATCCTCATAATCCTGAATAAAACTTGGAATTTTACTCAATTCCAAACTGGCAAGACTTACAGTCATACAATCTTTTAAACATGAAGAGCTCCATTTTACCAGTTCTCCAGACTCCCAATTAAACACAGGATTATGGGCCTGGAGCCAGGGTAACCCCAGAATGATGTCTGCTGGTAGTTTCTCCATAACAAATAAGGTACAATGCTCAGAATGTATAGAACCAACCACCATCTTAACTGCAGGAGTGACATACTGAATCAACCCCTTTTTTAATGGGGTAGTATCAACTGCTGTAACCCTCACAGGTTCAGGGAGAGACTGCAGAGGGATTTTCAGAGAAGTAGCAAAACCAAAATCAATGAAGTTAGAAGCAGACCCTGAGTCCACAAATGCAAGGCCTGATCTCTCTTGACCTTTATAACAAACAGTAACTGGTAACAATACCTTTTTGGAGACAATTGGAATTACCTGATCGCCTAGGTGGTCTCCCCGATAACCACCTAGGCGCTGAAGTTTCCCTGCTGTGGTCTTTTAGTGCAGTCCTTTAGCAGATGATCAGCTCCACCACAATAAAGACAGAGTCCTTTAGACATGCTGAATCTTATTCTCTCTTGAGCCGACATACTTCCGATCTGCATGGGCTCGCCTTTAGACCCTGGACCCTCGACTGCAGACTCGAGCGAAGAGCGTACCCCAGTTGTGCGTGACACTGATGGTGTGGTCCGTTCTTTACGTCGTTCACGAAGTCGTCTGTCAAGTCTTATAGCAAGGGACATAGCCTCGTCCAGTGATGTAGGAGGGGAATAACCAACAAGCATGTCTTTAACAGAGTCAGACAGACCTAAACGAAATTGGTAACGTAAAGCTGGGTCGTTCCATCCAGAAGCAATACACCACTGGCGGAATTCAGCACAATAAACTTCCACAGTTCTATTACCCTGCTTAACAGACGCCAACTTACTCTCAGCTACTGCTGTGCGATCAGAATCATCATACAAAAGACCTAAGGCATCAAAAAACTGGTCCACAGATACTAATTCAGGTGCATTGGGGGGGTAGGGAAATGCCCACTTTTGGGGATCCCCTTTGAGAAGGGAAATGACAATGCCTATCCTTTGAGTCTCAGACCCTGATGAGTGAGGTCTAAGCTTAAAATACAGTTTACAACTATCTTTGAAAGCAGAAAACTCCTTCAAGTCACCAGAAAAACGGTCAGGGAGACTAACCTGTGGTTCCAAAGGAACCACTGGAGCAGCAACTACTGGCTGCGGCTGGGACATTTCCTGATGCTGAACCCGTTCAGCCAAATCTTGAACCATCTGAGTCAAACCCTGCATCTGTTCTACCAAGGCTGTCATAGCTTCCATATTGAGGCACCAAGAGGAGGGGGAAAAAATAATAATATATATATATATATATATACATACACTCTCTTGGCCCGTGATTCTGTCACGTCCGGGGCAGGGAAGAGTGAGCCCTATTCTGAACCCAGACCCCTATCCCTACCTGCTTGGACGACCTGCCCTAAACAGCAGTCCCCAACTGGGCGGCGTTCCCTACACTGGCTAAGTGCAGGAGGGGAGATGAAACTGTTACAAGTCTGAAGGAAGCAAGGGCAACAACAACAACAGGAGAACTACAAGTCCCAGCAGACCTAACCGTTAAGGCTAGACAAAGGAGAAAGATAAAACAAATACCAACAAGCCAGGTCAAACCAGGAAGTCACGTCATACACAGAATCACAATCCAGAAGTACCACAAGTCCAAACCAGAAGTCAAACAGAGAAAGCAGTCCAGGGAAACAAAGAACAAACCAAACAAGCCGAGTCAGAACCAGGAGGTCACGTCAAATCCAAATCAGAATCCAAAAGGCAAAGTCCACAATATAGATGAAGAGGTCAAACACAGAAAGGAGCACACAATAAACGCATGAGCCAGCCAAAAGACTTGATCACGGGCGAGGCATGGAAGCCTCCACCTGTTTAAATCCGAGCAGGGAGGGAGTAAGGGGGGAGCATCAGCTCTGATTGGACCGGCGTCTCTGTACTCTGACAGGCTGAACAGCATGCCTGTCAGACAGTCCAGACGCCTCCCCACTTTCCAGCTGGTGTGCTGAGAGAGCAGTGGAGGCATCAGCAGGTATGTTCATAACATACACCATAAGAAAAGTGTAAAACTAGAGATAATTGAAGCAGTTGAAAATTTATTTCGCAAGGTTGCCCAATTTTGAAGTGGATTTTGTAAAAATTTGCAAATCAAATACAAACAGATGTCATTAAGACAGCCAAACTATAGTAGCAACGATAGTGGGACTATCACAGAATAACAATTTTTGCCAGTAGTCCATTTAGCATTTTTTCCATAGGGTGGGTACTGACATAGTGCTGTCTTAGGCTATGTTCACACAACGTATATTATCTATTAATCACAGGCGTTGTTGCAAATTGAAACACCGGTCGTGATTAATAGGAATCCCGGCCAGAATGTATACACATAATATACACTTTGGCTGGGACTCCTAGCAGCCGCAGGAAAAACTGACATGTCTTTTTTTGTGGCCGGTATTCATTGAATAGTGGCCGCACAGAACTGTCAGTTCACACAATAAAAAGTGCAGCTCCAGCTGCACTTTCCATTTTGTGCTAGAGTGAATTGGAATTGGGGGGGGCAACTGAATGCGTCCGCATCCCAAATAAACAGAATTTAAGTTCATCCGGCCAGTATTGCAGTAACGGCTGGGATGAACTTCACTGAAACAGGCCATTCTGTGCCCCACAGAACGGCCAGTGTCTTACTGTGTGTGAACCCGGCCTTATTGTGATGGCTTCACACCGGGACTGTTATCTCGACAGCAGTGTTGGCAGTGTTTTTCCCACTAGCCTGATGGAGGAGGCATAGGTAGATTTTCTTCATGCTTGTAAGTGAGGCTGCTGACCCCTGACTTGCAGAGATGGGGCTGCGCAATGTTGCAGATATGGGGCTGCCAGATGTTTATGGTTACAGGCAGCTTGGTGGTGGCATTTCATATCTTCATCAATTTCAGTAGCTGGTCTGATGTGCACCATTAAAATACAACAACAATTCACCGATTCACCTGTTCAGTACACTAGATGTGTCTTGTTCATAGGTCTCTGCGGCAAAGTTTTGGGAGACAGGGCTCTCTTAGTCATGGCGCATGATTAAGAGAGCCCCACCTCCCAAAACATTGCGGAAGGGGTAGAAACGCCAGATACTCCAGTGTCTGAACACTCAGCTGTGGTGAATGCAGGACTGCATATTCAAATAAAAAAGTCTTTGGTTAAGACGACTAACCGTGAGTGAATCATTCATTATATATACCCAGACATTCGAACTAAAAGGCATTCCATGTCATTCCATGACTTGCAACATATAAGTTGTACCTGAGTTTGAACCCAAACACCACCCACTATATGATCATAGATGGTGCACATAGTATCAGGCTATGTTCCCACTACGTAAGCTATGCAGAATTCACGGCCGCTGTTACAACTGCCGTGATTTCTGCAGTTCTTATGTAGTGCTGCAGGAGCATACACTATGGCCAGGATCCCTAGCGGCGCCGTAGAAAACTGATGTGTCAATTTTCTGCAGCCGCTATTCAGTGAATAGTGGCCGCAGAAAACCCTGTCAGTTCACTCAATGGAGCGAGTGATTCTGTCCGCACACTCCATTGTGTGCTGTGGGGAGTTCTAATGTGGGCATGCACGGATGCACCCGCATCAGAACTCAGCGGCGTTAAAGATCATTTGGCCAGTACTGCAGTTCTGGCCAGGATGATCTTTTCTAAGACCGGCTGTTCCGTGACCCGGCCGGGTCACGAAACGGCCAGTCTCATGCTACGTGTGACCATAGCCTCATAGTCTTTGCTGCCACTGAGATGGAAAAACTGACATAACTCTGATCGCAGTGGCAGTTGCACCAGTTGACTGTTGTTCACTGCCTCTGATTCCTTGAGGTTCCAGAATGCTACTCTGCCAGCTAACTAATGACTTACCACTTGATCTACCTCGGGCCTTCCTAAACACTACTCTGCCAAGTAATTGATGTTGTACCCCTTGGTGTACCCTTTTGCCTCTGGAACCATGAGTTGTTCTTGAAACCTGACACTGGCTTGGGGGAAAAACACATTTTTGTCCCTTTACAAAAATGACAACACCTGTGATCCCAAATTCCATGTGGGGTCTGCCACATCATCACCGCAGTCAGGGACGAAGCTTTCCTTTTCAAGGCTGTCTTCCTTCAGTGACATGCCTTTCGATCCCAATGTTTTCCATGTGGGGTCTGCCACATCATCACCACAGTCAGGGACGAAGCTTTCCTTTTCAAGGCTGTCTTCCTTCAGTTTCAAGCCTTTCGATCCCAATGCTTAATAAAAAGGTTCCCCTTGCTCTCTTGACTGTTTCGGGGCCTAGCAACCCCTGGAGTTTTAATGCTGCCTTCTAAATGCTGACTGTCCTCCCATTCTTCAAAAAGATCATCTGAGTACAGTGGCTGAGAGTCCTGAGGGAGTTTCCAAGGTCCTGTCCCTTGTCACCTTTGGTTCACAATCAGCCAGAAAGCTTTGGACAAAACTACCACAGTAAGGACCCGTCAGATGATTGACCACTGACTCCCGTGGGGCTAGAACTTTGAAGGATCCATTCACCAATGCCAGCCTGGTTAGTATTCACCTGACCACTTGATCTTACTGGGAGCTGCAACATTCATCTAAGCCTTTTAGAGTAGCCGCTACCACGCCCCCGTGTTCCACAACTTCCACCCCTTTGACTGCTACCTTTCCCGCTGCCACTGGCCGAACCCTGAGAAGGCCCAGGTTTCTTTAGATGTGAACGTGTGAAATGGTTTATTACCAAGGAATAGGGTGTGTTATGTTATCATAAGAGGTCGAGGTGCTGGGGGCCCACAATGAGCTGCCTGAATACTGACGCCAAATTAATCTACGAGTCCAGAGTTGTGTGACCTCCATTCGGCGTTACTGCTGCTGCACCAAAAACTGTTCAATGTTTATTCAGTAAGCAAAGGATACTCATCACGTGAAAGAGGAAGGTCCACAGCTCAAAGTAAAACTTTAAAAATGTATTACTTTTCCATAGAAATACATTACAACATAAAAAACACAGGCTATTCTGAAATGCGTCTAAATGTTGCAATAGAGGGTTGTATATAGACTATTCAGCTGCTAACATATCTAACAGAGAGATTGCCATCCTGCTACCAGTAGTGCACTCACTAGCCATAACACGCGTATCGGAGCCGCCGACCCACCAGTCAATACCCAAATGCAAGTATCTACACAAGAACACTGCACTGCTTGACAACACACGCCCCAGACAACAGAACCCTGATACTGGCTACAAAAGTGAAAATCCCCACCGACTACATAAATGCTACTAAGAGGTGGTTTCCACTAACTCTATATGCTACTAAATTACTAATCACAACAACTTACTTGCCCTGACACTCAGATTTACAAATAGACTGTTGAAAACACATATACATCCAGAAAACTAGAGACAAGACTCAATATGTACCATAAGATACTAATAACAAATTGCAAAAACAAATAACAAACTGTAATAACTTCTACGAATCTAATGACTTTTGGAATAAAGTATCCAAGAAACTGTACAACTACTATTGAACAACCTCTCTATATGCAGCAACAACACTATCCTGAAATGTGACCTATATATACAAAAATCATTAAGACAGCTTGCAAGGGCCCTGCAAATGCTGCCAGTATATGATGAACTTTATGTCTATTATAGACGATGCCACTCTATTTTTATGTATTTAATATTTTTTATATTTTTTATATATTTCTATCTAATATTTTTGTTATTGTACTCATTTTAGTTATATACTTTATTCTTAATATCATAGATGAAGGTGTTATATTCTACATTATTTCAATCATTTTGATTACATATTATTGTTTTAATTTACTACAATAAAAAGGAGCGTATTCTAGAGAGCCTACCATTTTTATCTATTAAAAAACATGCTGATGCGTTTCAGGATGATCTCCCTTAGTCATGGCAATAGTAATATACAGAATGATTCTTTATATATACAATACTGCCCCACACAACTGACTTGCCCCAAACCTGCACGGGATAGGTTTAACACAATTCACCTGTATGGTAAAAGAAAAGAAAAGGAGAAGGGAGGTGGGGATACCCATAAACAGTAATAATTTAAAATAAAATAAAATAAATAATTTCATTAAATTCATTATTAATTAAATTTGATTAAAGGAAATTAATTTAAATAGAAATTAAATTGACACTTATATTGGTACCCCTTAAGGACAGAGCCTGAAATGACCTTAATGACAGAGACAAATTTTATGAATATGACCAGTGTCACTTTATTCATTAATAACTTCGGGATGCTTTAACCTATCCCGCTGATTCTGAGATTGTTTTCTCATGACATATTGTACTTTACATTTCTGGTAAATTGAAGTCGATACTCATAACGAATCTTTTTGAAAAAACCCCAAATAATGTGAAAAAATGTGAAAAACTGCATTTTTCCAACTTTGAAACTTTTTTGCGTATACAGAAAGTGGTTATACCACATAAATTATATTTTAAATAGCATTAGCAACATGTCTACTTTATGTTGGTGGCATTTATTAAACGATCTTTCATTTTTTTCAGACAATAGGAAGCTTAAAACATTAGCAGCAAATTTCCAAATTTTCAGTAAAATTTCAAAATCAGATATTTTTAGGGACCTGTTCAGGTTTAAAGTGTATTTGAGGGGCCTGTATGTTAGAAAGCCCCACAAAGCACCCCATTTCAGAAACTGCACCCCCCACACTCTGCAAAAGCACACCCAGAAAGTGTTTTAACCCTTTAGGGGAGTCACAGAAATAAAAGCTAAGTGTGTAAGAAATTTGAAAATTTTAATTTTCTGTGCAGAGATTTTATTGTAATCCAATATTTTTCATAATTATAAACATATTACCAGAGAAATGCACCCCAATAATTATTGCCCCGTTTCTGCAGTTTATAGAAATACCCGATATGTGGCCCTATTGCGCTATTTGACGCAACCACAAGCCTCAGATACAAAGGAGCGCCTAGTGAATTTCAACGCCTCCGTTATATTTGGTCATTTCTGACTGTACCACTTCAGGTTGGCAGAGGCTCTGGGGTGCCAAAACCTAAAAAACACCCCTAAAGGGACACCATTTAGAAAACGACACCCCTCAAGGAATGTAACAAGGGGTGCGGTGAGCATTTGGACCCCACAGGTGCTTCACAGATTTTCCGAACAATATGGCGTGAAAAAAGAAAAATTTATTTTTTACACTAAAACGTTGTTCTAGCCTTCAATTTTTCATTTTCTTAAAGGGATAAGAGGAAAAAAAAGACACAAAATGTGTAGCGCAGTTTCTCCTGAGTACGGAAATACCCCACATGTGGACATAAAGTGCCAAGCGGGCGCAGGATGAGCCTCCAAAGGGAAGGAGCGCCAATTGGCTTTTGGAAGCTGAATTTCACTGGAATGGATTTCAAGGGCCATGTCGCATTTACAGAGCCCTCGTGCTGCCAAGACACTGGAAACCCCCCACAAGTGACCCCATTCTGGAAACTACACCCCTCAAGGAATCTAACAAGAGGGGCAGTGAGCATATGGACCCCACTGGTGACGGGCACAAATGTGGAACAATGTGACGTAAAAGTAAAAAATTTCATTTTTTCACTTTCATGGCACAAATGTGCCCGTCATCAAGGGGTCCATATTCTCGGTGCACCCCTTGTTAGATTCCCTGAGGGGTGCAGTTTCCAGAATGGGGTCACTTGTGGGGGGTTTCCAGTGTTTTGGCAGCACGAGGGCTCTGTAAATGCGACATGGCGTTCATCATCCATTCTAGCCAAATCCAACCTCCAAAATCCAAATGGCGCTCCTTCCCTTCGGAGGCTTGCCCTGCTCCCACATGGCGCTTTATGTCCACATGTGGGGTATTTTCTGACTCGGGGGAAATTGCTCTACACATTTTGTTTTTTTCCCCCTCTTTTAACCCCTTGGGAAAATGATAAATTCAAGGCTAAACCAACATTATAGTGTAAAAAATGTAATATTTCATTTTCACGCCACATTGTTCCACATTTGTGCCCGTCACCAGTGGGGTCCATATGCTCACTACACCCCTTGTTACATTCCTTGAGGGGTGTAGTTTCCATAATGGGGTCACTTGTGGGAGGTTTCAACTGTCTTGGCAACCCAGAGGCCTTTTGAATGCAAGATGGCCCCTCGAAATCCATTCCATCCAAATCCAGCCTTCAAAAACCAAATGGCGCTCCTTCCCTTCGGAGGCTTACCCTGCACCCGCATGGCGCTTTAGGTCCACATGTGGAGTATTTCCGTACTCAGGGGAAATTGCGCTACACATTTCGTGTTTTTTTACACTAAATTACACTAAATGTTGGTCTAGCCTTGATTTTTTCCATTTCCACAAGGGGTCAAAAAAGAAAATGAACACAAAACGTGTAGGGTAGTTTCCCCTGAGTACGAAAATACCCCATATGTCGGCATAATGTGCCATATGGGCACAGGGCAAGCCACCAAAGGGACAGAGCGCCATTTAGAGGCTGGAATGCAGGATGGAGGCCATGTCGCAATTACAAAGCTCCTGTTCTGCCAAGACAGTAGAAACCCCCAAGAAGTGACCCCATTCTGGAAACTACACCCCATAAGGAATCTAACAAGGGGTGCAGTGAGGATATGGAGCCCACTGGTGACAGGCACTTACGTAGAACATGTGCCGAGAAAATAAAAATTACCATTTTTTTCATTTTCACGTCCCAAATGTGGCCGTCACCAGGGGGTCATATCCCCGCTGCCCCCCTTGTTAGATTCCTTATCGGGTGTAGTTTCCAGAATGGGGTCACTTGTGGGGGGTTTCTACTGTCCTGGCCGCACAGAGGCTTTGTAATTGCATCATGGCAAGTCTCTAATGGGAATGGCAGCCATACCTACTTAGCTGGGGAAAAGGGACAATTCTAATTTATTTGGGGGTATTAGGCCAATTATTAGTTTATAAGGTTGAAAATTACAGGTGTCCATCAAATTCAACCTGTGTTGACCCAGAGGAAGGCAAAAACCCCTCGTGAGGCAGACGACAGTAGCCTCATCACAGGGGAAAAATTCCTTCCCGACTCCATAATGGCGATCAGAATAATCCCCGGATCAACGTGACCCCTGAAATAGGAATAAGGGACAGAATTTAGATAATGTAGAACTCCGATGACGTGTGGTGCGCCTTGAAGCGATCCAGTATGCAGAGGCCGGGGTGATCAGGACAGGTGGCACACTGGAAAATGGCGTCCTTCCTGATCCCCCTGTTATGCCACACTCTGCACTTCTTTTGGGGTCTCCCATTCTCCTGTGTGTGGGGGACGTCACCTGGAAAATGTTGCCCTGGTGCGATACGGGGTCCTTCATATCCAGAAGCGCTGGGTCCGCTCCATGGCTGCTAAATATTAGGGCGCTATTACTACTTCTGATATTTTCGTATCGTGCCGCAAGCTACAAAGCAGCGAGGGATCGGAAGAGGGGGTGCTGGTATAAAAGTTATCCCCTTTACAGGTGGTAACCTTTATCCAGCAGTGGGAAGATCAGTTCCCGGACGATCTTCCCACTTGTTCCGAGGATGGGGGGGGAGGGAGGGGGCATCTGGGGGCTGCATTCGGGTGTCCCTTCCTACATACACTCTAAGGGTACGTGCACACTGCGGAATCGCGACAGATAACCCTTCGTGCATTCCGCAGTTGGCACCCGCCGGCGGAGTGATGCAATAGAAAAAAATCCGAAGCACTCGTTTTTTATATGCAAAAGTGTTCATAAATTTATTAACAGCGTGCAGGAGAGAAGCCAGGAAAATAACAATGCTTTCACTAGCAAGACAATTATTGGATGCAAAGCGACTGTGGACGTTTCGATCCTATCCAGGACCTCTTTCAACATCGCTGCGAAGAAAAAATACGTCTGTAAGTAACCAAATATACACAATACTAGATAGTAGATATGTATGTGAATTCTGTCATGGAATGGAATAGATGGGGAGATTAGTAGTGAGGTCGCCGTAGTGACATCTCAAGTATGGTCCCGAGAGATCATCAAAATCTGCGTGTATCATGTGGTATGTGTATACTAAGTGCGCTGGATATAGGCTGAATTGGTGTGTAACATAATGTACAAAAACCAAACACATGGTATGTTGTGCTATATCCAGTACAATACAGATATTACAGTATGTAACATAGAGATAAGTAAGGGTATCATAGGAATCGAACCAGCTGTAATGCATAATAAACAGGGTACACTTAGAACAGTAAGATGCAAAACAATACAGAGCTATGGGTCACATACATATCCAATATACCATGGAGTATGCTGGAGAGTGGGGGGGGGGGGGGTTTGGGTCATAGGAGAGGGAACAGACTGGGCAGGAGTAGGAGAAGCAAAGTATGGGGCAGGTGGAAAAGTGGGGAGCCGGAGGGAGAGTGGAGCAATGCGGTCCGGGGGTGTGTAGGTGGCTCACCTGTGGATATGTCTGGTGGGGAGCGCTCCTGGCACTATCCTTGGGCGTATCAAGCGCTGTGTGAGGCTAACCGCTGTATGCGGGCTTAAGAACGCTAAAACCGGAAGCGCGGCGCGTCACTTCCGGTGCGCGTCATAATGCGTTCCACCGTGGAACGCATGCCGGAAACCGCGCATGCGCACTCAGTACGGGATCGCATGCAAAGTGAAATGGCTATAACATGATATAGGGTGATAGAGAGAGGCAAGAAGAGTATGTGAAACAGCTAATAAAGGATGTCTGTCATCTAGGGGAATAATGTGAATGAATGTATAGGTCTGGATCTGAATGTAATGTACTGGAATAGGGGATCACAGGTGAGGTAGGATGAGAAAAGAAAGGGGGGGGGGAGGGGGGTGGAAGGGGAAGAAAAAAGAGGGGGGGGGAGGAAAAGAAGGAAGATAAGGAGGAAAAAGGAAAAAAGGAAAAAAGGGAAGAAAAGAGGAAAAAAAAGGGGGGAAGACAAAGGAAAACAGGGGGGGGGAGAGATTAAGATAAAGTAGAGTAGAAAAATAACAGAAAAAAGAGAGGAGGGGGCAAGGTGGAAGAGGTATAGGACAAAACAAAAAAAGGGGTGGGGAGGTAGGGGGGTTATGGAAAGGCATAAGTGGGGGGGAAGGGAAAGGGAGGGGACAAGGGAGGGGGGGGGGGGGGAGGGGAGGGGGAAAAAAAGGGGGGGTTTATACTACCTCACAGGTTCTGAGGTTGGAGTGCTTATGGGACCTAGGAGGCAAAGCAACAACATAGTCAATGTACAGAACAAACAACAAATAATATTAGTACAGTACAGATTCAAAATAAAATATCATATTCCCGATTTAAACCGTTCGGTGTGAGAGTTTGTAAAGTGTGAATCCAGTAGGATTCTCTTTTCCTCAGAAGTAGATTCATGTTGCCGCCCCTGCGGGGATAGGCGACCTGTTCCAGAATCTGTAATCTCAGTTGTGCGATAGTGTGTCCCTTGTCGTGAAAATGTTCCGGGATCGGAGCCACGTCTTTTTGCAGCGAATCGTCGACTTGTGGCTGCTGATCCTGTCTTTGACCCGCTGCGAAGTCTCGCCAACATAGGCGAGACCGCAGGGGCATTTAATGAGGTAAATAACGTTCCGGCTGTTACAAGTGTGGTGTCCTTTGATGTTAAACGATTTCCCCGTATGTGGGTGTGTGAATCGGTCTGCTTTAATAACGTTGGAACAACACATGCAGCTTAGACATGGGAAGGTGCCGTTGTTCTTGGGGTTGAGTAAAATTTGTCTAGGACTCTTCCTAAAATTACCTACATCGGCTCTGATGAGAGTGTTACGGATGTTAGGTGGGCGTTTGAGACACATCATGACTGGTTCGGAGAATTCCTTAATTTGTGGATAAGATCTAGTTAATATAGGCCAATGTTTCCTCACCACTTGTTGTATTTTTGGAATTATGGGGTGGTAAGTGTGGACAAATGGGATGCGCGTTGTGTTATTGCGTTTGGGGGTGTGGGGTTGAGGATTGAGACATCGGGATTTTTCTTTTTCAAGTAATGCCCTGGGATATCCTCTTTCCTGAAATTTGTTGGCCATACTGTCAAGGCGTTACGATATGAGTGTATTGTCAGAGACTATTCTTGAGACCCGTGTGTATTGTGATCGTGGGAGTGATAATTTAGTGGCTCTGGGATGGCAGCTACCGTAATGAAGCAAGCTGTTGCGATCCGTGGGTTTGGAGTATATGTCTGTGGTGAGTAGGCCTTCGGTACTTTTGGTCACTAGTGTGTCTAGGAAACAAATCTGGTATAGGTCTTGGTGGACTGTAAACTGTAGTTCTGGACGAACATTATTGAGGGCTGTAAAAAATTGTCTCAATGTGTCCTTGCTACCATTCCAAATGCAGAACACGTCATCTATGTATCTGTACCAACATAGGGCGTGAGTTTGGAATAGTTGGTGGTTATAGACGTGTTCCTTCTCGAATAGAGCCATGTAGCTGTTGGCGTATGGGGGCGCCACATTAGATCCCATGGCTGTCCCACATTGTTGTACATAGTGGGTGTCGCCAAATAAGAAAAAGTTCTCATGTAATACTATGTGTAGTAATTCGATGCAGAATTCTATAGACTGGTCAGACAAATTTGTTTCTGTAAGCAGTGTTTTGACTGCATGTATGCCCTTGTCATGGTGTATGGAAGTATAGAGGCTATTCACGTCAAGTGTGACTAGTAGACTTGAGGGCGGTACTTGTTTCAGGTTTTTGAGATTTTGTAGGAAATGACCTGTGTCTAGGATAAATGATGGAGTATTCTTGATCAAAGGGGTGATGATTTTCTCTAGGAAGATGGATAAGGGTGACAGGATCGAGTCTGTTGATGCTACTATGGGACGTCCTGGTGGTTTGTCAAGGGACTTGTGTATTTTAGGTAATACATAGAAGACTGGTGTAATGGGATGAGGGTTTGTCAAAAAAGTTTGTGTTTTGTTGTCTATGATTTTATTTTGTACGGCTGCCTCTAGTACACTCGTAATGCGACTACGGATTGTGGGGGTGGGGTCATGGGGTAATGGTGTGTAGGTAGTTGTATCACTCAATTGTCGGTGGATTTCTGATATATAATCTTGCCGATCCATGACAACTGTCGCACCACCTTTATCCGCAGGCTTAATGACTTTTTTGTAAAAATTCGAGAGTTAGTAGGATAATATCCAGCGAACTTTTGTTCAATATCGCCTGGAATCTGTCACAATATTCCTTGTCCTCAATAAACAAGGTTGGTCTCAGATTGCTCCTGAGACCCCGTGGAATCTGACTCGATCGGTGATATTCCGCTAAGGTAGCACTATGAAGTTCATGGGCTACCAGTCGGCGGGAAGCTTTCTCGTAGTAGCGAGATCTCAGTTCATGTGAGGGAATTCTCAGGAAATCACTTGATGTGGTTATCTGTAATAATATGGAGTTAGCGGTGAGGTCATCGTAATTGACCGTAGGAGTAGACATCTGGGGTCCTGATGCAGGCACACGTCTCCACATGTGTCATAGACTCCATTCTATGCACGGGCGGATTCCGCTTTCCGTCCAACGTGTTCATTCTTTGGATGGACGACGGAATCCGCCCGTGCATAGAATGGAGTCTATGACACGAATAGAGACATGCGCCCGCATCAGTCCGCCGGCGGGTGCCAGCTGCGGAATGCACGAAGGGTTATCCTTCGCCATTCCGCAGTGTGCACGTACCCTAAATCTGTAAGTGTACCCTGAGATACGCTCACAGAGTTTGTAGAATTTCACGCCATACCGTCATCTCTTATTGGGACGGTACTGGCGAAAAAGATGTGTCTGGGGGGCAGTGTACGCTACGCTACCCCCAGACATGTCACTGGATGATGAGGATGATGAGGATGAATGGAGGAAAGAAGGATCCCCCCATTCATTCTCACTGGCTGTTTCAGTGTCAGAGGCAATAATAACGTATCCCTCTGACGCCGAAAACACCCTGGGGGCCATCTTTATACAGGGATTGGCATATGGGGTATGTAGTGGTGTAGTGTCAAACTTTATTCAATGTAGTGTGGTGTAATGTAGTGTTTTTTACGTGGTTTTTTACAGTAAGTATAAAAAAAAAAACTACGCCAACAAAGGAGTTGCTGATAAATGCCGCACTTATGTGCGGCACTTATCAGCAGACCGTGGCAGTAGAATATAGAAAAAAAACACCCTACGCCAAAAAGGAGGAGTTGCTGATTAGCAGCGCACTTTCGTGCGATGCTGATCAACACTCAGCGGCGATAAGGTGCGAACATCCCTGTAGCTGCTGATAAGTGTATTACACATATCAGCCGCTAGAGGGCAGCAGAGCGCAAAATCCGGAAAATCACGAGGCTGGAGCCGAAAATAGCCGAAATAAGACGATGAGGACCGCCGGAAAGACCCGAAGACGTGCCGGAAAGACGGAGGACGCCGCGAACCCGGAAGACGCCGATCAGGACCCCGGGACAGGTGAGTAATGTACAAATACCTGCTCTGGACCCCTCAGCTACCTAGCTGAGGGGTCCAGGGCAGGTATTTGTACATTACTCACCTGTCCCGGGGTCCTGATCGGCGTGAACGGCCGGCCAGCCACGGCGATCGGGCCGGTGGCACAGCGACCACCATTACTTTTTACAGTAATGGCGGTCGGTGCCGTCCTCGGACAGCACCGACCGCCATTTTTTCGGAAAGGTTCCGATCGCCGCTATTGGCTGATCTGAATTGATCAGCCTATAGTGCCGAGAAGCTATGATGGCCTGCTATGATTTATAGCAGGCCATCTTCCCTGATCGCTGTGTGCGAACACGCAGCTATCGGGGGAAACATCGGGCGTAAATTTACGCCCTGATGCGCTAAATTTACGCCCGATGTCGTTAAGGGGTTAAACTAACAGGGAATACAAAGGGTGCCACAAAAGGGGAGGTCAAAAGGTACTTGAAAGGGGATTGGAATGTGGTAAATGGTTTATTTGGCTTATTAGTTTGTATATTTTATACTGCTAATACACCAAAGTGCACTGCTGTCCAGGGCGAAAAATTAAATAAGTGACTTATTAACATTTTTTAAAGTTTGACATTTTAGCAATTTTTGACACTGTCACAGTAATAAACAAAACATTACTCTGTAATAGTCCCACTGTTGTAGCTATAATAGTTTGGCTGTTTTATTAAGATTTGTTTGCTTGTGATTCGCGAATATTCACAAGTACGACCAATTTTTTTGACGGATTCCTTCATCTCTAATCATTATAGATGGCCGTCATTTCCAAATATTGGATGTCTTTTTGACGGCTTTCGGCAATGACAGATGAAAAATCCCTTAGTGTGAACAGCCTATAGCCGGGTTCACACAGCATACAAAGTGTATAAAGTTAAAACGAATGTTATAGTAATGTTGTGAATGCTGGTAACACTGTAGAAAAATCACAAATATACATGCAGTACAATTATGACTATTAACAATCTAGTTTTAAAGATATTGACATGTTAAGGTAAAAAGATGTTATATTTTTATATAGTACTGTATATTTTGTTGTCTGCATTTTACGGTAACAGGCGAAAATTACAGCATTCAAAAATAACCATTATACAGCCATACATTAAATTGTATTTAGAAGCTGTCACAATCCAGTACTGCAGCTTAGATTATGATGGACTACCCTGCCATCTGTTTACTAGACTTCCTCACCCCTGGATTATGCTTCTACTGAAAACAAAAGAATTTGCTTGAAAACATCTATCTCAGTACACTCTCTTAGAGTCTGAATACAAATAGGAATATTCTTTATCAGGCACAGTAAGGTTACGGTCAGTGAGAGATGATGAATGCATCCTGTCAGACAATGTACACAAGATGCAGAGCTATAGGTGGGCAGGAGCTCTTCAGATGCAATCTACTAGTCATCTAATAGACAGAACAAAATGGTTATGTTTAGTTGCATTTGTATGGTTGTATGGCTGCAAAATAAAAAAAAATTAAGTAAATTAATATACTCATAGATATTCTTATATTTTGTAATTTAGTCCATATGGAATGGGAAGTAATAAATACAGTACCATTGTAGCAGCCAAGGTTGATACTCTGTGCATTATGTCTAGTGCAGGCTCACAGGGGGTGTTCCATGACATAGGGATTCTCCATTTTTTGTTATTTAAATCCATATGTAATGCACTCTTTTTTAAGACATGGAGAAGGCATGGCACAGAGAATCAAGTTTGGCTGACTAATGTATTAATTTAATAGATTAATTAAATGATTCTGAATTTCTTGAGCACCCTCTTTATTGGCTTCTCAATGTACAAATACAAGTTAAAGTGAATCTGCCATCTGCAGTTCAAGGTTCAAGCTGATGACACTGTGAGATAGCTAGATAGCTGTTAGAGCAAGGAGACGCATGGTACCTTTTATATATCTGTCTGTGCTCCATAATAGAAAAATGCTTTTAGTCTCCTGTTTGAAGAGTCAAAGAGGCTTTTTCAAGTTCCTGAAGGGCAGCAAACTAGACTGCCTCCACACTTCATTTCCTACCCCTGACTCACAGACTGTAAACTGGAATCCTCAATACCAAGCAGGATTAGGTATAGGAAGGGAAGCAAGGAGACATTCTATTTTACTGCATTTCAGAGGCTTGGAGAGCTTCATCCTTCTTGTTCTAGTGATTTGTGGGGTCTGAACATCCAGGCCTTAACTGATCAAAACTTTTCTGTATAACGTGTCACACGTTTTTAAATGGCAGGGACACTTAAACATTATAAACATTGTAGTATAATGGTATACAAATAGAATGTCTGCACTCACCCAAAGATGGAGTTAGCTTTATTCCATGGAGTACAGGGTGCCTGGGGAGGATACAAGGGACGTGCAGGACGTTACATGGGACGGCAGTTTCAGGTGTCATGCCTTTCGTTGGCCAGGTTTACACGTCATCGGGATGGAGATGTGCTAAATACAGTCAGGTTAGTGCATGTGATCAGAACAAAAATCAATCAATAAAAATAGAGACAAAGGGGGAGATTTATCAAACTGGTGTAAGGTAGAATTGTCTTAGTTGCCCCTAGAAACCAATCAGATTCCACCTTTAATTTTTCAAAGACTCTGTGAGGAATGAAAAGTGGGATCTGATTGGTTGCTAGGGGCAACTAAGACAATTCTACTTTACACCAGTTTGACAAATCTCCCCCAAAGTCTAAACAAAAACATTTAGAACAATCCGCTCATTAAGTCCAAGCGGACCTGTGGCATTGAGACGTGAAATCCATAAAGACTGGACTTTGGACCTAATGAGCAGAATGATCTAAGTGTCTTTGTTTAGACTTTGTCTTTATTTTTTTATTGATTGATTTTTGTTCTGATCACATGCACTAACCTGATTGTATTTAGTACACCTCCTTCCTGATGATGCCTTAAACGGCCATCCCAGATAGTGTCCTGCACTCTTGTATCCTCCCTCCCGGCACCCCGTGCTCCGTGGAATAAAGTGAAGCTGACATTCATCTATTTGTATACCATCATACATCTCACCTCTGTCTCTGCACCCTTAGTCAGCCGTTTTGTGATCAAAGAAGGGTTTTTGAACTTTGTATCCGGAGATCCCACTGACTCTAGCCAGCGTGGTCTGCGGTGTGGGTTAACTGTATCTCCCTATGTATTGTAATATTATCCCTCTGAACATTTGGAACACCTAATATGGGTCATTTTAAAGGGGTTATCCAGTGCTACAGAAACATGGCCACTTTCTTTCATAGACAACACGACTCTTGTCTCCATTTCAGGTGCAATTTGCAATTAAGCTCCATTCACTACAATCGAACTGAGCAGCAAAACCCCGCCCAAGCTGGAGACAAGAGTGGGTCTGTCTCTGGAAAAAAGTGGCGATATTTTTGTAGCGCTTGATAACCCCTTTAAGGCTCGACATTCCTTTAGGTAAATAGGTGGACAGCAGGGACATCTTCTACAACATTAGTTCCTTTCAACTATTGCTAGAGATGCTGTTGGAGTCATTGGTTGTCTCTTATCTGCCATTGACGTGCCTCCACGTCAGCGACAACTGAAAATTACAGATGGTGCCAAATACAAGTTAAATGACTAGAAATTATCAATGTACACAAATCCTCCAGTCATCTTGACAATGATCTCAGCTTGATCAATGCTGTTGGGAGTTGGCCAGCCCAAATTTCTATGTTCGGCTAGGTTCACACTGCGTTTTCAGCATCCGTTTAACGGATCAGTTTTTTTTAACGTCCAGAAAAATAGGGTCAGCAACGTTTTTTGGTCCGTTTTGGTCCGCCAAAAAAAACGGATCCGTTTTTTTTATAATGGAAGTCAGTGGAAAAACGGATGCACACAAATGAATCTTTTTTTTGCAATCCGTTTTTCATGTGTTTTTTGCAAAAAACGGATGCACACAAATGAATCCGTTTTTTGCAATCCGTTTTTCATGCGTTTTTTTGCAAAAAACGGATGCGTTAAACGGATGCTGAAAACGCAGTGTGAACCTAGCCTTATTCCTGTTTTCTTTTTTAATGGACTCAGTTCAGAGCACACTGTATGGTGTTAATCTGAATTGTTTGTCAACACAACAATTGTGGTAAGTACATCAATACTTTTTTTTTTTCTAGCAAAGTTAAGTGGGTAAATAACATAATCTGACAGCTGCTTTGGCTTAAGATGCAAATCACAAGCTTATTTTTTGTACTCTCTTTTCTTTTGCTTTTTTCTACTAATCTACAAAAGACTAGATCATCAAACGTAAAAGCAATCTGCGGAATGCTTCTATTTAAATTGCTTAATTATCTTTTGCAGCTACTATGAAAGATAATTGGAAAACAGGAAGTGCACTAAAGACGTCTCATAAACGGAGTATTTTAAATGTAGCACAACACAGACCCATAAATTATTTTTGAATGCAAAAAAAATGCAGAAACATAACAGTGATCTGCTGCAGCGAACACATACTTTCCTTAAAATTGCATTTTTGTCACATAAAATGTCTATTTGTTTACCCAAATGTGGTTGTAGGACCCATGAAGATAGAAAAGCCTCATATTATGGATGAACAGGTACTTGGTTTGCTGTGCAGTTTATTCTTCTCTAGCTTCTTGGGGCAAACACCTTTGTAAAAAGGCAAAAACTTGAACATGATCAGAGGCGTCCAAAATTATAGTATGGGGCGTACAGATGGCCTATACACCTTGGGTGCTGTAAAATGGATTCATACAAGAAGGATCCATAATACTGATGTTTGCATGGGCCCTTACATTTCATAGTATGCATACAAAAAGCATCCATACTATAGCCACCTAAAAGCAGCCAGCTGCCTGTACATTACTTTATTGGCAGATTTTTTTTTTTTTTCATCTGTCTTCTGAAAAGGACCATTGAAAGGGTTATATCAAATCTGGGGCAATATATGCAATAGTTGTGTACCTTAATACTATGCTAATGTAAAACAGTGTTGCAAAAAAAAAAAAATATATATATATATCTTCATTTGAATCACTGAATTGATATATTATCTATTTATGTCTTACTTTTATGTTTGGTTTAGCTAAAAAGTTGCTTATTTTTATCTTTACCTTATATACAGTAGGCTTTCAAATAAAAAACTGAAAATGAGCCATCACTTAAGTTATAATGAAATAGGGGACTTCCGGTTCCGGCGCGTATGGGATGGCAGCAGTGTGAGTGAGCTCCTCCACCCTCAGCTCATAATATCGCTCCCCGCTCTGACTCCTGACATTACCGGCCCTGCCGGACCACATCTCTGACTTCTCTGGGTGCCGAGGAGTCGGAGGCACCGCTTCATTAAGCGGGGAACCAGTTATACACCTCCCCATAAGCCCTCCTTCATTTACCTCACAGCTCTGTCACAGGGACACCTAAAATGGCACCGACACGAGGTGCTGCTGCTGAGGCACACACAGAGGAAACACATACCTCACAAACCCCAGTGCCGGACCTCTGTGACACCATAATACCAGTATAATACCATAATACTAAATATGTCTTGCAAGGCACTGGCAATTCAAGTGTCCAAGATGATATTAAATGGCTTAAAATCCTCTCTTGAGGCCACTATAGTTTCCTCCCTAGCAACCATACAGGGAGATATAGCAACGCATACCTCACAGATTACTGAACTTCAGGAGAGAGTCAGCATGTTAGAAGATGAAATACATTCTACAAAAATAAAACTACAACAGAATATGAATGTCACAGCTTCATTGCAAACAAAGACTGATGATCTAGAGAACCGCTCTAGGCGCAACAATTTACGTATTATAGGTTTACCTGAATCCATTCCAGCCATGCAATTACATGCTATATGTTCTCTAGAAATTCCCCAAGCCTTGGGTATCCCCGGTCACATTACTGTGGAAAGGGCTCACCGTGTGGGACCCCCACCAGCGAAATGAAAGCAAGATGCAAATAAAAAAGAACAGAAACCCAGACAAGTGGTTGTCAAGTATCTGAATTATAATGATAAAAACAACATTTTACAAAGCTTTAAAAAATCTACAGTTGATGTTGCAATTCGTGGCCACAAAATCCTCATGTTTAATGACTACTCCGCAGCAGTGGTTCAAAAACGTAAAGCTTTTGCACACATTTGCTCGACATTGGTAAAAAATCAAATACGATTTGCTCTTCTTTATCCTGCCATACTGAAAGTTTTCAAATCGGATGGTTCAGCCTCTCTTTACAGTTCTCCTGAGGAAGCCATTTCTTCCCTTAAAGATGTAAAGGGTCTCACTCCACCTATCCAAGACAAGCACAAGAGACGACGTTTGGATGGTCCTACTGACACGGTAGAAAAAATGGAATGATTATGAACGCCATCTCTATTCTGTTGGATGCTATGCTGCTCATTAAAACTGAGTATTTTTTCTCTATTTAGTCCTATATATGTTGACTAAATACTATATTAGGGACACCTTGTTACTACATTATTATTTTCTTTAGTCTAGGTAGTAATGCATTTGGTGGTGTGTGTGTGTGTCTGTGTGTAAGTATGTATTTATGTATGTATATATGTATATGTGTGTGTGTGTGTGCATGTATATGTATAATTCCACCTTGTATGGTTTTAGTTTTAAGTACAACTTCTTTAACCCCTTAAGGACAGAGCCTGAAATGGCCTTAATGACAGAGACAAATTTTATGAATATGACCAGTGTCACTTTATTCATTAATTACTTCGGGATGCTTTTACCTATCCGGCTGATTCTGAGATTGTTTTCTCGTGACATATTGTACTTTACATTTCTGGTAAATTGGAGTCGATACTCATAACGAATCTTTATGAAAAAAAACCAAATAATGTGAAAAAATGTGAAAAAATGCATTTTTCCAACTTTGAAACTTTTTTGTTTATACTGAAAGTGGTTATACCACATAAATTATATATTAAATAGCATTAGCAACATGTCTAATTTATGTTGGCAGAGTTTATTAAACGATCTTTCATTTTTTTTTAGACAATAGGAAGCTTAAAACATTAGCAAATTTCCAAATTTTCAGTAAAATTTCAAAATCGGATATTTTTAAAGACCTGTTCAGGTACAGTTTAAGTGTATTTGAGGGGCCTGTATGTTAGAAAGCCCCACAAAGCACCCCATTTTAGAAACTGCACCCCCCACACTCTGCAAAAGCATATCCAGAAAGTGTTTTAACCCTTTAGGGGAGTCACAGAAATAAAAGCCAAGTGTGTAAGAAATTTTAAAATTTAAATTTTCTGTGCAGAGATTTTATTGTAATCCAATATTTTTCATAATTATAAACCTATTACCAGAGAAATGCACCCCAATAATTATTGCCCCATTTCTGCAGTTTATAGAAATACCCCATATGTGGCCGTATTGCGCTATTTGATGCAACCACAAGCCTCAGATATAAAGGAGCGCCTAGTGAATTTCAATGCCTCCGTTATATTTGGTCATTTTTGACTGTACCACTTCAGGTTGGCAGAGGCTCTGGGGTGCCAAAACCTAAAAAACACCCCTAAAGGGACACCATTTAGAAAACGACACCCCTCAAGGAATGTAACAAGGGGTGTGGTGAGCATTTGGACCACACAGGTGCTTCACAGATTTTCTGAACAATATGGCGTGAAAAAAGAAAAATAAATTTTTTACACTAAAACGTTGTCCTAGCCTTCAATTTTTTATTTTCTTAAACGGATAAGAGGAAAAAAAAGACACAAAATGTGTAGCGCAGTTTCTCCCGAGTACGGAAATACCCTACATGTGGCGATAAAGTGCCAAGGGGGCGCAGGACGAGCCTCCAAAGGGAAGGAGCGCCAATTGGCTTTTGGAAGCTGAATTTCACTGGAAAGGATTTCAAGGGCCATGTCGCATTTACAGAGCCCTCGTGCTGCCGAGACACTGGAAACCCCCCCACAAGTGACCCCATTCTGGAAACTACACCCCTCAAGGAATCTAACAAGGGGTGCAGTGAACATATGGACCCCACTGGTGACGGGCACAAATGTGGAACAATGTGACGTGAAAGGGAAAATTTTCAATTTTTCACTTTCATGGCACAAATGTGCCCGTCATCAAGGGGTCCATATCCTCACTGCACCCCTTGTTAGATTCCCTGAGGGGTGCAGTTTCCAGAATGGGGTCACTTGTGGGGCGTTTCCAGTGTTTTGGCAGCACGAGGGCTCTGTAAATGCGACATGGCGTTTATCATCCATTCTAGCCAAATCCAACCTCCAAAATCCAAATGGCGCTCCTTCCCTTCGGAGGCTTGCCCTGCGCCCACATGGCACTTTATGTCCACATGTGGGGGATTTACGGACTCGGGGGAAATTGCTCTACACATTTAGTTTTTTTTCCCTCTTTTAACCCCTTGTGAAAATGATAAATTCAAGGCTAAACCAACATTATAGTGTACAAAATGTAATATTTCATTGTTCCACATTTGTGCCCGTCACCAGTGGGTTCCATATGCTCACTACACCCCTTGTTACATTCCCTGACGGGGGTAGTTTCCATAATGGGGTCACTTGTGGGGGGTTTCAACTGTCTTGGCAACACAGGGGCCTTTTGAATGCAACATGGCCCCTCGAAATCCATTCCATCCAAATCCAGCCTTCAAAAACCAAATGGCACTCCTTCCCTTTGGAGGCTTACCCTGCACCCGCATGGCGCTTTATGTCCACATGTGGGGTGTTTCCGTACTCAGAGGAAATTGCGCTACACATTTAGTGTTTTTTTTTTATCTTTTAGCCCCTTGTGAAAATGAAAAAATCATGACAAGGTTAATGATTTAGAGTAAAAATTTTACAAAAATTACACTAAATGTTGGTCTAGCCTTGATTTTTTTCCATTTCCACAAGGGGTTAAAAAAGAAAATGAACACGAAACGTGTAGGGTAGTTTCCCCTGAGTACGAAAATACCCCACATGTGGGCATAATGTGCCATATAGGCACAGGGCAAGCCACCAAAGGGACAGAGCGCCATTTAGAGGCTGGAATGGAGGATGGAGGCCATGTCGCATTTACAAAGCTCCTGTGCTGCCAGGACAGTAGAATATCCCCACAAGTGACCCCATTCTGGAAACTACACCCCATAAGGAATCTAACAAGGGGTGCAGTGAGGATATGGACCCCACTGGTGACGGGCACTTACGTTGAACATGTGCAGAGAAAATAAAAAATAATTTTTTTTCATTTTTACGTCCCAAATGTGGCCGTCACCAGGGGGCCATATCCCCTGCTCCCCTTGTTAGATTCCTTATGGGGTGTAGTTTCCAGAATGGGGTCACTTGTGGGGGATTTCTACTGTCCTGGCCGCACAGAGGCTTTGTAATTGCATCATGGCATCCTCTAATGGGAATGGCGGCCATATCTATTTAGCTGTGGAAAAGGGACAATTCTAATTTATTTGGGGGTATTAGGCCAATTATTAGTTTATAAGGTTGAAAATGACAGGTGTCCATCAAATTCAACCTGTGTTGATCCAGAGGAAGGCAAAGACCCCTCGTGAGGCAGACGACAGTAGCCTCATCACAGGGGAAAAATTCCTTCCCGACTCCATAATGGCGATCAGAATAATCCCTGGATCAACGTGACCCCTGAAATAGGAATAAGGGACAGAATTTAGATA
The DNA here is from genome assembly GCF_027789765.1 of Dendropsophus ebraccatus. Classification (NCBI taxonomy): domain Eukaryota; kingdom Metazoa; phylum Chordata; class Amphibia; order Anura; family Hylidae; genus Dendropsophus; species Dendropsophus ebraccatus. The sequence continues at coordinate 49,750,809 of NC_091465.1, forward strand.
ATGTAGAACCCCAATGACGTGTGGTGTGCCTTGGAGCGATCCAGTATGCAGAGGCCGGGGTGATCAGGACAGGCGTCACACTGGAAAATGGTGTCCTTCCTAATCCCCTGTTACGCCACACTCTGCACTTCTTCTGGGGTCTCCTGTTTTCCAGTGTGGGGGACGTCACCTGGAAAATGTTGTCCTGGTGCGATACGGGGTCCCTCATATCCAGAAGCGCTGGGGCCGCTCCATGGCTGCTAAATATTAGGGCTCTATTACTACTTCTGATATGTTCGGATCGTGCCGCAAGCTACAGGGCAGCGAGGGACCAGAAGAGGGGGTGCTGGTATAAAAGTTATCCCCGTACAGGTGGTAACCTTTATCCAGCAGTGGGAAGATCAGTTCCCGGACGATCTTCCCACTTGTTCCGAGGATGGGGGGGAGGGGGCATCTGGGGGCATCTGGGGGCTGGATTCGGGTGTCCCTTCCTACATACACTCTAAGGGTACGTGCACACTGCGGAATCGCGACAGATAACCCTTTGTGCATTCCGCAGTTGGCACCCGCCGGCGGAGTGATGCAGGCACATTTCTCCACATGTGTCATAGACTCCATTCTATGCACGGGCGGATTCCGCTCTCCGTCCAACGTATTCATTCTTTGGATGGACGATGGAATCCGCCTGTGCATAGAATGGAGTCTATGACACGGGTAGAGACATGCGCCCGCATCAGTCCGCCGGCGGGTGCCAGCTGCGGAATGCACAAAGGGTTATCCTTCGCCATTCTGCAGTGTGCACGTACCCTAAATCAGTAAGAATACCAAAAGAGGTATGATCACAGAGTTAGTAGAATTTCACGCCATACCGTCATCTCTTATTGGGACGGTACTGGCGGAAAATACGTGTCTGGGGGGCAGCGTACGCTACGCTACCCCCAGACACATCACTGGATGATGATGATGAGGATGAATGGAGGAAAGAAGGATCCCCCCATTCATCCTCACTGGCTGTTTCGGTGTCGGAGGCAATAATAGCGTATGCGTCCGATGCTGAAAACACTCTGGGGGTCATCTTTATACGGGGACTAGTATATGGGGTATGTAGTGGTGTAGTGTCAAACTTTATTCAATGTAGTGTGGTGTAATGTAGTGTTTTTTACGTGTTTTTTTACGTGTTTAAGTATAAAAAAAAACTACGCCAACAAAGGCGTTGCTGATAAATGCCGCACTTATAAGCGGCACTTATCAGCAGACCGTGGCAGTAGGATATAGAAAAAAAACACGATGCGATGCTGATCAACACTCAGCGGCGATAGGGTGCGGAAAATAGGAAATAGGAAAGAGCCGAAGACCGAATGAGAAGACGGAGGACGCAGCGAACCCGGAAGACGCCGATCAGGACCCCGGGACAGGTGAGTAATGTACAAATACCTGCTCTGGACCCCTCAGCTACCTAGCTGAGGGGTCCAGAGTAGGTATTTAGTATTTTGGGGGACTCTGATCGCCGTGCCACTGGCCCGATCGCCGTGAACCCGTTCACGGCGATCGGGCCGGTGGCACCGTGACCACCATTACTTTTTACAGTAATGGCGGTCGGTGCCGTCCTCGGACAGCACCGATCGCCATTTTTTTCCGGGTCACCGATGACCCAGAAAGGTTCCGATCGCCGCTATTGGCTGATCTGATTTGATCAGCCAATAGCGGCGATCGTAAGCACGGGGGGTGTTAACCACCCCCCGTGCCGAGAAGCTAAGATGGCCTGCTATGATTTATAGCAGGCCATCTATCCCGATCGCTATGTGCGAACACGCAGCGATCGGGGAAACATCGGGCGTAAATTTACGCCCTGATGCGTTAAGTACCAGGGCGCGAGGGCGTTAATTTACGCCCGATGTCGTTAAGGGGTTAAGTACTAATCATTATATACTGGCTCTTCCTTTTATTTTATTTTATTTATTTGCTTCCCTGTGACAACTCACACATTTCTCAGGAGGGTAGGGATGTGTATGTCTTTAATTTTAATATATACTCATTTAGTGGAGCGGAGGTTGATGTGACCTCTCCACCAGTTATTTCTTTCTTTTAATTTCTTCTCCATAATGCGGAGTTTGCAAATGCTCCGAACATTGGACAATATGAAAAAAGTGAAGTCCACATCTCACTTTATTCGCTTAGTTTATATTATTAACTGTTTTATTCTTAGGTATATCACCTTTAGTTTGTCTGAAAATGCTACATGCTATCCTCTTTTTCTGCCTGAAAGGGTTACCCACTATGTTATTGTGCTTCCAGGGTCTCTTCTTAACACCTCCTCTTCTATTAATATTTTATGAAATTAATCACTTGGAATGTTAAGAGACTACATTCCCCATCTAAGAGGACTTCTATACGGAAACACCTTAAGAGACTTAGGGCCGATATAGTATTATTGCAAGAAACACATTTAACTGAATCGGATTATTTCAGACTCAAATGTTTTTGGGTGGGTGCAGTTTATGGTTCACCAGCTATTAACCGTAAAGGGGGGGTAGTTATTCTTAAACATAAAAATTTAGCCTGTACAGCATTATCTCAATATCAAGATGATGAAGGCAGGATATGTCATCTTCTTATTGACACTCCAGCGGGCAAATATAGCATATATAACGTTTATGGTCCCAACACTCAGACACCTGATTTTTTTAAAAAAATTGGAAAACCTCATTCTGCAAGATGACAAAAAATCTTAAAATAGTTGGTGGAGACCTAAATACTGTTCTTAATACAACTGAAGATAGAAAAAGAACTAAGACCCCTACTGTATATACTTCATCAGATAATATTTTATCCAACTTCCTTAATTCTACCTCCCTATCTGATTCTTGGCGTCATCTACACCCAGATGGTAGAGAATACTCATTTTACTCTCACTCCCAAACGGCCTGGTCAAGAATAGACTACTGTTTAGTGTCAGAGTAGAAGACTCTGAAATTCATGATATAGTAATTTCGGATCACTCCTGTCAGGACTAGCAGGCGTAGACAAGACACTAGACAGTGGGCCCTGAATCTGACCCCACCCACTGTCACCTGCCTACTTGCCTCGGTCGACCCTAGGCGGTTGCGGACAACCACGAAGACAATCCCTATACTGAATACGTGCAAAACATAAAACGCAGACAGACAGACAAACACAATGCGGAAAGGTCAACTAGCCGAGTCAGAAACCGAACGAGCAACGCAGTACCAAATCAGGAAGAAGCGGGTAGTCAGAGGGCAGGAAAAAGGTCAGAATCCAGGTAAGACAAAATAGAAGAATAGAGCAGAATACAGGGAACTGGGGAGCTGGGATCAGAACAACTAATAACCAGCAGGGAAATGAGGAGCTGACTGCTTTTTATCCAGGATCAGAGCTTAGGTCCAGCAGCTGATTGGAGCAGCCCTGATCCCAGCACCAAGCTCAGCTGAACAGACCTAGCAGTGCAGTAACCCCTGCACTGCCAGAAGTCTAACAGGCAAGGCAGGTGTGGCTGAAAAGTAAAACACAGTTCAGACACAATTCATATGCAAACACAGACAGAAATTCAGCGCTTCCTCGGCCTCAACTTTCCCAAGATCTGCGCTCTACATACACTCTTTTCCTGTCTTCCCCTACAGATGACAACAAATCTAAATGGACAGCAGCTAGACAAGCTTTCGAAATTGCACAGGAAAAACTCAATGCTATATATAGAGATCAATATACATCCCGTTTATTCCGCTATGGTAATAAATCAGGGAAATTGTTAGCTAACCTTGCAAAAGGATGTAGACCTACTACACATATCCCTGCTCTCAAAGATACAGCGGGTAATATACAAAAAGATCCTAAAGTCATATCACAACTTTTACAACAATTTTACCGCTCACTATATTCCAAAGATAGGCTTGATCTAGCTGCTGGTAAGAACTTTCTAGAGTCGTTAACTCTACCTTCTCTTGATACACCTTCTCTTGATTCTCCCAACGCCCCAGTCACATTGGAGGAAATTACTGCCACTATCTCTACACTTAAAAATAACAAAGCTCCAGGCCCTGATGGCTATAGTGCGGAATTTTATAAATCTATGTCTTCTGTCATCTCCCCCACTCTTCTTTCTACTTTCCAAACTATTCTGACTGACCATCACATGCTCCCCTCGGGAGATACTGCATATATCAAAATACTACATAAACAGGGGAAGGATCCGACATCTCCTAATTCGTACAGGCCAATCTCTTTAATAAATGTAGACCTAAAATTGTTGGCAAAGATTATGACCAATAGATTGGCAGACATCCTACCATCACTAACAGGCAGCCATCAAGTTGGCTTTATAAAAGGACGTTCTGGTGTCACTAATATAAGAACGGTACTAGCGGCCCAGTTTGGTGTCCAATCTGGGGGTCGTTCCAGCCACTCTCCAGGTCTGTTGGCAATTGACGCCGAAAAGGCTTTTGATAATATCAGCTGGGAGTGGCTGGACATGACCTTACAAAATTTGGTATCACAGGTCAATTCAAAGATTTTATTTCCACAATATACACATCTCCGAAAGCTAGAATTCATACCCCAGGTTTCCTTTCAGATAGCTTTCCCTTACAAAAAGGTACCAGACAGGGTTGCCCCCTATCCCCTCTATTGTTCAATTTGGCGATGGAGCCTCTTGCTAGATATCTTATTTCTTCTGACTTTTTCTCAGGCATACGGGTTGGTTCCCAAATCATCAAAGTTACATGCTTTGCTGATGATACTTTAATATATTTAGATAACCCAGATCTACATGTACCGGCAGTATTAGATGCCTTAAAATTTTTTGGCTCCTTCTCTGGGTATAGAATCAATATACATAAAAGTCAACTTCTTTACCTAACTCCACATAAGAGGTCTACTTCGGGTCCTGCGGGGGTCTCCATCGCTAAATCCTATATTACTTATCTTGGAATCCAGATTGGCAGAACTCCCTCCTCACTATATTCCCTGAACTATCGCCCTATAATTAAGAGAATAAAACAAGATCTCCAGAGATGGGAATCTCTACCATTGTCAATTCTAGGTCGTACCCACTTAATCAAAATGATGTGTTTTGGAAAACTGTTATATCCAATGCAAACAATACCCCTTTTACTCAAACATTCTGACGTTTCCCTACTCCAATCATATTTTACTAAATTTATTTGGCAATCAAAGAGACCTTATATTGCCTATTCCACTCTCTGTCTCCCTACTTCTAAAGGTGGCGCTCAATGCCCAGATATTAGATTATATAATTTAGCCGCTCTCTTTCGCCATGCTAAAGATTGGATTATGGACACGTCATATTTCTCCAATATTTTAATTGAGAAAGCTTTAGCAGCACCTTGGCCTTTACCCACCCTGCTACATGCTAAATTACCAGAACTACCCCCAGAAATTAAGAGAAGTGTTATCTTTAAAGACACCATTGCCACATGGAAGGCTATACGAAAATTATATGGTTTACCCTTTTGCCTATCGAAAAGATTTCCTCTGTGGCATTCACCACTTTACCCACCTGACTCAGACAAATTAGACTACTCAGAGTGGCAGAGTGCACATGTTTCTTCTGTTGGGGATCTGCTGGATACTAATTCCAACACTTTCTTATCATGGGATATCGTCAGAACACAATTTAAATTGTCTTCATTTAATTTACCTCAATACGATTCTATAATTGAATTTCTTACTTCCAGAGAGCGGGACATAGCAGAAGCAGAAAGTGATATAGAATTTGATAATCTATTCCCAACACCACCAGTTCATAATTCTTTATCACATACATATGGAAAACTTAGATCACGTTCTCAAAAGAATTTATATAGACAATTTTTTTTCAAAAAATGATCCTCCATAATGTTTTCAGAGGATCTGACCCAACAAATATTGAGAGGATCTCAACTAGTGCATTCTGCCACTCCCAATGTGGTTCTACGTGAAATACATTTCCGCTTTATACACAAGGCTATATATGCCTTTAATATTTCTTTTTCCAACTCCCACACTTTTCACATAAACAGTTGCCCAAAATGTTCACTTCCTAAAGCAGACTTGCTTCATTGTGCCTGGGCCTGCACGCGAGTGCAGGAATTTTGGAACTCTGTGCGGCTCTATCTTTTGTCCACTTGGGGCCATGCCATACCACTTCTCCCTCTTAGTTATGTTTTTCATTTTATTGATATAGACTCTACTACTCCCTCTCCTAAATTACTTACTTCTAAAGGAATTCATTTAACTCTATTAGTCTCCCTGAAATGTTTATTAAGACACTGGATACTGGATACTCTACCAGACATTTCTGAGGTAATCTCCGCTCTGAAGGAGATCTTTCATTGGGAACTTTTGGATGTATTGCGCACCAAAGAAAAATCAACAAAAACATTTATGTCCAAATGGACACAATTTCTAATTCATGATTTTACTATAGAAGAGAGAGACTCTGTCATTAATCAATTTAAGGACACTGATTGGTATTGCATGGCCGCCCAAAAGGGAACTCTGGGAGCACTCCAAATATCTTAAGCTTTTCCCTTTCTCTGTTAAAGACAATCCTCTCCATTCTATTGGTAGCATATTTGAATATCTGACATCTATACCATGTTTTAAGGTGATATTATAAATTACTGTTTTTCTACTTATGTTTTTGGTAAGACTATGTTGTATTGTATATGATAATATATCTTTTAAGGTTATTACAAAGGCTCATTGTATCTGTATGATATTGTAAACATACAATCTTTTGTTGCCTGTGAGCGACTTTCTTTTTGAATATGTAATTAATTTTCAATATGTATGTTCAAATATTACATAAGCCACTAATAAAATATCATTAAAAAAATAAAATAAAATAATGAAATAGGGTGCATATTTTATTCACCTCTAAGGGCAATGTTTAAACTATCCTCAATGACACCTTTTACAAGAGGAACGTTCCTGGAAGGAGAGCTGAAATGTCACACTTAGATAGATAGATAGATAAATAAAGCATCCATCATCTTTCATCATAACAAGTTTAAAGTGCGGCCTCATTTTTTATTTTTGCATTGCTGATATGACCCATATGATTAGGGTCTTAGGGTGATCACCCAAATTTTCTTGACTGTTAACTGTGCTTTTCTTTTTCTGTCTATTTTTATATAAAGAAAAAGAATACCAAAGCTAAAAGTAATACAGAAAAATATGTCTATAGTATTAAAATACACACAGCTATTGCCTGTAAATGATCTCTGTATGCCAAGTACATTTACATCCTGCAATCAAAGAGAGTGGCGTAATCAGGAAAAAAAGTATTTTCAAGTATTTCTAAAACTGTTTAAATTAATGAAACTTACAGAGAATCTTACATTAAGGTGTCTGGTAAAATGCACTGTGCGCATATATAACCTGTCTTTACAGTACTTCCTAAAGAAAAAAAAATAATTCTGCACTGTGTGAAAAATGATCGATAGTTTAAAGGGGGTTTCCAGCGCTACAAAAACATGGCCACTTTCTTCCAGAGACACCACCACTCTCTCCAAGTCTCCAACTTGTCTCCAAGGCCGGGTTTTGCATTGAAGTGAATGGAGCTTAATTGCAAACCACACCTGAACTGGAGACAAGAGTCGTGTTGTCTCTGAAAGAAAGTGGCCATGTTTTTTGTAGAACTGGATGCAAAAGGACGCTGGTTGACCTCAGGGAGATCAACCAAAACACCGCAGAGACACCACAATGTGTCTCAATGTCAGTGTATTCAAGAGCATTGCCCCCTGGGAAATCAAATATGCAAAAGAACACTGCATAGACACCATCACATGTCTCAACGTCAGTGAACTAGCCAGACCTTCCTCCGGGAAGCAACAAGCAAGCCAAGGAATGTCTCCAATCAAGGAAACCACCCGAGCAAGGTATCCATCCACAGATAGCTGTTTCGGGGTATTTGCCCCTTATCAGTGTGGAGTAGGTTTCTGGCTAGCGGGAGCAATGCCTAGTAAGTGCATGCAGAAGGACGCTGGTTGACCTCAGGGAGATCAACCAAAACACTGCAGAGACACCATCACGTGTCTCAACGTCAGTGTATTCTAGAGCATTGCCCCCTGGGAAATCAAATATGCAAAAGAACACTGCAGAGACACCATCATGTGTCTCAATGTCAGTGAACTAGCCAGACAGCTGGTTTGGGGTATTTGCCCCTCATCAGTGTGGAGTAGCTTTCTGGCTAGTGGGAGCAATGCCTAGGAAGTGTATGCAAAAGGAAGTCAGGGGTCAACCAGCGTCCTTTTGTATGCACTTACTAGGCATTGCTCCCACTAGCCAGAAACCTACTCCACACTGATGAGGGGCAAATACCACAAAACAGCTGTCTGTGAATAGATACCTTGCTTGGGTGGTTTCCTTGATTGGAGACATTCCTGGGCCTGGTTGTTCCTTCCCAGAGGAAGGTCTGGCTAGTTCACTGACGTCAAGACACGTGATGGTGTCTCTGCAGTGTTCTTTTGCATATTTGCAGAACTGGATAACCCCTTTATGTCAAGTTTTTGTGGTAAATATTTTTGGAAGTTTAAAAACAAAACACCAAACAATAAAATATAAAGTACCTTTATTGTTAGGTATAAGAAAATAAAATGCAGTTGTCAATATTGACAGAGCTTTTTATAGTAAATATTTTGTTTAATGAATAAAACTGAGAAGTACTGTATTACTGGGCGTAAAAGAAGACCCCTGACTTGTCAGGGGTTTACCTTATATGCCGGAAAATGTTAACTGGGGTTAACTGCAGCTAAATAAAAAAAAAACAGTTAACTCTTTTGGGGCCCGTTCCCTGCCTCCGCGTGTCTCCAGGCCCATTCCCGGCGCAGGCAGTGTGACGTACACTGACTGCGCTGAGGATCCCCGAAGCTCTCCCGAGCAGCCGAGCGTCTCATCAGGAGAGCCTCGGAAAAATGACAGAGGCTTCGGGTACTTCCTGAGCCTCAGTCATTCTCTCAAAACTCTTCAGACAGCAGAGCGTCTCAGAGCTCCTGCAATGAGAAGCTCGGCTGCTTGGAAAAGGTTCCTGATTCCTGGCGCAGTCAGTGTACGTCCGACTGCCTGCAATGGGAACGGGCCAGGAGAAAAGCAGGGGCCAGGAACAGGCCCCAGGTCAGTTAACTGAGCAGCCCCACCGTATGGGGCGACCATACGCGGCATATATGACAACCCCGACTTCTAAGCAGATTTTTTGGGGTTAAAAGTCGTCTTTTACGCCGGAAAATATGGTATACAAAAATAAATACAGTATTGAGCTATGTTCCCGCAATGGGGAAATAACGGCTGTCTTTCTAGATGGACGTAATTTTAGCCCCAAATGATGGCCATCTATTGATAATGACAGCCGAAAATACTGTTCATGATCACATGAGCATTAACCCCTTGACGACCAAGCCTAAAATGGCCCAGTGGACGGTGCCAATTTTTATTTTTGCGTTTTAATTTTTTCCTCCCATTCTAAGAGCTCTAGCACTTTCATTTTTCTATCTACAGGGCCATGTAAGGGCTTGTTTTTTTTAGGAATAGGTGTATTTTGTAGTGCCGTCTTTCATTCTGCCATAGCATGTACGAAGTAATCCCAAAAATAATATTTATTAAAATATTAATTGGTGAAATCACAAAAAAGAATGTAATATGGTAAATTTTGGGGGCTTCCTGTGTCTACCTATTAAACTATACTAGTGACACAATACCATTATTCTATAGGTAAGTCCGGACACATCCATATGTAGGTTTACACAGATTCTCTAATGTTATATATTTTTTTTTGTTAAATCCTGTTTTTTGTTTTTTTTTGCAATTAATTATTAATAAAATGGCCCTATTGTGAGGCTTATAACGGTTTTACTTTTTCACCTACAGGGCTGTGTGGGGTGTCATTTTCTGCGCCATGATCTCTAGTTTTTATTAATACCATATTTGTGTAGATCAGACATTTTGATCACTTTTTATTATTTTTTTTATATATAATGTAACAAAAAATCTGCAATACTGGTGTTTTTTCCTTCTTCGCGATGACAATTGTTAAATTTTAATAGATCGGACAATTGCGCACGCCACAGTATATTATATGTTTATTTATTTAATTATTTTTATATGTTTTATTTATAAAATGTGATGGGGGTGATTTTAATCTTTATTGAGGAAGGGGCTTTGGGGTATTTTTAAAAATATTTTTACTTTTTTTTTTTTTTTTTTGAACCCTTGGAGGACTTTTAAATGCAATCATTAGATTGCATACACTGATCATTTCTATGCCATAGGCATAGCATTAATCAGAGTAGTAGCCGCTCTGCTCAATGAGCTTGCCTGTGACACCGATCGCACAAAGGAAGGTAAGAGACCTCCGGCGATCCATGAAAGAAAACTTATCCCGTCACTTACACTTAAACACGATTAAAGGGTTAGTGACAGGCTGCAACACGATCGCTACAGCCTGTCATTAACGGTGAGGGCCCGGCTGCTGAATGCAGACGGCCCCCAACTGCTATGAAGCGTGCTCCACTCCGGAGCGATCTTCATAGCTTCTTAGAGACCCAGGACATACAGTTACGTCATGGGTCGTTTGGTGACAGACATCCATGATGTAACTGTATGTCCAGGATCGTCTAGGGGTTAATATTAGAGATGTGCGAGCTTTGTTCCTTCTGTAAACTTGCTTATCTCTAATTATTATGGTGTTAGCAGCAGGACACCAAATGGAGCTGCAATGGTAATGTAGCAGGACACAGGCAGTGAGTAGAATTGTGCAGTCCTTAGTAGAATATTTTATATTGATTATGGATGTTTGTATCAGTAAAAATAAGTCATCAAAGAGCAAAACTCATTTACCCAGAGACCGTTCCCAGGATCAATGCAAAGTTTTATTTTAAATATTTGCAAAGAAAAGCATGCTGAGTATTACCATGTATATCGGTCATATAGTGGAGAGTCCCTGCAGTTATACAGGAATATGCTAGCTTCTGTTAATGTGATCTCTATTGCTATAGTGTTGGTGATTTGGTTAACAGTCCCATCTGAGCTACATTTAGCTCCAGTCAGTGTTATATGAAGGGAATTCAACTTGGCAGAGGCCAAAGAACATTGTAATTGCAATAAAAAAAGAAGAAAAAGAAAAAAAAAAGAAAAACAGAACCCTGTTAGCCAGAACAAATTAATTTGAAACAAAATTCAAACAAGAAACAAATTTAATTATTCTACAGTAAAAAAAAATGTTTGCAATCATGTCTGACTTAACTCAAAAGCTATAAATGGATTTTCGGCCCACAATATGGTTTATATAAGAAAATTTGGATTGCTTAGTAAGGAACATAAACTTTTGATTTTACTTCATGCTAGTACATTGTATCTATGCCTAATAATATGCACAAGCATCTGTTAGGGTATACCTAGAATGTTTTCATAGAAAAGCTCTAAGGAGCAAACACGATCTCCAAGCTGTAAACAGATGAAACATACAAAAGCTGCACTTTTTCTTAATTCTCTGACCCTTGTTGTGTAACTTTGCAGAATTAACAGAACTATATCATCGTACAACAAACAAATGTGTACTTCTTAAATTCACAGTGGGGTCATAAATCTCTCTACATATTCTCATCTAATGTTACCCAGTGACAGACAACCAACCTTGTATGAGCAATGCATAGTGATAGCTGTAGCTTTCGGAGAAGGATCATCCACTATTCTCGTAAGCTCAGTATAAGTAAAGGTTTAATTGAATAAATTACAAGTTATCCTAATACTATTCTCAGCAATATATCTAATTTTCCTCATATATCTAAACATATTCACAGAGTTATAGATAGATTAATGGTTCACCCACATAGAAATACAGATATAAAAATTGTTTTAATTACCTCAACGGTCCTTGATATGTATCCCTGCCCCTACCCCCAGAAAGATGATATTGTGAAGGTGACCATTAATGGGTTATTATTTTGGGCAAAAAGATTGTAATCCTTAAAATGGCTTCAGCCTTGTAACTGCTTCTAGAAGAAGGAGAGTAATGTTGGCAGCATGCCGATGAGAAAAGCACCATGAACCTACATCGTAGCCATAACACAGACATAAGAACAAGACTGTTATATAAACAATATATATATGGTAAACAACACGTTGTGCCAGCCTAACTGTGCAGGACAGGAAGCCACTGACCATTTATGGACTGACCTATCAGAGTGTGACATGTACTGTATGTGTCTTGTGACTTGAAACCCCCCTGTGATGAAAGTTTATATATATTTTATGTGAAACCAAATAAAGGGTTGAGTGCACACTCCTTAACTCAAGCTGAGAGAGGAAGTTATACTGTCTTTTTGCCAGGTGTCATGTCCTCGTCGCTAGCACTCAGCATTTACCTAACTTGGACAGAGATAGTCACTTGGGGATAAGGCAGATGAAAAGCAAATCTAGCCTTGACAAAATCAAAGAAAAGAGAAAAAGCTGGATACTATAGGAAAGTACTTCCAAACAATGATAGTAGCTTTGTTAATAAGTAATTTGGAAATCTCCAAACAAAACCACATGATTACAAAATATTTACTGTGAGACAAACCAATAAAAAAAAAAAAACAGAGAAGGACCTATAGGTTATGTCCTGCATCAAGGAACTGATCTTTACCTATAGCCACAACGTTCCAGAGGATGGAACTCCTCCATCCTCAGCCTGTAAGCGATTTTTATAAGAAATGGCAAGAATAAACAGTTTTGTTTTGTTTTTTGTTCAAGATTGCATAGTGTGTTGGTGATTGGCGACAAGTGCTCACTCCAATGTGTTGCTACACATTATGTCTACCTGCGCCTGGCTCACTTGAAAGGTATCCCTATCCCAGATGGCCTCTGCTTGGTCTCTCTGTGTTTCTTAGTGGTTTAATTCCCAGGATTTTGGCTTGTAATACACCAGAAGCCAAATAAAAAATAAATAAAAAAAGCTATTGGTAAGGGGGCCCAGACAGTTAGGCTGTATGGGGCCCCCAAATTCCTGATGGCAGCCCAGTGGCGTAGCTTATGTCCCTTGGGCCCTGGTGTAAGAGTTCAACTTGGGCCCCCCCTTCCTCGACCAGGCGATACAATAGATAGATAGATAGATAGATAGATAGATAGATAGATAGATAGATAGATAGATAAAAGATTATTTAGATGTATATAGGAAATATTATCACCATACATATTACCACCATACTCTTACTGACCAAATACTGTAAACTGAGACCAATATTACCAATAATAACAGGATACAAGGTGGAAATATTAATGCTACACCGTAACCACTACCATCACCACCATATTGTTAAAGACCAAATTCAGTATACTAAATTCAATAAAACACAATACCAGGTTACAAGTATCAAATATTACCACCACATACTGACTAATACCACCACATACTGATTAATACCACCGCTGCTACTGACTAATACCACCACATACGGACTAACACCACCGCTGCTACTGAATATGATTCACTGTACAAAGATCAATATCACCTCATCCAGTCATATAGAGGCAGACCCAACTCTACACAGGTCCTGTACACCATATACTTTACAGTGCAGTTATATCAGGTGTCTCACAGGAGACATCTTCTTCCCTTTTCATCATCTTCTTCTTCTGCATCTTCTTCATCATCTTCTTGGGCCATTATGAGAACTTCTCTGAGCCACGGATTCACAGATATTACAATAGATATACAGATCTACAAACAGATATACAAATATTAGGCTCCTCACTCCCCATCATCCTCATCTCTATACTAACTGCACATCTGTATTGGCCGCTTTACAACCTCATTTAGTGGGTAACCCTGACACTATATGATCCCCCTTATAGTATATGCCACTCCTGTGTAGATGTCCCTTGCTCAGTCTTCCATATAGATGCCCCCATGTGCATCTCCTTGAGAGGTCCCCGTGTAGTCCCTCTTATAGACATCCCCCTCGATGCCCCCTTTTTAGTTGGTCCCCTCTGTGTATCTCCTATTGTATACAGACCCCCTCTCTGTAATCCCCCTTATAGATGCCCCCCTTTTTGTAGTGTCCCTTACGGATTGTCCATCTCTGTGTATTCCCTCTTATAGATGGCTCCCTTTGTGTAGTCCCCCTTACAGATGCCCCCTGTGCTGTCCCCCTCTGCCCCCTTTTTTGATGGCCCTGTGTTGTCCCCCTTATAGATGCCCCCTTATTTTGCCTCCCTTTATAGATGGCCCCCTTATGTTGCCACCCCTTATAGATGCTCCCCTGTTTTGTCCCCCTTATAGATGCCCCCCTATGTTGTCCCCCCTTATAGATGGCACCTTTGTGTTGTCCCCCTTATATTGCCCCCCCTTGTAGATGCCCCCCGTGTTGTCCTTTTATATATGCCCCCCTTATGTTGTCCTCTTGTAGATGCCACCTTATACATGCCCCCCATGTTTTCCCCCTTATGTTGCCTCCCTTGTTGTCCCCTTATACATGCCCCCCTTATCTTGTCCCCCACAAAGCAAATAAAAACAAAGAAAGAAAAAAAAACACACAACTTACCTAACACCTTGCTACCTCGTTGCAGCTTTCTTCTTATCTCTTCTTCGGCAGTGTTGGACGGGCCCCCTGGCAAATCCTGGCTTGCTGGGGGTGTCCCTGGGATTTCCGGGCAGCACACGCACCAGGGATCTCAGTGTACGCCGGGGCTGTTACTTCTGGCACAGGGAGAGACGCGCTCCCTGACCCTATATGTAATATTGAAATACCCCTTTAAGGCTCTCATCGCCCCAAAATAAGAACCTGGGATTTTGAACACATGGCACATGGTAGGTGGGAGCCTCTATACAGGCTTTGCTTTGGGCTTGGAACCTTTTATATTGCACCTCTGTTAGCATGCATATACTATAAACTATTAAAAAAAAAAAAATTCCTTTAAAGATTTATTATCCCAAATAGACTATGATTTGTATTTGAAGCACACAATGAATTTATGAATATGTAAAGCGATTGTCATGGAAACATCTAATTCTGTAATAAAGTGCTGGGCATTTTTTATGAAAAAAAGTTAAGTCTAATGGCAGAGTATATTCAATGTGTTAATTCCCATTACAGATAATACAATAGCAAAAGATTCATAGCAACACTAAAGCCAAGGTAGGTTAAAAATACAAAGAAATTTTACTTTTTAATGGCACAATCTTGATATTCAGCTAATAGACTAAATGTTCTATTTGAGTTTCTGAAGAAAAGTATGATAATCTGAGAGAGCAGCATTCTTCCATGTCACTGCTTTTGCAATTCCACCTCTGAAGCTATGTAATGTCCATTTTAAGGACATTATACACTGCTTAGCATATTACAGATCTTTCAAGAGCTTTGCCTTTTTATGGCTGGGTTAATTTAGCATGTATTCACAATGCCAGATGCCTTTTTTTTTCTACAACAAGTTAGATGAATAGTACAGAATAGAAACAGCAGACCTTTGTTGGTTTTCAATAGAGTTTCTTTTTTCTTCTTTCTTAATTTGGTTGTAATTTGGTTAATTTTGTAATTGGCAGTTTAGGGCCGGGTTCTCACTATGTAAGACACCGGCCGTTCTGCGACCCGGCCGTGTCACAGAACTTCTGGTGTCAGGGAAGTTTATCCTGGCCGATTCTTTTGAATTGGGATGTGGGTGCATCCGTGTGTGCCCACATCCCAATTCACCATTGAACACAATGGAGAGTGTGGCCAGAGCCGCACTCTCCATTGTGTGAACTGACAGGCTTGTGCAGCCGCTATTCAATTTTCCATTGAAAGTATTTTTTTAATTAATCACGGCCATTGTTGCAATTTGCGTGATTAATTTAAAACATAAGTTGTGTGAACATACCCTAATTCTGGTATGTTTCTCTATTCATTGTCCAAATCATCATGATCTTCAATAAAAATAGAAAAAAGTTTAATTAGTACAGATGAGCGAGCATGTGCTTACGAGTATAGTATCTGCTCAAGTATCAAAGTACTTCATACTGCCACAAGTAGTGTTGATCGAACTGTTCGAGAAAAGATGTTGAACATCTCGATTTTCTCAAACTGAACTGAACTTTCTACTGTTCGTTCGAGTTAGTGTTTGAGTTTGAGTTCAAGTTCGAGCGCCTTTCTGCCAGCCAATCAGTGGAGAGCACATAGAAGTGTCAGAAACGTCATTGCTGAGGTGTAGGGGACTCATTGGCTGCTAAAATCACATGACCATCTCATATATATATCACTGTGATGTGTTCTGGGTGCCAAGTCAATTTTTGTCAGTTTTCATCCCAATCTCTCTCCCAATCTGTCATAAGCTCCAATAAATCGTGAAATATCGTTTGAATATACCATTATATATATATATATATATATATATATATATATATATACACTCACCGGCCACTTTATTAGGTACACCTGTCCAACGGCACGTTACCACTTAATTTCTAATCAACCAATTACATGGCGGCAACTCAAACCGAGCATCAGTATGGCGATGAAAGGTGATTTGAGTGCCTTTGGCCGTGGCATGGTTGTTGGTGTCAGAAGGGCCTGGTCTGAGTGTTTCAGAAACTGCTGATCTACTGGGATTTTCACGCACAACCATCTCTAGGCTTTACAGAGAATGGTCCGAAAAAGAAAAAACATCCAGTGAGCGGCAGTTCTGTGGGCGGAAATGCCTTGTTGATGCCAGAGGTCAGAGGAGAATGGGCAGACTGGTTTTGAGCTGATAGAAAGGCAACAGTGACTCAAATAGCCAACTGTTACAACCAAGGTAGGCAGAAGAGCATCTCTGATTGCACAGTACGTCGAACTTTGAGGCAGATGGGCTACAGCAGAAGACCACACCGGGTGCCACTCCTTTCAGCTAAGAACGCGAAACTGAGGCTACAATTTGCACACCAAGCTCATCGAAATTGGACAGTAGAAGATTGGAAAAACGTTGCCTGGTCTGATGAGTCTCAATTTCTGCTTGAACATGACAATGAGTTCACTGTACTCAAATGGCCTCCACAGTCACCAGATCTCAATCCAATAGAGCATCTTTGGGATGTGGTGGAACGGGAGATTCGCATCATGGATGTGCAGCCGACAAATCTGCGGCAACTGTGTGATGCCATCATGTCAATATGGACCAAAATCTCTGAGGAATGCTTCCAGCACCTTGTTGAATCTATGCCATGAAGAATTGAGGCAGTTCTGAATGCAAAAGGGGGTCCAACCCGTTACTAGCATGGTGTACCTAATAAAGTGGCCGGTGAGTGTGTTATAGTCATACAGATAGATATATAGATATATCGTGTGTTATAGTCATACAGATAGATATATACCATGTGTCATAGTCATACAGGCAGGCTGTATTACCAGCTGATGCTGCCCTAGGCACTACAGCTGCAGCCCCCCATATATATATATAGACACAAGTGCCTAGTTAACCCAAACATCTCCCATTGACTTTAATAGGGTTCAAGTTCGAGACAAACACAACTACTGTGCGAGGTTCGACTCGAACTTAAACATTTTACTGTTTGCTCATCACTAGCCACAAGCACAGCCAGTCAGACAGCAAAACACAGTGAGTGGCTGTTGAAACTAAGCACAGGAAATGGGGGGGCAACTTTGACCCTTTTTAAAACCCTGGAGCAAACCCTGTTGTTAAATAATCTTTATATATGAAGAATAAAAAATCAGCCAGGACACTTAATTCCTGCAAAACTCTGTGGTGCATGCCATTTGGATCCAGTCATTTCTGTATAAGGGTGCTTTTACACACACCTGATCTGCAGCGGATCCGCAGCGGATTTTACAGTGCGGATTTAATGCTGTGTTCATTCATTTAGTCAAATCTGCTGCGGATCTGCTGCGGATCCGCAGCAGAAAATCCGCTGTGGATCCGGTAGGTGTGAAGGCACACTTATAGTGTTTTTAAGGTGGTATTTACCTTCTTGTTTAGTTAAGCCGGTGACTTTTAACCCCTTAACCTCTTAAGGACGGAACCAATTTTTGTTTTTGCATTTTTGTTTTTTCCTTGTGTTTAAAAGGCCATAGCGCTTGCATTTTTTCACCTAGAAACCCACAGGAGCCATTATTTTTTGCGTCACTAATTGTACTTTGCAATGGCAGACTTAAAGACATAAAATATGCTGCGAAGCCAGAAAAAAAATTATTTGCGCAGTGAAATTTAAAAAAAAATTGCAATTCTTTTTCTTTTGTTTTGTTTGCCCTATGGAAAAACTGACATGTAATATATGTTCCTCAAGTCGGTATTATTAAAACGATTTGCAATTTGCATAACCTTTATATTATTTGATGGATTTAAAAAAAAAAAAACGTCTACAGAAAAAAAAGTTCCTTAAAATTGCTCTATTACCATGCTTATAACGATTTTATCCTTTGGTCTATGGGGCTGATTGAGGTGTCATTTTTTGCGCCATGATGTGTTCTTTCTATTGGTACCTTGATTGCGTACATGCGACTTTTTGATCGCTTTTCATTAAAATGTTTCTGGATTTGATGTGACCAAAAATGCATAATTTTTGCACATTGGCGAGTATTTGTGCTAACGCCGTTTACTGTGCGAGATCAGGAATGTGATAAATTAAAAGTTCACATGATTACGCATGCGGAGATACTAAATATGTTTATTCATTTATTTATTTTTAATTATAAAATGGGAAAAGGGGGTGAATCAGACTTTTATTAGGGGAGGGGGGCCTTTTATTGATGAAAACACTTTTATTTTTACACATACACAGTAGTTAGAAGTCCCCCTGGGGGACTTCAAATACAACTACACTGATCTCCCATAGATATATTTTATACTCCCTTCTCATGTTCTGAAATAATGAATGCACTATAGATTTTAAAATCCATATAATGTTCGTTATTCTGACAGATCTGCACAGAAAAGCTATAGAAAATCTTCATCTCCATACAATGGAATTAATCCGTATGTGGATCTGCAGCAGTAAGCATAGCCTCAGTCTACTAGGCCCTGGGAACAGGGGGAGTAGATTAGCAGTTTTAGGCACTCTAAGGTTAGGTTCACATCACGATTTTGTAATCTGTTCCACTGTATCCATTTTGGAAAATGTACAGAAAAACGTTGTCAACCCCATTTTACGTTACAAAATGTAAACAAAAAAAAAAAGAGATTTGTTTTCATCCTTTTTTCCCCCTTATAATGTAAGTAAATGGAAAACTAATCAAAATAGATGGCATACAACAGCATCCGTTGTAACCATCCCTTTTTGCATCCCCCCTACAGTGAAAAAATTAAACCGACGGCTAAATTGTGATGTGAACCAAGCCTAAGACACGTATGGATTCCATGGAGCATTACTTTTCCCCAGAGCAGTTCATCATCAAGTACTTTAATCTATTAAGTCACATCTTCCTCGACGACATGATTGCTTGAATAGTGATATCATAGGATATCGTAGTGTTAATACTGTGGTAGAGGAAGACAGGTGCTTGATCGAAACATTTACAGGCCAAAATACAAGAATGGTTAGATACATGCGGGGGGGGAGGGGTTTAGCAAGACAGGCATTCTCCTACGCAGGTCTTAAATTAGGTCCCCCTCCCTGGCTGGATTCATTCAGAGGCACTCCGGCACCAAGGCGGCAGGAACAGCTGAGCGGAAGTGCAATAACTATTTCGTTTTTGCATTCTTCTTAATAGCCAGAGTAATCACTACAAAAAATATCTCTCTTTCTCTAACAGACTCAGGTTAT
The DNA here is from genome assembly GCF_027789765.1 of Dendropsophus ebraccatus. NCBI lineage: Eukaryota > Metazoa > Chordata > Amphibia > Anura > Hylidae > Dendropsophus > Dendropsophus ebraccatus. Next base: position 49,770,511 of record NC_091465.1, read on the forward strand.
TCAATTTAGCATGCACTTGTTCTAGCTTTATTCTGCGGTCTGTTGTGGTCTAAATACTCAGACCCTGACCGATCAAAACTTTTCATATGTCTTTTTTATTATTTTTTTATACTGTAGATGCACTAGGAATTGTTTTGTGTGAGAGGTTCTACAAAGGACACAACCTTTTTCAGGCTCTAGAAGCTTTATTGTCACATACATAAAAACCTTTCTATTATTCCATTTAGACCAAAATGCTTGCACAGCAAAAGTTCTTTTTTTTCCTTTCCCTCAATATTACTCCAATCTTTCAGATTTGTCTAGTGAAATCTTTTCAAGCTTTTTTCATATTGACTTTGCAAGGGTAATACTACCGAGTGCTTGTTTGGAAACTGCCAACCATTAAACGTATCATTCCACCTCTTTTTATTTGTTTCCTTGACAGTTTCTTTTCCACTGAACAATTCAATATCTGACTAAATGATGTGTAGCTGAAGAGAAAGCATAGTTACAACAATAAAGATGAAAAAGAAATCATATATGGCCATAAGCAGTAATTCCACTGCCTTTGCAATCTTAAAAGCTGTTGTGATTACTGCTTTAACTACTCAATAGACGATGGTGATGACAGACCTAATTCACACATACTGTATAACAACTGCACGCGGCGTGTGTCCACCACCATTGATCTATGTCAGGAATCTCTCTCCTAGACCAAGCATATAAGAGTATACACTTCTAATAGCTTTCCTGAGAAAATGTCATGTATTTATTTATTTTCAGTGTTATATCTTGCTAAAAAAAAAAAAAAAAACCTAAATGTTCTTCTTGGCCACTAGATAACACTGTCTAGTGAATAGTTGAAAAACCAATTAAAGCCTCATTGCAACAATCATTATGAGGAACAGGGCATAGGTCTTGTGTTTATTGCGGAGACAGATTAACGGAGGGGGAACACTGATACACCGCACTATATAAGTAACCAAGCAAAGTATCTCTCCAAGCAAAGGATCTCTCCTAGGAGGAGAAGAGCTTGCCCTCTGATGCGATCTTTTGGAGGATGCATTCTTCTATGTCTATGTTTGACCTATTCAAGACCAAAGAAAACAAAAGCATACGCACAAAGAGGTAGCACATCACAAAAATTCTTTATTATAATATTACCATAAGTACAAAAATATTCACTAAATCAATCTTGCAGGAGTATAGCAATGAGGGAGACAAGCCCCTAATACCACTCTACATTAAAAACAATAAAATGTCCACATAAGTCCTGCCGGTGTGCCAGTAGGGACTATTCAACCACACCGACCCTGGACTGTATACACAATATTGGAGTATAACCAAGCTGCCTAAGCAGAATCTCTATAGCATATTACAACACCTCAATGGTATATATGTCAAATCAAAAGGTAAAGATGATAACCATATCAGTCCTAAAAGGTGGGAAAAGCGGATCAGGTGGGTAACTCCTTCCCACCTGACCCGCTTTCCCCACCTTTTAGGACTGATATGGTTATCATCTTTACCTTTTGATTTCATATATATACCATTGAGGTGTTGTTATATGCTATAGAGATTCTGCTTAGGCAGCTTGGTTATACTCCAATATTGTGTATACAGTCCAGGGTCGGTGTGGTTGAATAGTCCCTGCTGGCACACCGGCAGGACTTATGTGGACATTTTAATTGTTTTTAATGTAGAGTGGTATTAGGGGTTTGTCTCCCTCATTGCTATACTCCTGCAAGATTGATTTAGTGAATATTTTTTGCACTTGTGGTAATATTATAATAAAGAATTTTTGTGATGTGCTACCTCTTTGTGCATATGCTTTTGTTTTCTTTGGTTATGTGTTACTTGCATATGCATTGGTTTAGCACTCCTTCGATTATAGTGGTGCCCACTGGTTCTATATATGACCTATTCAAGAGTCTAAAGGCCCTATTCCACGGAACCATTATCAGCCGTATTCGTCCGATATTGACCGTTACGGCTGATAATCAACCCCGTGGAATAAAAGGCAACGATCAGATGACATTGTTCATGTCGGCCGATCGTTGCGTCGTGTGTCTTTCAAACATGTTGAAAGACAAAAGACTCGTACAGCAACGATCTGCTGCTGCCGCTCTGTGGATTGGGGCCCCCCGCCCCCCCCCCCCCCCCCCCCCCCGCTGCCACCGCGTGGGTTAGCAGCGTCAGCAAGCGGGGAACGAGGAGCAAACAAGCGCTAATAGTGCTCGTTTGCTCCTGTCAGTTAGCCCGTGGAATAGGGCCTTAAGAACAAGACTGGGGATTTTAGTAGCCAAGCAAAAATCTCTCCGACATACCCATTTTTTCCCAACAGATGTGGTAGGTAAATCCACAATAACTGAATGTAGACCTGCCTGGTATAAACATATATCTATTCTAAGATAATAAGAAAGGAAATACGAGAAGAGAAGACTAGATGGACTAGGTGTTTTTTTTTCTGATGACAATCTTTTATTCATTTACTTTTATTTTTTTCTAGCTTTATATACAATCAGCCATCAAATCACAAACATGGGTGCAGAGTCACAGTATAAACTGGATCGTGGTACAATTTATATTTTATTAACTACTGTAAGTAGCACGGGATTATACCATACATCAAAAACACTGATCCTACACTATACATTAAAATTCAATTCACAGTTTATCCACATTTTAATAAAGCATTACGTGTCAACAACTGAGTAATAAGGAATGGGAGAAGGGAAGGGGAATAGCAGGCCTGAAAATTTGAAACTTTATTGAAGAGTGGGCACACTATATTCACTAAATTCCGGCCGAAGAAAACTGACATGTCAGTTATTTGCGGCCCCGTATATGATCCCGGCCGGAGCATGTACGATGTGTATATGCTCAGGCCGGGATCCCATATCAGATAAGGTTATGTTGCGCTCCGCAAAAAGTACTTTCACGTGGTGTGAACATAGCCTAAAAGGGTATCAATTCTTCCCCAATGTCTGTACTATTTATGATGGAAAAGTCTGAGTGGCATGCTGTGGACCAGCCTCCGGCAGTCCTGGTCGGACATCCTTTCCTTGTGATAATCAGGCAAGCCACAAAACATCCTTATAGCTTTTTTAAAATTAAAAATATCTTTATTTACAATCACAAGTATCCTGCATAAAGCGACACAGTCCCAATTACATCATGCTACACTAAATATTTCTCACATACAAGTATCCACATTCTAGCTAAGTATCACATTTCCATCAAGAAAGCAATTGATAAAGCATAGGGAGAAGGGAAGAGGAGAGAGCAATGACAGGTCCAAAGCCTTATTGAAAGACATATACACTGTACGTAGAGGATAAGGAGAGGGGTATCTTTTCTCTTCTTCCTTAACCCCTTTGTGCTGCAGCTAGTTTTGGCCTTAATGACCAGGCTAATTTTTCAAAATCTGACCTGTCTCACTTTATGCTCTTATAGCTCAGTGATGCTTTAACGTATGCTAGCGATTCTGAGATTGTTTTTTCGTGACATATGGCACTTTATGTTAGTGGCAAAATTTGGTCACTACTTTGTGTGTTTTTTGTGAAAAACATCAAAATATCATGAAAAATTAAAAAAATTTGCATTTTATGAACTTTGAAATTCTCTGCTTCTAAAAAAAGAAAGTCGTAGCACATAAATTAGTTACTAAGTCACATTACCAATATGTCTTCTTTATTCTGGCATAATTTGGGAAACATATTTTACTTTTTTAGGGTGTTATGGGGCTTAGAAATTTATCAGCAAATTATCACATTTTCGTGAAACTGATTTTTTTTAGGGACCAGTTCTTTTTTTAAATGGATTTAGAAGTCTGGTATCCTGAAAACCCCCATAAGTGACCCCATTTTGGAAACTACACACCTTAAAGAATTAATCTAGGGGTATAATGAGCATTTTAACCCTACAGGGGCTGGAGGAAAGTATTCACAATTAGGCAGTAAAAAAATTGAAAATTTAAATTTTCCAATAATATATACGTTTAGATTAAAGTTTCTCATTTTCAAAAGGAATATGAGACAAAAAGCACCCCAAAATTTGTAATGCAGGTTCTCTTGAGTACAACGGTACCCCATATGTGGGCGTAAACCACTGTATGGGCACACAGCAGGGCTCAGAAGGAAGGGAGCGCCAATTAGCTTTTCCAATGCAAATTCTGAGCGCCAGGTGTGTTTGCAGAGCCCCTGTAGTGTCAGCAGAGAGAAAACCCCCCATAAGTCACCCTATTTTGGAAAGTACACCCCTCAAAGAATTCATCTTGGTGTGTGGTGACCATTTTGACCCCACAGGTATTACAGGAAAGTATTCAAAAGAAGACAGTAAAAATGAAAAACTCGAATTCTTCCAATAATATGTTCGTTTAGTTTGAAATTTCTCAATTTCACGAGGAACAAGAGGAAAAAAGTACCCCAAAATTTGTAACGCAGGTTCTCCTGAGTACAATGGTACCCCATATGTGGGCATAAACCACTGCATGGGCACACAGGAGGGCTCAGAAGGGAAGCAGCGCCAATTAGCTTTTTCAATGCAGATTTTGCTGCAGAAGTTTCCGAGCGCCAGGTGCGTTTGCAGTGCCCCTGTAGTGCCAGCGGAGTAAAATCTCGCCATAAGTCACTCCATTTTGGAAAGTGCACCCCTCAAAGTATTCATCTTGGTGTGTGGTGACCATTTTGACCCCACAGGTATTAGAGGAAAGTATTCAAAAGTAGACAGTAAAAATGAAAAACTAAAATTTTTCCAATATTATGTTCTTTTAGTTTGAAATTTCTCAATTTCACGAGGAACAAGAGGAAAAAAGTACCACAAAATTTGTAATGCAGGTTCTCCTGAGTACAATGGTACCCCATATGTGGACGTAAACCACTGTATGGGCACACAGGAGGGCTCAAAAGGGAAGGAGCGCCAATTAGCTTTTTCAATGCAGATTTTGCTGAAGAAGTTTCCGAGCGCCAGGTGCGTTTGCAGAGCCCCTGTAGTGTCCGCAGAGTAAAATCTCCCAATAAGTCACTCCATTTTGGAAAGTGCACCCCTCATAGAATTTATTTTGGGGTGTGGTGAGCATTTTGACCCCACAGGTATTTGAGGAAAGTATTCAAAAGTAGACAGTAAAAATGAAAAACTCAAATTTTTCCAATAATATGTTCCTTTAGTTTGAAATTTCTCAATTTCACGAGGAACAGGAGAGAAATGTCACCCCAATATATGTAAATCAGGTTCTCCTGAGTAGAACGGTACCCCATATGTGGGCATAAACCACTGCATGGGCACACAGCCGGGCTCAGAAGGGAAGGAGCGCCAATTAGCATTTTCAGTGCAGATTTTTCTGAAGAAGTTTCTGAGCGCCAGGTGCGTTTGCTGAGCCCCTGTAGTGTCAGCAGAATAGATTCCCCCCAAAAGTCACCACATTTTGGAAAGAGCACCCCTCAAAGAATTCATCTTGGGGTGTGGTGACCATTTTTACCCCACAGGTATTAGAGGAAAGTATTCAAAATTGGCCAGTAAAAATGAAAAACTCGAATTTTTCCAATAATATGTTGGTTTAGTTTGAAATTTCTCAATTTCACGAGGAACAGGAGAGAAAACGCACCCCAAAATCTGTAACGCAGGTTCTCCTGAGTAAAAAGGTACATCATATGTGGGCATAAACCACTGTATGGGCACACAGCAGGGCTCAGAAGGGAAGGAGCGCCAATTTACAGGAGCAAAACCGCAGCTAGTAATAGTTATTAGAATAGCGCAGTTACTAAAAAAAAAAAAAAAAATGAGATTACAGGTAATGTGGGGTGGTTACGGGCAACCAGGGGTGGTTATGGGCAACCTGAGGTGGTTACAGGTAATCTGGGGTGGTTACGGACAACATGGGGTGGTCACGGGCAACCTGCTGTGGTTACAGGCAACGTGGGGTGGTTACAGGCAACGCGGGGTGGTTACGGGCAACGTGTGGTGGTTACGGGCAACCTGTGGTGGTCACGGGCAACCTGCTGTGGTTACGGCAACGTGGGGTGGTTACAGGCAACGTGGGCTGGTTACAGGCAACGTGGGCTAGTTACAGGCAACGTGGGCTAGTTACAGGCAACGTGGGCTGGTTACGGGCAACCTGCTGTGCTTACAGACAATCTGGGATGGTTACGGGAAACGTGGGGTGGTTACGGGCAACCTGCAGTGCTTACAGACAATCTGGGGTGGATACGGGCAACGTGGGGTGGTTACGGGCAACCTGCAATGCTTACAGACAATCTGGGGTGGTTACAGGCAACGTGGGCTGGTTACGGGCAACCTGCAGTGCTTACAGACAATCTGGGGTGGATACGGGCAACGTGGGCTGGTTACGGGCAACCTGCAGTGCTTACAGACAATCTGGGGTGGTTACGGGCAACGTGGGGTTGTTACGGGCAATGTGGGGTGGTTACGGATAAACGGAAGTTCTTATAGGCAATCTGGGGTGGGTACCTGTAATCTGACATGGGCACCGCAATCTGGAGGGGGTCATTGGCAATTTGGGGTGGTCAGAGGCGACGTGTGGTGGTCAGAGGCGACGTGCGGTGGTCAGAGGCGACGTGTGGAGGTCAGAGGCGACGTGCGGTGGTCAGAGGCATCGTGGCGTGGTCAGAGGCATCGTGGCGTGGTCAGAGGCATCGTGGCGTGGTCAGAGGCAACGCGCGGTGGTTACGTGCAATCTGGGGGGGTTACATGTAATCTGGCATGATTACGGGGAACCTGGGGGGGTTATGTGCAACCTGGAAGGGTTACAGACAATCTGGGATTGTTACTGATAAACTGAAGTGCTTATAGGTAATCTGGGGTGGGTACATGTAATTTGGGGTGGTTACGGGCAATCTGGAGGGGGTCACTGGCAATTTGCGGTGGTTACGGGCAACGTGCGGTGGTTACGGGCAATCTGGAGGGGGTCACTGGCAATTTGCGGTGGTTACGGGCAACGTGCGGTGGTTACGGGCAACGTGCGGTGGTTACGGGCAACGTGCGGTGGTTACGGGCAACGTGCGGTGGTTACGGGCAACGTGCGGTGGTTACGGGTAATCTGGGGAGGGGTTAGGGGTAATTTAGGAGTAAACTGTAATTATTACTATAATAAAAAGTGTGTGTTTTATTTTTTTGTATGTTTGTCACTTTTTGTACTTTACATATTCATTTTCACTGTATTACTATGATTACTGTGATATTTTCTATCACAGTAATCATAGTTCAGTGACAGAGACCAAATTGGTCTCTGTCACTTTAAATTTTCAGAGCCTGGCTGGTTGTGAAGCGCATGCGCACTTCATAACCAGCCAGGACGTCGAGGAGGAAGGAGCTCCGTGGATCCGGTGAGTAAATGGGGAAGGGGGGGTGACTGGGGGACGGGGGTGACAGGGGGGGTGGGGGGCGACTTGGGGGGTGGGGGGACATCACTTTTTATCCCCTGTCACCAATCATTCATGGTGACAGGGGATAAAAAGTGCCTGGATGCACATGGTACAAGCGATCAGCGGTATATAGTATATACCGCTGATCGCTTGTACCGGGACCCCACAGGGGGGTCCCCGATGACTGCCCCATGCTCTCCGCTACCTCCGGTGGCGGAGAGCATGGGGCTTTCATTCATTTTAACTCTTTCATCGCTGTGAACCGACGTTAGTCGGTTCACAGCGATGGCGGCGGCCATCTTGGAAATGATGGCCGCCGGGGGAGGGGGGTTAGTTATCGGGGCACTAGGGGGGTCTGATCTGAGGTCTGGGGGACACTTATTTCATCTCCCCCCGCCATAGATTCACGGCGGGGGGAGATGAAAGGCGGCGGCAGCACCGGTAATCCTCTTTACCGACGGCCGCCGCTATAACGTTAATAGCGGCGATCGTCGGTAAGGGGGGGGGCCGGGACGGACCCCACACACTGCCCCAACCCCTCAGCTACCTCCGGTAGCCGGGGGGATGGGGTGGGGGCCGTCCCGGCCCCGCAGCCTTATTCTCTGCCATCGCCGTAAAAAGCTGATGGCAGCAGAATAAGGCCCATTAGTGACCGCCGTAGAAAGCCGTATCGGCGGTCACTAAGGGGTTAATACTGTCCATGATGGAATAGGCTATGTTTACACTACGTAAGTTCCGCATCACGGCCATCGTAGCACGTAGTGTTGCAGGCTGAGGGAATCCCGGCCGGAGTGTATACACTGAGGGGGATATTTATGAAAGGTCCGCCCGAGGTGTACACCAGGGGGAAGGTGCAGATTCGCCCCTTCTCCCTGGCAAACACCTGCCGTATGTGCTGAGGTGAGTGGGATCAATGCTGCTAACACATGTAAAGTACTGAACTGGTTTACTATAGATATGGTCCAAGATAAATTAAATAAACTCAATGTAACCAAAGCTCCAGGGCCTGATGGATTGCACCCCAGAGTTCTTAGGGAACTCAGTTCTGTAATTTCTCTACCCTTGTATGAAATATTCAGCAATTCTTTGCTGACTGGTATTGTGCCGAGGGACTGGCGTAAGGCAAATGTAGTGCCGATCTTCAAAAAGGGCTCTCGAACTTCCCCAGGTAACTATAGATCCGTAAGCTTAACGTCCATTGTAGGGAAACTATTTGAGGGGTTTATAAGGGACTACATCCAGGAATATGTAGTGGCTAATAGTAGTAATGAGCGAATAGTGAATTATTTGAATATTCAATATTCGTCCGAATATCTCCTGAGTATTCGAATATTCGATTGAATATTAAGTTCCCATTAAAGTCTATGGGAACAAGTATTCGATTATTGAAAAACATCTATTCGACCACTTGGAGGTTAAAACCGGAAGCTGGGGGATTTGAACGCTTATCGAATATTTATCGAATATTCGTCGAACTATTCAATAATATTCGATATATCGAATACCTTACTATTCTATCGAATATCTATTCGATCGAACAGTTTTCGCTCATCACTAGCTAATAGTATTATAAGTGATAACCAGCGTGGTTTTACTTAGGATAGAAGCTGTCAAACCAACCTAATATGTTACTATGAAGAGGTAAGTAGAAGCCTGGATGGGGGCGCAGCTGTGAATATCGTGTACCCAGATTTTGCAAAAGCTCTTGACACAGTTCCTCATGGGCGTCTGATGGGTAAGTTAAAGTCTATCGGTTTGGAAAGTTGGATTGAAAACTGGCTTAATAATCGTACCCAGAGAGTGGTGGTCAATGATTTCTACTCCGAATGGTCCCCGATAATAAGTGGTGTACCCCAAGGGTCAGTACTGGGCCCCCTTCTGTTTATCTTGTTTATTAATGATATTGAGAATAAATTAACAGCAATGCTTCTATCTTTGCAGATGACACCAAGCTCTGTAGTACAGTACAGTCTATAGAGGATGTGCAGATGTCACAGGATGACTTAGGGTCCTATTACACTGAGCGATTTTTAACGATTAATGACTAACGATAAACGATCACAAACGAGATTGTTTATCGTTAACCTGAAATTGTTCACCATATTACACAGAACGATAATCGTTAGTTACGATCAATATGGTTCTTTTGCACAGAACGATTATCGTTCAATTATCGTCCGCCCGTGCATAGAATGGAGTCTGACACAAGCGGAGACGCGCGCCTCCATCAGTTCGCCGGCGGGTGCCAGCTGCGAAATGCACAAAGGGTTATCCTTCGCAATTCCGCAGTGTGCACGTACCCTTACAATGTATGAAGGAAGGAACACCCAAAACCAGCACCCAGATGCCCCTAGATTCCCCCCATCCTCTGAGATAGTGGGAAGATCGTCCGGGAACTGATCTTCCCACTGCTGGGTAAAGGTTACCACCTGTACGGAGATAACTTTTATAGCAGCATCCCCCTCTTCCGATTCCTCACTCCCCGAGCTACTGTAGCTTGCGGCACGATCCGAAAAATATCAGAAGCAGTAACAAAGCCCTAATATTTAGCAGCCATGGAGCGGACCCAGCGCTTCTGGATATGAGGGACCCCGTATCACACCAGGACAACATTTTCCAGGTGACGTCCCCCACACTGGAAAACAGGAGACCCCAGAAGAAGTGCAGAGTGTGGCGTAACAGGGGGATCAGGAAGGACACCAGTGTGACACCTGTCCCTATCACCCCGGCCTCTGCATACAGGATCGCTCCAAGGTGTACCACACGTCATTGGAGTTCTACATTATCTAAATTCTGTCCCTTATTCCTATTTTAGGGGTCACGTTGATAAAGGGATTATTCTGATTGCCATTATGGAGTCAGGAAGGAATTTTTTCCCTGTGATGAGGCTACTGTCGTCTGCCTCACAAGGTTTTTTTTTTGCCTTCCTCTGGATCAACACAGGCTGAATTTGATGGACACCTGTCCTTTTCAACCTTATACCCTTTTCAACCTTATAGCCTAATACCCCCAAATAAATTAAAATTGTACCTTTTCCCAAACTAAATAGGGGTGCAGTGAGCATATGGACCCCACTGGTGATGGGCTCATATGTAGAACATGTGCCGTGAAAATAAAAAATATAATTTTTTTCATTTTCACGGCACAAATGTGCCAGTCACCAGGGGGCCATATGCTCACTGCCCCCCTTATTAGGTTGCTTGTGGGGTGTAGTTTCCAGAATGGGGTCACTTGTGGGGGGTTCCCACTGTCCTGGCAGCACAGGAGCTTTGTAATTGCGACATGGCGTCCATCCTCCATTCCAGCCTCTAAATGGTGCTCTGTCTCTTTGGTGGCTTTCCCTGTGCCCATATGTCACATTATTTCCCCATGTGGGTATTTTCCTACTCAGGGGAAATTACCCTACACGTTTTGTGTTCATTTTCTTTTTTAACCCCTTGTGGAAATGGAAAAAAATCAACATTTAGTGTAAAAAACTGTTTAATTATTACACTAAATCATTGATCTTGTCTTGATTTTTTCATTTTCACAAGGGGTTAAAAAAAAAAACACAAAATGTTTAGAGCAATTTTCCCTGAGTACAAAAATACCCCAATGTGAACACAAAGTGCCAGGCGGGTGCAGGGTAAGCCTCCAAAGGGAAGGAGCGCCATTTGGTTTTTGGAGGCTGGATTTGGCTGGAATAGATTTCGAGGGCCATGTTGCATTTAAAAGGCCCCTGTGTTGCCAAGACAGTGGAACTTCCCCAAAAGTGACCCCATTATGGAAACTACACCCCTCAGGGAATGTAAAAAGGGGTGTAGTGAGCATATGGACCCCACTGGTGACGGGCACAAAGGTGGAACAATGTGGCGTGAAAATGAAATATTAAATTTTTTACCCTATAATGTTGGTTTAGCCTTAAATTTTTCATTTTCACAAGGGGTTAAATGAGAAAAAACACACAAAATGTGTAAAGCAATTTCCCCCGAGTCCGTAAATACCCCGCATGTGGACACAAAGCGCCATGTGGGCGCAAGGCAAGCCTCCGAAGGGAAGGAGCGCCATTTGGATTTTGGAGGCTGGATTTGGCCAGAATGGATGATGAACGCCATGTTGCATTTACAGAGCCCTCGTGCTGCCAAGACAGTGAAAACCCCCCACAAGTGACCCCATTCTGGAAACTACACCCATCAAGGAACCTAACAAGGGGTGCAATGAGGATATGGACCCCTTGATGACGGCCACATTTGTACCGTGAAAGTGAAAAAATATTCCCTTTCATGTCACATTTGTGCCCATCACCAGTACTCCATATGCTCAATGCACCCCTTGTTAGATTCCATGAGGGGTGTAGTTTACAGAATGAGGTCACTTGTGGGGGGTTTCCAGTGTTTTGGCAGCAGGAGGGCTCTGTAAATGCCACATGACCCTTGAAATCCATTCCAGTGAAATCCAGCTTTCAAATTTCTTACACACTTAGCTTTTATTTCTTTGACTCCACTAAAGGGTTTAAAAAAACTTTCTGGATGGTCTTTTGCAGAGTTTGGGGGGTGCATTTTCTAAAATGGGGTGCCTTGTGGGGCTTTATAACATACAGTCCCCTCAAATACACTTTAAACCTAAACAGGTCCCTAAAAATATCTGGTTTTGAAATTTTACTGAAAATGTGGAAAATTGCTGCTAATGTTTTAAGCTTTCTATTGTCTAAAAAAATGAAAGATAGTTTAATAAATGCTGCCAACATAAAGTAGACATGTTGCTAATGCTATTTAATATATAATTTATGTGGCATAACCATTTTCTGTATAAGCAGAAAAGTTTCAAAGTTGGAAAAATGCATTTTTTTCGCAATTTTTCCCGTTATTTTGGATTTTTTCATAAAGATTCGTTATAATTATCGACTCCAATTTACCAGAAATGTGAAGCACAATATGTCACAAGAAAACAATCTCAGAATCAGCCGGATAGGTAAAAGCATCCCGAAGTTATTAATAAATAAAGTGACACAGGTCATATTCATAAAATTTGTCTCTGTCCTAAGGCCATTTCAGGCTCTGTCCTTAAGGGGTTAATTTATTTAAATATATAAATATATATGGAAAAGATGTTCCAGGTAAAACCCCCTCAAAGGACAAGGGAGCACTGCCTTCACCTCGAAAAAAAAAAAAAAGGTTCAATCTCCAGAGGCGACAAGCCTTTTTTACAATGAGAACTGTGAATCTGTGGAACAGTCTGCCACAGGATTTGGTCACAACAAAAACAGTAGAGGGCTTCAAAACAGGCTTAGACCAAAATTTCTTAGACTAAAAGTTCTTAGACCAAAATTACTTAAATGCATATGTATAGGACCTCCCCCTTCATCCCTTCCCTGTATCCATCCCCTCCATGGTTGAACTTGATGGACATGTGTCTTTTTTCAACCGTAATAACTATGTAACTATGTAACCATGAATGCCCAATGGGCGGGCTGGGGGAGCTTGGGGGGCCTGACAAGGTGGGGAGGAGGTGTGGCCTTCTTCCGCGACTCATTTATCGTGATTTATGCCTGCTCGCAGGAGTAAATCATGATCCATATCTACACCTGCTTGAAGCAGGTGTAGATTTAGTACACCGGGCGCAGATTTGGGAACCTGGCGGGCCGGATTCACTAAGGCATCTTAGTGAATCCTGCCGGGGAAAAAGGGGCAGGGCCTACTATATGCCTGTCTTCTGACATGTCAGTTTTCTGCGGACGGTATTCAGTGAATAGCGGCCGCAGAAAACCCTGTCTGTTCACACAATGGAGTGAGCGGCCCTGGCACCATGCTCCATTGTGCGCTGTGGATAGTTCTGATGCGGGAGCACACTGATGCGCCCGCATCAGAATTCAGCGGCACTAAAGATCATTCTGGGATGATCTTTTCTGAGAATGGCCATTCTGTGACCTGCCGGTCTCTTACCAAGTGTGCACATAGGGTGAGCAGGTTGAGGACCAGCCTCCGGCAGTCCTGGATAAACGTCTCCAAGTTTACATTTTCTCATGTTGTTTCTAATCTGTCTTCTCAACTAATCTCAAATTGTGCCTCCTTGTTCTTGTGTTCAATGTATTTCCTCTGAACCTAATTTACATACCAACTATACATTTAAAGGTTTACCTTCTTTCCTCCATACTTTATATAAGTGTGTCAGTATCGAGCAGAGTTGTGGCCAGCAGAAAAGCCTATGTTGTGGCATGGAAGGGGTTATATTTCTTATGGAAGGCTTATGAGGCATGTGCCAAAAGGTGTGTGACGAATTATAGACCAGTCATTTGCTCACATACCTAGAAACACATACGGCCAACCCACCCCCCCATGCATTAACCAACAACTGACCAAAGTTACTAACTAACTACTTTAATGGTACATGGCTATTGGTGAACGAAAAGGGGCATGGTCTCAGCAACATGAGTTCCTAGGTTAACGAGAAAGCTGTCAAACAGTAGTTTACTAAAATATACTGCTTATTTAGGCTATGTTCACACAACATCAAAAATAGAGAAAAGTCAGTTTTTGCCGCAATTTAACTGACTGCAATGGCAATGCATTAAAGTCAATGGGTAGACAGCCGTTTAATGCACACAATGTATTAAATAACGGACATTTTTACCGCGGACCTCAAAATAATGAACATGATCATTATTTTCGGACGTCTTTTGCAAACAACGGACGTTTTGTATTAGTTGTTCACAGTTTTTCTTTTGTCACCATTCTTACTTTCCGTTTTTACCAGTAAACTCAATGGAATTTTCAATTAAAGGGCAATTAGTAACCCCAAAGTAAAATAATGTGCAAACATCAGTCATTGCACTAACGGGAGGCCAGGCAGCTAAATGACGTCCAGTATTTTAGACTCATGGAGCTGAAAAAACGTTGTGTGAACATAGCCATACACTGTTTCTCTGACACTATAAAGGAAGAATGGAGCTGCGGGCTGCAATCTCTTAGTTATACCCTATCCTGTACATACTGTGGATAAAGCATAACTTTTTCAGATACAAAAAGGCCCTTCCCGCCATTAAATAGAGTGCCCTTAGACATTAAATAAGAAAAGAGGGTGGCCAGATAGCAGTACAATATTATTTAACATTTGTAACTGTGAAAGACTGTGCTTCTTCATTGGGCTGTATTTCTTGTCTATATTATGCACTTAGTTGTTAAAAAAAGGAATTTATATTTTTCAAACAAGTGTGCTTTGTACAGAATTTTATTAATTGGTACCTCTAGGCCAGAGCCCATAATTGTTACTTCCTTCAAGAGCCTACAGACCTGGCCCAAACCTGAACAATTACAGGACCAAACTTAAAGGGGAACTCCAGGTAGAGGGCGGGATGAAACTTCTGCAGAAGCAAATAGCATTACTTACCTATCTATCCCAGTTTTGAAACTACCAAAAATCCATTTGTTTTGGCGTTTTTTGTTCTGTATTGTGTGGCTGCATTCCTGGTTGAGCAGTTCTATACAGTACTACAGGTTCCATAATGCATTGCTTTTCCTGAGCTGTTCATCACAATTCCCCATTCTGCCTATTTCCCGCCCAAATCTGTTGCAGAACATCTAGGCTGTGTTCACACATTGCAGTTTCATTGTGTTACTGAATTATTTGCAGTACTTTATCATTTTATTGTGGTCCCACCCACACAGCGCACTGTATTCCTTACCTGTAACGCTGATATTGGAATAAAGTAAAGAACTTTTTTAATTTTTTTTCTTTTCACATATAATCAAGCATCTTTTATCTTTTAAGTTGAGCCCCACAATAAGGACTTTATCTCATATTATTTTACATGGGATAATACTGTTTATGCTTTGTTTTTTGTCCAGGTGGGTTTGGCAGTGCCGGCTCTGATCCTCTCTGCCGTTTAGCATCATTTGTGTTACTGCATCATTTTTGTGAAGACACTGCAGTACTGCAATGAAACTCCAACATGTGTGAACTTAGCCCTAATTTCACTGCAGACTTTTGCACAATCAGCAAAGTTAAAGCACCTGCTTCTGGCTAGTCAGAGATGATGAATCACTCAGGGGATTGGGGGATCCAGCCAAGCTTCCTGTGACATCACTGTCACCAATCATTGTGTCGACTAACCATTTAAATGTTGCTCTCAAAAGTGACGGCAGCAGTAAAAACAGCATTCCCATTGGCCTAATGGCAGGATCGCACACGTTCGCGATGCAATCACAAGGGGACAATCCTTTCTACTTTCAGGCTGGGCCCTTAGTGACATATTGGCTCCGATCACAGCTCAGCAATCCTTTACTAAGGGCTTCAGCAGCCCTAAGTAATGAAGCCCCAATCACAGAGATCAAGGCAGTACATTACATTCCTAATCTTGCACACTAAATGGTGTAAGCGCAAAAAAATGTCACATCAAATTTGGAAAAATTTATACAAAATGTCTGTATCAATTTCACCGTGCAAATAATGTTTTTTTGTCTTGCATCATATTTTATCGAAAAATAAATTCGGTCATTGGAAAACACAATTAGTGTTGCAAAAATAAGAGATCATATGGGTCTGTAGTTGAAAATATGCAAGCACTATGACCTTTTAAACACGAGGGGGAAGAAACAAAAGTGCAAAAATGAAAATTGACATGGTTCCTAAGGGGTTAGCTAAGCAATGCAATAACATCCTTTTTAAATCCTACTGTATTTCCTTTTTTTTAAGTACCTCCCATTACTTTCAATGTAAGCTCATTGCTTATATATATATATATATATATATATATATATATAAAATTTTCATATAAATTAAATAGATTATAGAGAGGATTTTACATTGTATTTAATTGTCTTAGAAATGCCCAATATGTTAATCAGGTGACTCTCATGAGATGGCACTATGTCTACAATGAATGAGAACATATTCCAAAATTCCCCATAATTTTAAGCAACATTCTATAATTAACAGCTTAGCTGAAGCTGGCGCCATGCTGAACTGGAGCTCTGACTATGCTGTTTTTGCAGCATGGTAAGATTTCTGATATTATTAAAAGTACAAAGCAGGAATATTTACTTATACTGGTGTACCACCCACTAGGATGCCAGTATGTAATTATAGTTTAGCATGTGCCATATCCCCTAAGAAAGTGTGTGTTAATTAATGTAATTATAGTTAAAGAACTATGCTTTGGCTGCCCTGATATTGTGAAACAGTCTTGCTTTCAAAACTTGTTGAGCCTTGAACTTTTACAACACCTAAAAAGTGAAAGGTTGAAGACCACATATCCAAATGTAAAATATCATAGATGAGCGCAACTTAAAGAGTTGCCCATGCTGCCATGGTCAGTGGCTACCCGCACAGGGTCCCCTTGTTCCACATTTTGTTTCTTGCCTGCCCGAGTCACAGGAGCCCACTGATGCAGAAGGCGTCTCCCTCAGTCTCCCTGTGAGTCGCCCAGTGTTGCCTCCACTGCTGCTGATTAGTGTTGATCGAACAGTTCGAGAAAAGGTAAGTTCGATTCGAACATCTCGATTTTCTCGAACTGAACTTTTTACTGTTCGTTCAAGTTAGTGTTCGAGTTCAAGTTCCAGTTCAAGCGTCTTTTTCCAGCCAATCAGTGCAGAGCTCGTAGAAGTGTCAGAAAAGTCATTGCTGAGGTGTAGGTGTCTCATTGGCTGCTAAAATTGCTTGACCATCTCATATAGATATCACTGTGATGCGTTCTTGATGCCATTTTCTGCTCACTTACTGTGTTTGCATGCTGCTATTTAGCTTAGTTAGTTAGTTAGTGGAGTGTTTAACAAGTTCAGGGACTTAGGGACAGGCTCAGAGACTTAGACTTAGTTAGATAGCATTTTCCTCTCCATAGACAGCAATAATTGGGTTTGGTAAAGCTGGGTGACCTCCATTATTTTCTTATTCACACTCAGTGCCCAAAAGTCCCTTTTTGTCAGTTTTTATTGTTGAATAATAGTAGAAATAAAAGTCTTCTCATCGGTCATATGTATCAATCAATCGTACTTAGGAGTTGCTTAGTTACATTTATCCTGAGTTGGTAAAAGTTCATTTCTGTCAGTTTTGGGATTGAAATACCGTTCAAATATACCGTGTATTATTGTTATATATATACATATATATACACACAGTGTGTTATATATATATATATATATATATATATATACACATATATATATTTATAATATACAAGATGCTGGACAGCTGGGTGACCTCCATTATATTGACTTTTATACAAAATGCTGGGAAAGCTGGGTGACCTCTATTACACTGAGTACTATATAAAATTCTGGGAAAGCTGGGTGACCCAATCATACTGACTGCTATACAAGACGCTGGGAAAGCTGGCTGACCTCCTATATACTGACTGCTATACAAGACGCTGGGAAAGCTGGCTGACCTCCTATATACTGACTACTATACAAGATGCTGGGAAAGCTGGGTAACCGCCATTATACTGACTACTATACAAGATGCTGGGAAAGCCGGGTGACCTCCATTATACTGACTACTATACAAGGATGGAGGCCCTTAAGGCACTGTGGGCCCTGGAACTTGCCCAAGTAAGCCAGGTGCTGACACCAGCCCTGACTATATGGAACTGTCTCCATGTCTGATAGCAGCCCCCCGACTATTCTGCTCATCCGTGGGTGCCTTCAGTGCCACCTGACTTACCCCCCCAGTTCACCCATGGCCCTGCGGCACTCCTCTGAATGACCCCCTTACCCCCCGCCTCAACTCTACTACCTCACTACCTCTGCAACTTTGCTTTGTCACTACTACTGCAACTCTGCTATGTCACTACCGCCTCAACTTTGCTACGTCACTGCCGCCTCAACTCTGCTACATCATTGCCGCCTTAACTCTGCTACACCTCTGCCGCCTCAACTCTGCTACGTCACTTCCGCCTTAACTCTGCTATGTTATTACTAGAGATGATCGAACATCTGGAAATCTTAGGTTCAATCACACTCAAACATTTTTGAACCTGCAGCATTTCATTCCCGATGCCTTCCCGGTCCGTGGGGAAGAAGCAGACAGGCCGAGTACCGCCCTGAATTACCTAGGCTATATCCCGTAATTCCAGGCTTTACTGGGGCTGTCTCCTCCTTCCTCACGGACCAGGAAGGCATCAGGAATCAAATGTTGCAGGTTCGAAAATGTTCGAGTTCGATCAAACCTAAGATTTCCTGATGTTCGATCATCTCTAGTCACTACCACCTAGACCCTTCTTTCTCAGCTACGTCACTACTGCCTCAACTCTGCTATGTCATTACCACCTAGACCTGGCTACGTCACTACCACTGCTACTCTGTTACGTCTCTGCCGCCTCAGCTTTGCTACGTTACTACCGCCTTAACTCTGGTACGTCATTATCACCTACACCCTGCAACGTCACTACCACTGCAAAGCTGCTACGTCACTGCCGCCTCAATTCTGCTACGTCACCACCTCAACTCTGGAGCATCACTACCTTACTACCTAGGCTCTGCTACATCACTGCCATCTCAACTTTGCTACCTCAATACTTTACTACCTCAACTCTGCTATGTCACTATCTCAACTCTGCTACCTCAGTTATCCATTGAAAGGAAGTATTTTACCCTCTTAATTTGTTTCTGTCATTCTTAGAGCCAAATTTTTTTCACTAAGTTGTTCCATGTATCCAATTTACTCTTCTGGATGGTAATTCCCACTTCTTCTCTCATATATAGGTATAAAAATTAACCCGAACATCTCCCTTTGACTTTAATGGGGTTCGAGTTCGAGTCGAACCTCGAACAGAACACCACTACTGCTCGAGGTTCGACTCAAACTCGGACATTTTACTGTTCGTTAATCACTACTGCTGATGAGTCTCAGGGACACACATTAAGTCACCAGGTCTCTCTGACAGCAAAACCACCACCCCCACTGCGCTGCAGGTTATGTTCCTTCTCTCTATGTCGCCCAGTCTCTCTGAGCAATGTGTAAATTCCCTGAGATGTCATCTGCAGCAGCGGGCTTCTGTGGCTCAGGCGGACGGGAACACAGGATCAACCTCCCCAAATCCAGTCTGCTCGCACCTTTACCGTGAGTGAGTGCCTCTCACTCCAAATTTTTTCCTTGCCTGCCTGTGCCACAGGAGCCTGCTGCTACAGAAGACATCTCCCTCAGTCTCCCTCTGTGAGTCACCTGGTGTTGCCTCCAATGCTGCTGATCAGTCTCAGGGGATACACACATTCCTCTGAGAGACTGGGCAACATGTAGTGAAAGAACATAACCCGCAGCGAGGGGTGGCCCCAGGGGGTCGTCAGAGAGACGTGATGATTCAACGTGTGTCTCTGAGACTGATCAGCAGCAACGGAGGTGACATTGGGCGACTCAGAGGAAGACTGAGGGAGATGTTATCTGCAGCAGCGGGTTCCTGTGCTCGGGCAGAAGAGAAAAAAATGCAGGATCAGAGGACACCGTCACTGATCATGGTAGCAGGGGCAGCTCTATCTGGGGTGAGGGTGCGAGCAGACCGGGTCTAGGGGAGGGACAGCTGCTCCGGCATCATTGCAACAGGGTTCGGCCACAGGGAATGGAGGGGAGAGGGGACACAATGGGCAATACATAGGCGCGCAGATGCTCTGCTCCCTGGGACCACCCACACTATAGTCCCAGGAATGTAGCCTAGCTGCAGCAGAAGGAGATGTTCACAGAGTGGCTGCTAATTACACTAGCATCCTATGCTACATACCACTCCCCTCATCCCTTATGCTATACTGTTTGCTCCCCATGACCCCATGACGTGCTAATTACAGCTGGACCCAACTATAAAGAGGGAATCTTATCTTAATAAAATAAAAAATAATAATAATAATTCAAATATATATATATATATATATATATATATATAAACAAACCTAAATTGTTTGATTTGTACCTTACTGTATTGAAAAAAAATATTGTTAAATACTACACAAATTTATGTAATTCCCTTCTTTTTGCCCCCTTTTTTGTGTGGCTTTAAAATATTTTATTTTGTAAAAATAAAGGGTTCTAGTAAAAAATACAACTTTTCCAGCAAAAAATAATCCCTTCATATAACTTTGTCAGTGGAAAAAAAATAATATGGGCCCTGGAAGGTTACGAGAAAGAAATTGTAAGCTAAAAATTGAAATTCAGCATAGTTGGGAATAGGTTAAATTCCAGTTTTTGGTATCTTACTTTACCATATGCACTAGGTAATAGCTTAAAGGCATCCAGTTGATTTATCCAATTGTGCATATTTTTGTACAGAATAAGGATGGTGGATGATCTTATATTAAATGGTTTAGGGAGAGTGATAAGGGTCAGGAATGAGGTTGAATGGGAATTCTGACACAGCCAGGTGCTAATATGTATGTCAAGAAATAGCTTTATCTTGTGTCAAATATGATTAGTGAAGCCCCGCACACAGTTATTGCACATACGGATTCAGGAGCAAAGCCAACTTTTTACCTCCGGAGGTCTACTTCAAGCTTAATTTACAAATTATTAAAAAATCTCAATGTAGCAATTGAGTATGTCTATTTATAGTTCTGTAAAGAAAACCACAAAGTGTCACTATGGATCATGCCAAATAACAAATTTACCTCTACTGAGCTCTGTAAATCTGCTATATCAGCTCCTGTCATTATTTTAGCCAGTAATTCTATTGATGTGATTTCTCCTTCTGCTTATACTAATCCATAATGTAATAGAATAAAATGACTGTCTCTCTCAATAGAAAAAACTATTAATGTATTTATTTTTTATTTATTTATATATTTTTTCTTCATTTTTGTTCAAACGTTAAAAAAATTATTTCCTGAACTCAAAAATCTGTAATGGACTTGACAATATGCTGACATATGTTGAGAGCAGTATTTCATTAAGTGACCTAATAGATCTGCAAAAAGTTTTAGGTCATCAATCAATCATTTCATTAACCAAGTCTTTTAGGATCATTGAAGACGAGCATAGCGCTTTTTTTGGCAATGTACATTATAGTGATATCCTAGAGGGCTCCTAAATAGCTTCTATCTTTAGCTTCTATCTTCTTTATTCTAATGACCTACTCATTATGTGAAATAAAGAAGCCTAATACTGTTAATACTCATATGAAGATTTGGATCTTGATGTTAATAATAAAAAAATATATACATTTTTTTTGGAGTAATACATGGTCTACCACATGAAATAAGCGTGCTACATACTCTAGGTAACTATAATGACTTTATTAAAACACAAAGATGAATTATATAGCAGATTGTCACGTGTAATCAGATAATTCTGGGAGTCAGTTCACTGAATAATAGGGGTTTTCCTGATATCCCTGTTCAAATGCAATGGTGGAAAAAAAAAATTGGTCCACTGTTTTCGGTATGCTTTGAAATCTATGGTTTACCTTATTTGTTAAGATGAGCAAACCAAATCTAGTAAAGCTAGTTTGCTGCGAATGTGCAGTTATTTTGCTTCGTTTTGCAAAGCAAATTTTGCACAATGCATTAAAAAATTCTCTAGATATGGAGGCTGCAATGGTGGACGCACAGGTTTAGTTGCAATAGTTCCACTGGGCGGGTGCAAGGGATTATCCATAATCTCTTGCAGGTGTCCAATCACCTGCAAGATCCACTGTGATGTCACCATATACTTTTCACACTGTATATAGTGTGAGTTACTTATTGGAGGAAAGCATTCAGCTATGTGTGTAGAGGAGAGAGGAATAGCTGCAGACATTTACTGCAAGGCAGGGAAAGAGATAGAGGAAGAGGAGAGTCCATTGTGGGTGGGTGTCTGTGGGTGCGGTGGGTGACAGTGTACAGGAGCCATAAAGCCAGTGTCCAGTGAATCCAGTCTGTGGGTTTTGTTTGTAAAACTAACCCATTGCTATCCCAGTGTGTGGTTGCTGTAAAGCCAGTGTCCAGTGAATCCAGTAATTGGGTGATGTTTGATGTTTCAATCCTGAACATCAGGCATGGGGTGGTGAAATCTGGTCCTATCTGGGCCTAACTCAATTTGATAAGGTCAGCCTCTCCACACTAGGGTAAGCCTCATGCTCATGGGTTTCCCAATGGCCCCTGCTAAACTAAAGACCCTCTCAAATGCCATACTTTTATCTGGACAGGAAAGCAGGGTCAGAGCAAACTCTGGCAGCTGCGGCCAGATGTCGACCTTCTATGTCCAGAACTGCCCCAGGTCAAGTAAAAACTCCAAATATGACTCCAACTGTAACTTCAGCTGCTGCTTGAGGGTGACCTGAGTATGGCTCTGACTGGTTTGTTCGTTTATGGCCCTTCTGATCTCGTCTTTTGCACCCCAACTATCCTTGCTATCTGGTTTTCCTGGCCTTTGGCTATTGTGATCGTACTTTTCTGTGGATTGCAATTTGGTACCTCTTCTGGCTGTTTGGTGTGACCTCGGCCAGAGATGATATCCGTTGGTGTTTGGAACCCCTTTCAAATATCACTTCTGCTCTTCTTCCTTCTCTAACACCATTTTGTCCCTCTCCGCTCAGATTCACATAGTATACTGCTGAATATACTACCCTCGGCTGAAGTAGGTGCATGGTTTCCTCAACAAATTCAGCAGTTCCATCAGTGCTGGGAAGGTTTGCATGAGTAGATTTAACACATAAGCCAAGTGTGTCAGCCCACCCTGCTGCAGTGCCGACACAATGTTATCCCCATTACATGTATATGTTAGTTATCTATTTATTAATATGTTAGGGATAGGACTAGATAAAAATAAATTTGTCACACCAATGGACTTTTTTCTTTATATACCGCTGATCCACCAAAGTTCACTGTTGTCCTTGGAAAAAGCATGATTTTACATTGCTGATTCACCAATGTCCACTTCTTTCCTAGGAGAAAATCAATTCTATGCCGCTGATCCACCAATGTTCGCTGGTGTCCCAAGCGGAGGGACAATCTCGGCCATTATTGCATCATTTTTACTGTCCTTTGTATTAAAATGGACTTTTTAATTAAAGACACACCAAAAGGGTCATCTTTGACTTTGAACTAGAATAATATTCCAATGGCCGTTATTGCAATGACGGCTGTTGAAACATGCTAATGGCCATTTTTTGGGACTAAAGAAAAAACAGCCAATATTTTGAGATATAAATATCCTCTGCAGAAAATTGTTGTGTGAACATAGCATCAAAGAGCAAAGAACCAGGAAATTACCACAGCATGACTACCACCTGTTTCTGTGACTTTAAATTTACTTCCGCTTCACTATGGCTATGTTCACACTGCGTATGAGTCCGGCCGTAGTGTCCGACGCATGCAGTTTTGAGGTTGATGCGTTAGCTTGAAAGTATACGATATACGCCCGCACAATGCACACTACGTATGAGCTTATGGCCGGATCGTATACGGCGCTGTGAAAAATGAACAAGACCATTGTATGAGGACGGAAATGTTCCAACTCACGGCCGTGCATTTCCATGCGGTCCCGTACGGAGTACTTATTTAAGCCAAATTGAAGTTTATTTTTCTATCCAAAAGGTTCTGTGTGGTTTATTGGGCTGGGCGAAGATTTCAAAGTAAATGACCTGCCTCAGATCGCTTCGAAACAAGCTAGGAAAGCATAACTGTACTGCGGGCGTATGTTCGCGGTTTGTACGCATTCGGCCGCATGTCGATTTTTCCCACGCCCGTAGTTTCAGCTGCACATGTACGGTGGCGTACGAAATGCGGCCGGACTCATACGCAGTGTGAACATAACCTAATGGTGCGTTTACACAGGCTGATTTATCTGACAGATTCTGGAAGCCAAAGCCAGGAATAAATTTGAAAAGAGGAGAAATCTCAGTGTTTCCTTTATGACCTATTCCTTGTTTATAGTCTGTTCCTGGCTTTGGCTTTAAAAATCTGTCAGATAAATCTGCCTGTGTAAACGCACCAAAACACTTTAGCAAAATTTTATTTAGATTGGAATATATGGTTGCAGAGTCATCCCTCCATATAATGCAATGTATAAAATCTAATCATAGTGCTTGAAAAGCACTATATTGTAATCCGTATTCTTCTTCTTCTTCTTCTTCTTCCAGCCATTTTTCTGCGCGTAATAGAGCCCGAACCGCTTAGCGCAAGACTCCATTCGAACTGCGTTTCAAAGCCCTTGGCGGTGTGCGGTGTGCTATCTATTTTTCGTTTTGATTGTTTTTAAAAAATTTACGTTTAAAGACCCTGAATTTCCAATAGAAAATAATGGCCCACTGGAAATAATGGCCACACTCTAAGGCCCCGTTCCCACTGAGCAAAGCTAGCGGAATTCCGCGACGGAATTGTCAGCCGCGGAATGCCGTTAGCCTCCCGCTCATAATGGGAGTCTATGGGAGGCGCGCGCTGCTGCTCTGTACGCGCTGAAGAATGAACATGTTCATTCTTCAGCGCGGACAGGGCAGGAGCGCGCGCCTCCCATAGGGTCCCATTATGAGCGTGAGGCTAACGGCATTCCGCGGCGGACAATTCCGTCGCGGAATTCCGCTAGCTTTGCTCAGTGGGAACGGGGCCTAACCGCTAACAGCCAATCACAGCACATATGCAAATAGCTGAAATATAGCAGCCAATAGGAACTCTAAGGTATCACAACATTCACAGTCACATGTCCACTATTGGCCAATAGAAGATGTAATATATAGAAGGTCTTTAACGATTTTGTCTCACTGACATAAGTAAGATTGTCATGGTAACCAAGCAATGATCTTTACCATTATAAGTAGCAGAGCCGCTCTTAAAGGGACCCATGTCGCCCTTAAAGGGACGCAATTCGCTCTTAAAGGGACCCAAGTCGCACTTAAAGGGACGGGAGCCAAGTCACTCTTAAAGGGACGGGACCCAAGTCGCTCTTAAAGGGTCCCATGTTGCTCTTAAGGGGATCCAAGTAGCTCTTAAAGGGACGGGACCCAAGTCGCTTTTAAAGGGACGGGGCGCATGTTGCTCCTAAAGGGACCCAAGTCGCACTTAAAGGGACGGGAGCCATGTCGCTCTTAAAGGGACCCAATTGTATCTTAAAGGGACTCAAGTCGCTCTTAAAGGGACGGGAGCCAAGTCGCTCTAAAAGGGACGGGACCCAAGTCGCTCTTAAAGGGTCCCATGTTGCTCTTAAGGGGATCCAAGTAGCTCTTAAAGGGACGGGACCCAAGTCGCTTTTAAAGGGACGGGGCGCATGTTGCTCCTAAAGGGACCCAAGTCGCACTTAAAGGGACGGGAGCCATGTCGCTCTTAAAGGAACCCAATTGTATCTTAAAGGGACTCAAGTCGCTCTTAAAGGGACGGGAGCCAAGTCGCTCTAAAAGGGACGGGACCCAAGTCGCTTTTAAAGGGACGGGACGCATGTCGCTCCAAAAGGTATGGGACCCATGTCGCTCCTAAAGAGACCCATGTCGCTAGAGCAACCTAGGTCCCTTTAAAAGCGACCTGGATCCCTTTAAAAGCGACCTGGGTCCCTTTAAGAGCGACCTGGCTCCCTTTAAGAGTGACCTGGGTCTCTTAAAGAGCGACCTGGGTCCCTTTAAGAGCCACCTGAGTTACTTTAAGAGCGAAATATGTCCCTTTAAGAGTGAAATGGGTCCCTTTAAGAGCAAAATGGGTCACTTTAAGAGCGACTTGGTTCCCTTTAAGAGCGACCTGGGTCCCTTTAAGAGCGAAATATGTCCCTTTAAGAGCAAACTGGGTCCCTATCTATTTGTGCTATCTATTTTTCGTTTTGATCGGATTTGTCATTTTTAAAAAATTGACGTTTAAAGACCCCGAATTTCCCATAGAAAATAATGGCCCACTGGAAATAATGGCCACACTCTAACCGCTAACAGCCAATCACAGCACATATGCAAATAGCTGAAATATAGCAGCCAATAGGAACTCTAAGGTCTTGTCAGGCAATGTATCACAACATTCACGGTCACATGTCCACTATTGGCCAATAGAAGATGTAATATATAGAAGGTCTTTAACGATTTTGTCTCACTGACATGAGTAAGATTGTCATGGTAACCAAGCAATGATCTTTACCATTAAGTAGCAGAGCCGCTCTTAAAGGGACCCATGTCGCCCTTAAAGGGACGCAAGTCGCTCTTAAAGGGACCCAAGTCGCACTTAAAGGGACGGGAGCCATGTCGCTCTTAAAGGGACCCAATTCATTGTTAAAGAGAACCAAGTCGCTCTTAAAGGGACAGGACCCAAGTCGCTCTTAAAGGGACAGGACCCAAGTCGCTCTTAAAGGGTCCCATGTTGCTCTTAAAAGGGATTCAAGTAGCTTTTAAAGGGACGGGACCCAAATCACTTTTAAAGGGACGGGACGCATGTTGCTCCTAAAGGGAACCAAGTTGCTCCAAAAGGTATGGGACCCATGTCGCTCTTAAAGAGACCCATGTCGCTAGAGCAACCTGGGTCCCTTTAAAAGCGACCTGGCGCCCTTTAAAAGCGACCTGGGTCCCTTTAAGAGCAACCAGGGTCCCTTTAAGAGCGACCTGGGTCCCTTTAAGAGCGACCTGGGTCCCTTTAAGAGCGACCTGGGTCCCTTTAAGAGCAACCTGGGTCCTTTTAAGAGCGAAATATGTCCCTTTAAGAGTGAAATGGGTCCCTTTAAGAGCAAATTGGGTCCCTTTAAGAGTGACCTGGGTCCCTTTAAGAACGACCTGGGTCCCTTTAAGAGTGACATGGGTCCCTTTAAGAGTGACCTGGGTCCCTTTAAGAGCGACCTCGGTCCCATTATGAGTGAACTGGGTCCCTTTAAGAGCGAAATATGTCCCTTTAGGAGAGAAATGGGTCCCTTTAAGAGCAAAATGGGTCCCTTTAAGAGCGACCTGGGTCCCTTTAAGAGCGACCTGGGTCCCTTTAAGAGCCACCTTGGTCACTTTAAGAGCGAAATATGTCCCTTTAAGCGCGAAATGGGTCCCTTTAGGAGCAAAATGGATCCCTTTAAGAGTGACCTGGGTCCCTTTAACCCCTTAAGGACAGAGCCAATTTTGATTTTTGCGTTTTAGTTTTTTCCTCCTTGTGCTTAAAAGGCCATAGCACTTGCATTTTTTCACCTAGAGACCCACATGAGCCCTTATTTTTTGCGTCACTTATTGTACTTTGCAATGACAGAAAAAAATTCAAAGTGTGGTGAAATTGAAAAAAAAAAGCATTTTGTTTATTTGGGGGAAACGTGTTTTTACGCCATTCGCCCTGGGGTAAAACTGACTTGTTATATATGTTCCTCAAGTCGTTACAATTAAAACGATATGTAACATGTATAACTTATATTGTATCTGATGGCCTGTAAAGAATTTAAACCATTGTCAACAAATATACTTCACTTAAAATCGCTCCATTCCCAGGCTTATAGCGCTTTTATCCTTTGGTCTATGGGGCTGTGTGTGGTGTCATTTTTTGCGACATGATGTGTTCTTTCTATTGGTACCTTGATTGTGCATATATGACTTTTTGATCGGTTTTTATTACAATTTTTCTGGATTTGATGCGACCAAAAATGCGCAATTTTGCACTTTGGGATTTTTTGCCCTTCTAGTATAAGTGCTTTGATCTCTCATAGAGATCTCTGCAGCATAGATATGCTGCAGAGATCCATGAGATAGGCACTCGTTTACTTCCGGCTGCTGCAGCCGGAAGTAAACGAGCGCCGAGCCGGGGACGGCGCCATCTTGGAGCGGTCCCCGGCCGGCTTCAGAAACGGAGATCGCTCCTCCGGGATAACATCCCGGGGGAGCGATCTCCGCCACTAGACACCAGGAAACAGCTGAATCCGGTAATCGGATGCAGCTGTCATGTTTGACAGCTGCATCTGATTACTGTATTAGCGGGCACGGCGATCGGACCAAGCCCGCTAATACCTACGGTCCCAGGCTACAAGTGGCACCCGGGACCGCCGCGGTTCAGAGCGGGGGCGCCGCGCGGCCCCGCTCTGAATGTCCTTACCAGCATCAGGGCGTAAGTATACGCTCGATGTCGTTAAGGGGTTAAGAGCGACCTGGGTCCCATTAAGAGTGAACTGGGTCCCTTTAAGAGCGATATATGTCCCTTTAGGAGAGAAATGGGTCCCTTTAAGAGCAAAATGGGTCCCTTTAAGAGCGACCTGGGTCCCTTTAAGAGTGACCTGGGTCCCTTTAAGAGCCACCTGGGTCACTTTAAGAGCGAAATATGTCCCTTTAAGAGCAAAATGGGTCCCTTTAAAAGCAAAATGGGTCCCTTTAAGAGTGACCTGGGTCCCTTTAAGAGCGAAATATGTCCCTTTAAGAGCGAAATATGTCCCTTTAAGAGCAAAATGGGTCGCATACTGTGCGCGGCAGTTAGTAGCGTGGGTTTGCAGCACATGGGGCAAGGCAAAGTACTGTTCCCCGAGTGCCCCTGCTATTGTAGTTAACCCCCAGTGATGCCCCTGGTAGCCTAGTTAACCCCCCAGTGATGCCTCTGGTAGCCTAGTTAACCCCCATCAGGCATGTCCCTTGTAGCCTAGTTATCACCCCCATCAAGCATGTCTCTGGTAGCCTAGTTATCCCCCCGCATCAGGCATGTTCCTGGTAGCCTAGTTATCACCCCCATCAGGCATGTCTCTGGTAGCCTAGTTATCACCCCCATCAGGCATTTCCCTGGTAGCCTAGTTATCACCCAATTCAGGCATGTCTCTGGTAGCCTAGTTATCCCCCCCATCAGGCATGTTCCTGGTAGCCGAGTTATCACCCCCATCAGGCATGTCTCTGGTAGCCTAGTTATCACCCCCATCAGGCATGTCCCTTGTAGCCTAGTTATCACCCCCATCAGGCATGTCCCTGGTAGCCTAGTTATCCCCCCCATCAGGCATGTCCCTGGTAGCCTAGTTATCACCCCCATCAGGCATGTCCCTGGTAGCCTAGTTATCACCCCCATCAGGCATGTCCCTGGTAGCCTAGTTATCACCCCCATCAGGCATGTCTCTGGTAGCCTAGTTATCACCCCCATCAGGCATGTCCCTGGTAGCCTAGTTATCCCCCCCCCATCAGGCATGTCTCTGGTAGCCTAGTTATCACCCCCATCAGGCATTTCCCTGGTAGCCTAGTTATCACCCCCATCAGGCATGTCCCTTGTAGCCTAGTTATCACCCCC
The DNA here is from genome assembly GCF_027789765.1 of Dendropsophus ebraccatus. NCBI lineage: Eukaryota > Metazoa > Chordata > Amphibia > Anura > Hylidae > Dendropsophus > Dendropsophus ebraccatus. Next base: position 49,799,924 of record NC_091465.1, read on the forward strand.
ATCAGGCATGTCCCTGGCAGCCTAGTTATCACCCCCATCAGACATGTCCCTTGTAGCCTAGTTATCACCCCCATCAGGCATGTCCCTGGTAGCCTAGTTATCCTCCCCATCAGGCATGTCCCTGGTAGCCTAGTTATCACCCCCATCAGGCATGTCCCTGGTAGCCTAGTTATCCCCCCCATCAGGCATGTCTCTGGCAGCCTAGTTATCACCCCCATCAGTCTTGTCCCTGGCAGCCTAGTTATCCCCCCCATCAGGCATGTCCCTTGTAGCCTAGTTATCACCCCCATCAGGCATGTCCCTGGTAGCCTAGTTATCCCCCCCATCAGGCATTTCCCTGGTAGCCTAGTTATCCCCCCCATCAGACATTTCCCTGGTAGCCTAGTTATCACCCCCATCAGGCATGTCTCTGGTAGCCTAGTTATCACCCCCATCAGCCTTGTCCCTGGCAGCCTAGTTAACCCCCAAATAAAAAAAAAATAAACATCCCACTCACCTTTCCTCCGTTCCCACGCTGTCCAGGTCCTCTTCTGTCCCAGGTCCTCTGTGCCGGTCTTCTCCTGCAGGCGGCGCGCTAGTGGGGAAGAAGTCGGCATAGACAGCATCCTCCTGTATCCGGCAGCTGTCACAGACACCGGAGGATGCTGTGTATGCCGGCTTCTTCCTCCTCCAGAGCGGCGCGCATCACAGGGGAGCTGCGGGCCGCGGGCCGCATCGGGAGGCCTCAGGGGCCGGATGCGGCCCGAGGGCCAGAGGTTCTCGACCCCTGCTTTAACTACTTAAGAATCGGGGCAATTTTGATTTTTGCGTTTTCGTTTTTTCCTCCTTGTGCATAAATGGCTATAGCAGTTGCATTTTTTCACCTAGAAACCCACATGAGCCCTTATTTTTTGCATCACTAATTGTACTTTGCAATGACAGGCTGAATTTTTGCATAAAGTACACTGCAAAAGCAGGGTAAAAATTCAATGTGTGGTGAAATTGAAAAAAAAAAACACATTTTGTGTTTTTAGTGGATATGTGTTTTTACGCCGTTCGCCCTGGGGTAAAACTGACTTGTTATATATGTTCCACAAGTCGTTACGATTAAAACGATATATAACATGTATAACTTATATTGTATCTGATGGCCTGTAAAAAATTCAAACCATTGTTTACAAATATACGTTCCTTAAAATCGCTCCATTCCCATGCTTATAGCGCTTTTATCCTTTGGTCTATGGGGCTGTGTGAGGTGTCAGTTTTTGCGCCATGATGTGTTCTTTCTATCGGTACCTTGATTGCGCATATACGACTTTTTGATCGCTTTTTATTAACATTTATCTGGATTTGATGCAACCAAAAATGCGCAGTTTTGCACTTTGGGATTTTTTTGCGCTTACGCAGTTTACCATGCGAGATCAGGAATGTGATTAATTAATAGTTTGGGCGATTACGCACGCGGCGATAGCAAACATGTTTGTTTATTTATTTACTTTTATTAATAACCTGGGAAAAGGGGGGTGATTCAGACTTTTATTAGGGGAGGGGGATTTTTACTATTAACAACACTTTTTTTTTACTTTTACACTTATACTAGAAGCCCCCCTGGGGGACTTCTAGTATAAGTGCTCTGATCTCTCATAGAGACACCAGGGATGACGCTGCAAACGGTAATCGGATGCAACTGTCAACTTTGACAGCTGTATTAGCGGGCACGGCAATCGGACCATGCCCGCTAATACCTGCGGTCCCGGGCTACAAGCGGCACCCGGGACCGCCGCGGTTCAGAACGCGGCCGCCGCGCGGCCCCGCTCTGAACGTCCTTACCGACCGCAGGGCGTAAATATACGCCCGCGGTCGTTAAGGGGTTAAGAGCGACCTGGGTCCCTTTAAGAACGAAATATGTCCCATTAAGAGCGACCTGGGTCCCTTTTAGAGCGAAATATGTCCCTTTAAGAGCAAAATGGGTCCCTTTAAGAGTGACCTGGGTCCCTTTAAGAATGACCTGGGTCCCTTTAAGAGCGACCTGGGTCCCTTTAAGAGCGACCTGGGTCCCTTTAAGAGCGACATGGGTCTCTTAAAGAGCCACCTGGGTGCCTTTAAAAGCCACCTGGGTCAATTTAAGAAATACGAAATATGTCCCTTTAAGAGTTAAATGGGTCCCTTTAAGAGCGACCTGGTTCCCTTTAAGAGCGAAATATGTCACTTTAAGAGCGAAATATGTCCCTTTAAGAGCAAATTGGGTCCCTTTAAGAGTGACCTGGGTCCCTTTAAGAATGACCTGGGTCCTTTTAAGAGCGACCTGGGTCCCTTTAAGAGTGACCTGGGTCCCTTTAAGAGCGACCTGGGTCCCATTAAGAGTGAACTGGGTCCCTTTAAGAGCGAAATATGTTCCTTTAGGAGAGAAATGGATCCCTTTAAGAGCAACATGGGTCCCTTTAAGAGCGACCTGGGTCCCTTTAAGAGCGACCTGGGTCCCTTTAAGAGCCACCTGGGTCACTTTAAGAGCCACCTGGGTCACTTTAAGAGCGAAATATGTCCCTTTAAGAGCAAAATGGGTCCCTTTAAGAGTGACCTGGGTCCCTTTAAGAATGACCTGGGTCCCTTTAAGAGCAAAATGGGTCCCTTTAAGAGTGACCTTGGTCCCTTTAAGAATGACCTGGGTCCCTTTAAGAGCGACCTGGGTCCCTTTAAGAGCGACCTGGGTCCCTTTAATCCCTTGCCTCTAAAGCCTGTTTTGGCCTTAATGACCAGGCTCATTTTTCTAAATCTGACCTGTCTCACTTTATGCGCTTATAGCTCAGTGATGCTTTAACGTATGCTAGCGATTCTGAGATTGTTTTTTCGTCACATATGACACTTTATAGCAAAATTTGGTCACTACTTTGAGTATTTTTTGTGAAAAACATCAAAATATCATGAAAAATTTGAAAATTTTGCATTTTATGAACTTCTGAAATTCTCTGCTTCTAAAAATGGAAGTCATAGCACATAAATTAGTTACTAAATCACATTACCAATATGTCCTCTTTATTCTGGCATAATTTGGGAAACATATTTTACTTTTTTAGGGTGTTACGGGGCTTAGAAATTTATTAGCAAATTATCACATTTTGTGAAAATTTCCAAAACTGATTTTTTTTAGGGACAAGTTCTTTTTTAAAATGGATTTAGAGGGCTTGTATACTGGAAACCACCATAAGTGACCCCATTTTGGAAACTAGACACCTTAAAGAATTAATCTAGGAGTATAATGAGCTTTTTAACCCTACAGGGGCTGGAGGAAAGTATTCACAATTAGGCCGTAAAAAAATCGAAAATTTAAATTTTCAAATAATATATACGTTTAGATTAAAGTTTCTCATTTTCAAAAGGAACATGAGAAAAAAAGCATGCCAAAATTTGTAAGGCAGGTTCTCCTGAATACAACGGTACCCCATAAGTGGGCGTAAACCACTGTATGGGCACACAGCCGGGCTGAGAAGGCAGGAGCGCCAATTAGCTTTTTTAATGCAGATTTTGCTGAAGAAGTTTCTAAACGCCAGGTGCGTTTGCAGAGCCCCTGTAGGGTCTGCAGAATAGAATCCCCTGAAAAGTCACCCCATTTTCGAAAGTACACCCCTCAAAGAATTCATCTTTGGGTAGGATGAGCATTTTGACCCCACATGCGTTAGAGGAAAGTATTCAAAATTAGACACTAAAAATGAAAAACACGAATTTTTCCAATAATATGTTTGTTTAGTTTGAAATTTCTCAATTTCACGAGGAACAAGAGAAAAAAAGTACCCCAAAATCTGTAACGCAGGTTCTCCTGAATACAACGGTACCCCATATGTGGGCATAAACCACTGTATGGGCACACAGCAGGGCTCAGAAAAAATGGAGCGCCAATTAGCTTTTTCAATGCAGATTTTGCTGAAGAAGTTTCTGAGCGCCAGGTGCGTTTGCAGCGCCCCTGTAGTGTCAGCAGAAGAGAAACCCCCCAAAAGTCACCCCATTTTGGAAAGTACACCCCTCAAAGAATTCATCTTGGGGTGTGGTGACCATTTTGACCCCACAGGTATTAGAGGAAAGTATTTAAAATTAGACAGTAAAAATTAAAAACTTGAATTTTTCCAATAATATGTTTGTTTAGTTTTAAATTTCTCAATTTCACAAGGAACATGAGAGAATCTGCACCCCTAAATCTGTAACGCAGGTTCTTCCGAGTAGAAAGGGACCCAATATGTGGGCATAAACCACTGTATGGCCACACAGGAGGGCTCAGAAGGAAGGGAGCGCCAATTAGCATTTTCAGTTCAGATTTTGCTAAAGTAGTTTCTGAGCGCCAGGTGCGTTTGTAGTGCCCCTGTAGTGTCCGCAGAAGAGAACCCCCCCAAAAGTCACCTCATTTTGGAAAGTACACCCCTCAAAGAATTTATCTTGCGGTGTGGTGACCATTTTGACCCCACAGGTATTAGAGGAAAGTATTCAAAATAAGACAGTAAAATTGAAAAACTAGAATTTTTCCAATAATATGTTCATTTAGTTTGAAATTTCTCAATTTCACTAGGAACAGGGGAGAAGCTGCATGCCAAAATCTGTAACGCAGGTTCTCCTGAGTAGAACGTCACCCCATATGTGGGCATAAACCACTGTATGGGCACCAAGCCGGTCTCAGAAGGGAAGGAGTGCCAATTAGAAACTTCTTCGGAAAAATCTGAACTGGAAATGCTGAGCGCCAGGCGCGTTTGCAGCGCCCCTGTAGTGTCAGCAGAATAGAACCCCACCAAAAGTCACCCAATTTAGGAAAGTGCACCCCTCAAAAAACTCATCTTGTGGTGCAGTGAGTGGTTTGACCCCACAGGTATTAGAGGAAAGTATTCAAAATAAGACAGTAAAAATGAAAAACTCGAATTTTTCCAATAATATGTTTGTATAGTTTAAAACTTCTTAATTTCACGAGGAATGGGAGAAAAAACGTACCCCAAAATCTGTAACGCAGCTTCTTCTGAGTAAAACGGTACCCCATATGTGGGCATAAACCACTGTATGGGCACACAGCAGGGCTCAGAAGGAAGGGAGCGCCAATTTGCTGGAGCAAAACCGCAGCTAGTAATAGTTATCAGAATAGCGCAGTTACTAAAATACAATAAAAAATGAGATTACAGGTAATGTGGGGTGGTCATGGGCAACCTGGGGTGGATACGGGTAATCTGGTGTGGTCACGGGCAACCTGGGGTGGTCACGGGCAACCTGGGGTGGTTATGGGCAACCTGTGGTGGTTACAGACAATCTGGAGTGGTTACGGGCAACGTGGGGTGGTTACGGGCAATGTGGGGTGGTAACGGGCTACGTGGGGTGGTAACGGGCAACGTGGGCTGGTTACGGAAAAACTGAAGTGCTTATAGGTAATCTAGGATGGGTACATGTAATTTGGGGTCATTACAGGCAATCTGGCGTGGTTACGGGCAATCTGGAAAGGGTCACTGGCAATTTGGGGTGGCTAGAGGCAACGTGCGGTGGTTATAGGCAACATGCGGTGTTCAGAGGCAACGTGCGGTGGTCAGAGGCAACGTGCGGTGGTCAGAGACAACGTGCAGTGGTTAGAGGCAACGTGCGGTGGTTATAGGCAACGTGCGGTGGTTGGAGGCAACGAGCGGTGGTAAAGGCAACGTGCGGTGGTTAGAGGCAACGTGCGGTGGTTAGAGGCAACGTGCGGTGTTAGAGGCAACGTGCGGTTGTTAGAGGCAACGTGCAGTGGTTAGAGGCAACGTGCGGTGGTTAGGGGCAACGTGCGGTGGTTAGGGGCAACATGCGGTGATTACGTGCAATCTGGCATGATTACGGGCAACCTGGGGCGGATATGGGCAACCTGCGGTGGTTACGGGTAATCTGGGGGGGTTAGGGGTAATTTGGGAGTAAACTGCAATTATTACTATAATGAAAAGTGTGTGTTTTATTTTTTTGTATGTTTGTCAATTTTTTGTACTTTATACATTCATTTTCACTGTATTACTATGATTACTGTGATATTTTCTATCACAGTAATCATAGTTCAGTGACAGAGACCAAATTGGTCTCTGTCACTTTAAATTTTTAGAGCTGGCTGGTTGTGGAGCGCATGCGCACTTCAGAAGCAGCCTGGACGTCGAGGAGGAAGGAGCTCCAGGATCAGGTAATGTATAAGGGGTAGGGGGGGTGACTGGGGGACGGGGTGACAGGGGGGGTGGGGGGCGACTTGGGGGGCGACACTGTATCACTTTTTATCCCCTGTCACCAATGATTTATGGTGACAGGGGATAAAAAGTGTCGGCAGCACTGGGAACAGGCGATCAGCGGTATATAGTATATACCGCCGATCGCCTGCTCCGGGACCACACGGGGGGGTCCCCGATCACTGCCCCATGCTCTCCGCTACCTCCAGTGGCGGAGAGCATGGGGTTTTGATTATTTATTCATTTCCATCCTTGCGAACAAACATCGTTTGTTCGCAGGGATGGGGGCGGCCATCTTGGATGTGATGGCCGCCCGGGGAGGGGAGGGTTAGTAATCGGCCACTAGGGGGGCTGATCTGGGGTCTGGGGGATACATTTTCATCATTTTCATCGTGAATCCACGGTCGGGGGAAATTAAAGCTGTCGGCGGCGCCGGTAATGCCCGGTACCAGCGGATCACCGCAATAACGGTAATAGCGGCGATCCGCCGGTATCGGGGGACAAGGGGGGGGGGGGCGGGGGTTACACATCAGATGTGGCGGCGGGAGGAGGCAACGTTCTGCAGCCTCCTCCCGCAGCCCGATCGGCGGGAGGACACAAATCTCCCCATAGACGCTGCAGGTCGCATTGACTGCAACGTTTATGGGGTTAACTGCCCGCGGGGAGCGCAGCTCCCCTCCGGGCAGAGGCAGCGGGAGGATGCTATGTGACATAGCCTTCTCCCGCTGCCCGATCACCGTCAGGGACAGCGGGGGGAGGCAGGGAAGACATGACGTTTGGGGAACGTCATGTTGCGGGAACTACTTGTTTTACATGACGTTCCCCAAACTTCATTTTGCGGCAAGGGGTTAAGAGCGACCTGGGTCCCTTTAAGAGTGACCTGCGTCCCTTTAAGAGTGACCTTGGTCCCTTTAAGAGCGTTCTGGGTCCCTTTAAGAGCGTTCTTGGTCCCTTTAAGAGCGACCTGGGTCCCTTTAAGAGCAAAGTATGTCCCTTTAAGAGTGACCTGGGTCCCCTAAGAGTGAATTGGGTCCCTTTAAGAGCGAAATGGGTCCCTTTAGAAGCGACCTGGGTCCCTTTAAGAGTGAATTGGGTTCCTTTAGGAGCGAAATGGGTCCCTTTAAGAGCGACCTGGTCCTTTAAAGAGCAAAATGGGTCCCTTTAAGAGCAAAATGGGTCCCTTTAAGAGCTAAATGGTCCCTTTAAGAGCGAAATGAGTCTCTTTAAGAGCGACCTGGGTCCCTTTGAGAGCGAAATGGGTCTCTTTAAGAGCGACCTGGGTCCCTTTAAGAGCGACCTGGGTCCCTTTAAAAGCTCTTAAAGCGACCCAGGTCACTCCTAAAGGGACTCATGTCGCTCTTAAAGGGACGGGAGCCAAGTTGCTACTAAAGGGACTCATGTCGCTCTTAAAGGGACGGGAGCCAAGTTGCTCTTAAAGGGACGGCACCCAGGATTAAAGTTTCTCTTTAAGAGTGACCTTGGTCCCTTTAAGAGCGTTCTGGGTCCCTTTAAGAGCGTTCTTGGTCCCTTTAAGAGCGACCTGGGTCCCTTTAAGAGCAAAGTATGTCCCTTTAAGAGTGACCTGGGTCCCCTAAGAGTGAATTGGGTCCCTTTAAGAGCGAAATGGGTCCCTTTAGAAGCGACCTGGGTCCCTTTAAGAGTGAGTTGGGTTCCTTTAGGAGCGAAATGGGTCCCTTTAAGAGCGACCTGGTCCTTTAAAGAGCAAAATGGGTCCCTTTAAGAGCAAAATGGGTCCCTTTAAGAGCTAAATGGTCCCTTTAAGAGCGAAATGGGTCTCTTTAAGAGCGACCTGGGTCCCTTTGAGAGCGAAATGGGTCTCTTTAAGAGCGACCTGGGTCCCTTTAAGAGCGACCTGGGTCCCTTTAAAAGCTCTTAAAGCGACCCAGGTCGCTCCTAAAGGGACTCATGTCGCTCTTAAAGGGACGGGAGCCAAGTTGCTCTTAAAGGGACGGCACCCAGGATTAAAGTTTCTCTTAAATGGAAATGACTGGTAAAGGGTCGCTCTGGAAATCACTGGTAAAGGGGCGCTCTGGAAGTCACTGGTAAAGGGGCGCTCTTTTCAAGCACTATGTATTTCCCTGGAAATGCAAATCTAGTTTTCATAATAATTTTGCTTGACATATCTAATAAATATCATGGATTGTTACATCTGGTAAATTTTTTATATATACCTGGAAGTTCAAGCTTCTTTGTTACTTGATTGATTTTTTGTTTTGACCTTGTTGAGTTCTACTAAAATTGTTATTGACAAATGTACAATTATTTAATTTCAACTAAGACGCCTATCCACATGGCCCACAAATAGAGATGGTTTGCTGATCCAGGGAGAGTAAAGAAAGACATATATAGATAGATAGATAAGATTTTTTTGTTCTTTTACCAAAAATTAAAAAAAAAATACCTCATGGGGGCTATCCTTTATATCTATCTTTTTGGCCATTGAAACCTTTCTACTAAAGCTAGCTTGGGCAATGTTCCCACAATGTTTTTTCTTGCCCGTTTATAATTTTTTTTAAATGACATGTCAGGACTGTATCTTTGCAGAGCTTGATGCGCCACTTGGCTTGTGCTGTGCGACCCAAAAGGTGCTGATTTTCTTAAATTTGTTCTGTTTCTGTGATTTGTTTTGCATTAATCTGAACACTGGTTTATTTTGTCTGCTGACTTGATTTCATGGACACACCCGACTTCACCTGCTGAATTCTGTTTGGCCACTTCATGGTTAATTTTGTTTTTGTTCTTTCTGTGAGAGGTTAGTTGGGGAAAAGATCAGAAGCAATGTTAGAAAATATTACTTTACTGAAAAAGTAGTAGATACTTTGAAGAAACTTCCAGCAGATGTGGTTGGTAAATCTACAATAACAGAATATAAACATGCCTGGGATAAACATAAAAAAATGGAAATACTAAAAGGGCAGACTAGATGGACCCAGTGGTCTTTTTCTGCCAACAATCTTCTATGTTTCTATGTTTCTGTTACTGGCAGGTCTTTCTGCCAGTGGGTGTGTTTTGTTGTCAGGTGCCTGTGGTTGGAGTTCAGAGGAATGGTCCAATTTTATTCTGGACCAGACCCCTGGCCTCCTATATAACATATATATATATATATATTGGTTTTTGAGCTAGTCTCTGCCTGATTGTGCTATTGTCTGTTCTATATATCTGGTTCTGACCTTCCCTGTTTGCAGCCTGCCTTGATTTTTGTGCCTGACTCTGTCCATGTTTTGTGTACCACCTATACCAGAGCAGGGACCACCCTTGTGGTTGTCCGCAGGGCAAGTAGGCAGGGACAGTGGGCAGGAACAGCGCAGGGCTCACTGTCTGTGTCTTTCTGTCTTAACTGACGTTCATAACAGAATAACCAGCCCTACAATTTTTTTCCCCCACCTGGCTATGGAGCCTATGATAGCTCTGGTCGAGCAAATGCAAGGTCTCAACCAGCTTGTGCTGTACCGTGCTTAACGTGAGCAGAAGCTAGAGTCTTTTCTAGGCCAGAATGCTGTGATTACTGCTGCTGTTCCCCCAGAACCTCCAGTGCAGCTTCCTGAAAGGTTCAAAGGCGATAGAAAGGCCTTTTGGACTTTCAGAGAGGGATTAAAATTGTTTTTTAGACTTTGTCCCAGGTCATCTGGGGATCAGAGCCAGAGAGTGGGCATTGTTATGTCTCTTACAAGGACCTCCGTAGGAGTATTCCTTTTCTTTGCCTCCGGATGCCTTCAGGATTTCTTTATGATGACTCTGATGGGGCAGTGGTAGCTCTGAGACAATTGGCAACCTTGAGACAGGGGAAGAGACCTGTCGAAGACTATTGTGCCGAGTTCCGCCAGTGGTGCTTTCCATCTGGGTTGAATGATCCTGCTCTTAGATGCCAATTTAAGCAGGGGTTGTCTGATGGCATTAAGGATGCCTGGACAGGTCATCCAGATCCTCCAACCCTTAAGCAGGCCATAAATTTGTCCGTACGTATCGACCGTAGACTCTGTGAAAGACATAGAGAGAAAGTAGGCTCTGACCTTTCTAAAATCTTTGTCTCCTACTCTGTCAAAAACTCTGTTGTTATCCCTGCTATTGCTGAGGATGAGCCCATGCAGCTGGGAAGATTGGATGGAAGGACCAGACAAGAACACTGGAGACGCAACGATCTATGTTACTATTGTGGTGACAATGGCCATAACATTAGTTTCTGCCAAAAGTACATTAGTTACATTACATTATAGTTACATTAGTTTCTGCCAAAAGTGGCAAGAAAACCAGCTACTGGATCATCAGCGTTCAGGTGACTCCCAGGAAAGTTACTTGGGCGCACAGATACCCTCTGGCGAAATCAATATTTCATGTTATGCTGGACCTGTTTCTCCTGTATCTGATGTGAATTTAACATTTTATTTGCCCGTCCTGTCAGTAAGACTGTTCTCCATGCCATGGATTCTTCTTCTGATGGCGATTTTCTGAGTGAATTCAAGTCCTATGAGGGCCCTGAGGCCCCTCATAAAAGCGGGGGTACTGTCAGGACTGTATCTTTGCAGAGCTTGATCCACCCCTTGGCTTGTGCTGTGCGGACCAGAAGGCGCTCATTTTCTTGAATTTGTTCTGTTTCTGTGTTTTGTTTTGCATTATTCTGAACACTGGTTTATTTTGTCTGCTGACTTGATTTCATGGACACACCCGACTTCACCTGCTGAGTTCTGTTTCCACTTCATTGTTAATCTTGTTTTTGTTCTTTCTGACAGTGGATGTGTTTTGTTGTCAGGTGCCTGTGGTCGGAGTTCAGGGGAATGGTCCAATTGTATTCTGGACCAGACCCCTGGCCTCCTATATAACACTCCCAGTCTGTATACTCCTTGCTGGTTATTGAGTTAGTCTCTGCCTGATTGTGCTATTGTCTGTTCTATATATCTGGTTCTGACCTTTTGGCTTTTGTTCCCTGACCTTCCCTGTTTGCATCCTGCCTCAATCTTTGTGCCTGACTCTGACTATTCTTTAGGATCCGATTTTGTACTTTTGCTGCCCAACATTGCTGACACCGTCTGTCCACACTGATCTATTGTGTTTGTTTGTCCATGTTTTGTGTACCACCTATACCAGAGCAGGGACCGCCCTCATGGTTGTCCGCAGCTGCCTACGGCTGTCCATGGCAAGTAGGCAGGGACAGTGGGCGGAATGCAATTCATTGAATTCAATTAAGAATTTTTAAACAAAAAGTGGATGCCTTTTTCCTTTTTTCTTTTTTTTTTTTTACTTAGTGTGAACATAGCCTATGAAAGAAAGTATCAGAATCTTCAGTGTGTCTGACCTTGCTATACATGAGTTATATAGATGCAGATAAGTCAGTGTCCAAGTTGAATTCTGACCACTACTTAACATGTAAGTATTGGGATGGAATCATGGAACAATAGATTAATAATAGATAAAATTAGCCTGGTGTGATAAATCACATTTCATTTTACATCATACAGGTGCATATGCCTCACTAACCTGAAGAAGAGATTGCACCATGGTGAACTAAAGAAAAAAGACAATTGAAAGGAGGCAGTGCCACCTGAACCATTTTCTGCCTGGAAACCTTGGATCCTTGCATTTATGTCACTTTGAGCCATACCACTATTCTTGCAGATCAAGTAAGGAAATATCAGTGGCGTCTCTCAACAGTAAAATTCCCAGATGAGCCACTGAGAAATGTTACATCACAAAAGACTTCAAGCTGTTAGAGGGGGCAATATACACTATTAAGAACTAGGGTATGTGAACTTTTAATGAGGTCATTTGCATGTTTTGGTTGTCGTTATGGAGCCGAATCATAAAGGGGTGGGGGTTTCCTCCCAGTGGGGGCGGGGAGGCCCACCTCCAGTGCTTTACCCCCGGCCAGTGCTCGGAAATAGAACAGTGCCGTACAGGGCAACCAGGCTGCAGTAAAACCAGGCATGCCAGCGCTATTCTATCCATGGGCAAAATATAAAACGGATCTTTAATTAATCTTTAATTAAAGGGTGTTCCCCTATTTGAAATTGCATTGTAAAAACTGTGATTTCATCATTGCACATCTGATTGAAAAGGTATAATAAATTATTTTGGAAGTAGCCCATCATAGGGGTGCCTCACTGGTGAGGCCCAGCCTACAGTTTGAGAAGCACTAGTAATAAAGTACTGGACATAATAGATATAACATAATAGATATTTTACAGTATTTTACAAGATGTTTACATTTTATGATTATTGTATGTTACAATGTTTGTTCTCTCACAGAATCCCCTTTTCCAGCAATAACCGAAAATTCAAGATAAAACTAATAAAAAAAGAGAATCACAACTTATTAGAACTGCCTTTTAATAAATTGACCACAGAGAGCTATACAATAGCGTCATTATAAATAACATGTATCTCAAAGCAAAGGAAGTAATTACAGCTTGTTCTACTAGTGATAAAATGCAACACCTACAATCCACAAAAATGTATTAGTCAGTCCCATCCCCAAGCTTATTCTGTGCTGCTTCTGTATTTGTTTGTTATCTGTGAATTCTGTCGTATTGGTCTCTTGTACAGCTAGAGGGGATATTATACCCAAGCCTTTAGCTTCTTCTAAGCTAGATTTTACAGATATGCTTATTTCTAATGTTTAGTCTCTGATTAAGTGATTGAAAGGTGTTATCCATATTTAAAAGAAAATGGCTGTTTTCTTCCAGAAATATCTCCACTCTTGTCCTTAGTTTTGTGTGTGGTATTGAAGCTCAGTTCCTTTGAAGTGACTAAAGATAAGTTTAAATATTACAATTTTTTTTTATTTGAAATCCTGGTAAGTTCATTTAAGGTCAGTAAATCGTGCAACTTTACCAGTTCCTGTAGTAACACTATTGCTTGTGCTGTTAGGTATTAGGAAGCACATACCTGTTATTGCTATCCAAGTCTATGCATGTTACTGTTTGTGCCTGGTTTCAAGCCAATACAGATGGCTAATGTCCTTCCATTAAAGAGGAACTTGCTTTGGGGTTTTTGTTCTGTATTATGTGGTTGTACTTCCTGGTTGAGCAGTTGTACTGTACTACAGGTTTCAGAATGCATTGTTTTCCCTCAGCTGTTCATCACAGTCCTCCACCCTGCCCATTCTTTGCCCAAATCTGTTGCAGAACATCTAGGCTGTGTTCACACATTGCATTTTTATTGTTACTGAATTATTTGCAGTACTTTATCATTTCATTGTAGTCCCACCCACACAAGTACTACCTGTAACACTGATATTGGAATAAACGAAAGAACTTTTTAAATTTAAATTTAAATAAAGTTTTCATCTCCACACACATATTATGATCGAGCATCTTTTATCTTTGAGGTTGGAGCCCACAATAAGGACTTTATCGGATATTATCTTACATGAGATGCACTGTTTATACTTCGTTTTTTGTTCAGGTGGGATTGGCAGTGCCGGCTCTGATCCTCTGTGCTTACCATCATTTAATTGTGTTACTGTATCATTTTATGAAGACGCTGCAGTACTGCAATGAAACTCCAACATGTGTGAACATAGCCCTAATTTCACTGTTGAGTTTTGCACAATCAGTGAAGTTGCAGCACCTGCTTCTGGCCGGTCAGAGATTGTGAATGACTCAGGGGATTGGTGGATCCAGCCAAGCCTCCTGTGACATTACGCCCTGCTCCCTGTCTGCATCATCAGCTTGTGTTCAGCAAACAAACACAATGTGAAACAAAGGCATGTAATCTCTGTCTCCTAAGGAGGGACAGCAGAAGCAGCAGGATACAATGTGGATTGGCACAAAGGACAGTTTTCTTCACTTCCTGGATTTTCATCAGCTACCAGTGTGGCAGAACCGTACAGATATGGTAATACATTGTATAGACACATCTATATAACTTTTAATGTACTTTTAAGAGAAAACCAGTTTTTCTTATGCGGAGTTCCCCTTTAGCTTCCCAGGAACTGCTATACAGAAATTAGGGGACCATACCAAGGATGAATCCCCTCATACTCCTGTCACTTACCGATCAGGCTGTGGGGGGTCCCGATCACACTGCCTGACTACCAGGCTTACCTCCGTGCAGCCTGATCTTCAGTCTTCTGATAGAGTCTGCCACAGGAAGGCTCTATCAGAAGATCGCAGATAACACTGATCCCTGCTATGCTATGGCATAGCAGTGATCAGTGTGACCAATCTTATATATGTATGTAAAAAACCCATAGGGGACCTAAAAAGTGTGAAAAAAATGTTTTAAAAAATGCCCCATAGCCCCTCCTCCAATAAAAGTCTTAATCCCCTCATACTCCTGTCACTTACCGATCAGGCTGTGGGGGGGTCCCGATCGCACTGCCTGACTGCAAGGCTTACCTCCGTGCAGCCTGATCTTCAGTCTTCTGATAGAGTCTGCCACAGGCAGGCTCTATCAAAATATTGCAGATAATACTGATCCCTGCTTTGCTGTGGCATAGCAGTGATTAGTGTGACCAATCTAATATATGTATATATTAAAAAAAAAAACATAGGGGGACCTATGTAAAAGAAAATGTTTTTAAAAATGCCCCATAGCCCCTCCCTCAATAAAAGTCTAAATCACTCCCTTCCCATTTTATCAGTAAAACACATAAAAAATTTAAATAAATGAACGTATAATATTCCGTAGCGTGCGTTGTCGTCCAATCAATCTATTAAAATAAAGAATAGTGTTACCACACAGTGAGTAAGTATATGGATCTGCACCTGGAGGTCGGCTACTGTGCGCTACTGGAACAATATGTATCACGTGCCTTTTAACCCCTTCGGGACCAGGCTAATTTTCGTTTTTGCGTTTTCGTTTTTTCCTCCTTGTGCTTAAAAGGCAATAGCACTTGCATTTTTACACCTACAGACCCACATGAGCCCTTATTTTTTGCGTCACTAATTGTACTTTGCAATGACAGGCTGAATTTTTGCATAAAGTATACTACGAAACCAGAAAAAAATCAAAGTGTGGTGAAATTGAAAAAAAAAAAAACGCCTTTTATTTGGGGGGAATGTGTTTTTACGCCATTCGCCCTGGGGTAAAACTGACTTGTTATGCATATTCCTCAAGTCATTACGATTAAAACGATATATAACATGTATAACTTTTAATGTATCTGATGGCCTGTAAAAAATTCAAACCATTGTTGACAAATATACGTTCCTTAAAATCGCTCCATTCCCATGCTTATAACGCTTTTATCCTTTGGTCTATGGGGCTGTATGAGGTGTCATTTTTTGAACCATGATGTTTACTTTCTATCGATACCTTGATTGCGCATATACGACTTTTTGATCGCTTTTTATTACATTTTTTCTGGATTTGATGCGACCAAAAATGCGCAATTTTGCACTTTGGGATTTTTTTGCGCTGACGCCGTTTACCGTACAAGATCAGGAATGTGATTAATTAATAGTTCGGGTGATTACGCACACGGCGATTGCAAACATGTTTGTTTATTTATTTATTTGTTTACTTTTATTTATAACCTGGGAAAAGGGGGGTGATTCAGACTTTTAATAGGGGAGGGGGCTTTTTACTAATAACAATACTTTTTTTTTTTTTTTTTTACACATATACTAGAAGCCCCCCTGGGGGACTTCTAGTATATATACTTTGATCTCTCATTGAGATCTTTGCTGTATAGAAATACAGCAAAGATCAATGACATCGGCACTCGTTTGCTTTCGGCTGCTGCAACCGAATACATACGAGTGCCGAGTCGGCGACGGCGCCATCTTGGACGAGCCCCCGGCCGGCATCAGACAGGGAGATCGCTACTCCAGGACAATGTCCCGGAGGAGCGATTTCCGCCACTAGACACCAGGGAAGTGCTGCAGCCGGTAATCGGATGCAGCTGTCATGTTTGGCAGCTGCATCTGATTACTGTATTAGCGGGCACGGCGATCGGACTGTGCCCGCTAATACCGTCGGTCCCGGGCTACAAGCGGCACCTGGGACTGCCGCAGTTCAGAGCGCCGCATGGCCTCGTTCTGAATGCCCTCACCCGCGCGAGGACGTACAGTTACGTCCTCGTGCGGGAAAGGGTTAATGGGCTACTGGCACAATAGGTATCACTTGCCTTTTACTGGACAACTGGCACAATAGGTATCGCATGCCTTTTACTGGGCTACTGGCACAATAAGTATAAGGTTGACGTGCCCTTAGTGGGCTAAACCAGGGACACTATAAGTGTACAAAGGGTTCTGGAATGAATACACCTGATGCTGCTGTTACTGTTATATCATCTATTTCTTAGCACTGAGAAGTGCTTTGGATGCAGACTCCAGAGATTACTTTTTTGCTGGATATTAGCCCTTAAAAGAACTTTTGGGTTCTGTAGTAAGCCTGCCTAACCAAAATGCTATTAATCTCTCCCTGCTCAAAGAACTCTCCCTGACTAGGTTGAAAGCGCATCTGCAGTGGAGAGGCGGAAGTCAAGCCTTAAATATTCTCCCAGGGTCCCGCACAGCCTCCCTGCATGGTAAATGGATTAAAAAAAGCACCAAGTGCGATGGGAGGGCTTTCGAATGTTTGCCGCATATTCGACACACTACTCAATTGTATTTGAATCTTTCGAATACCACAATATTCGATTGAAAACCTTCGAATAGTATTTGCTCATCTCTAGTAAATTTTTATAAAAGGTATGCCCATAGTTGTTTCTTTGGTATAATAAGCACTGCATTGTGTCAGATATGCTGTTGACGATCACAACATCTGTATGTACTCTTTGGAGAGCCTTACACGGATTACAACTTCCACCTTACCATAACATTTAAAATGACCTGATAGGGGTTGTAATGAAAGTGAGGCTATCTAAAAGCTTCCTACATTGATAAATAATAATGTTTTGGACAGCCTGACATAAATTACAACCCCTATCATCATGCTTTGAATTTGTGCACCTTCTGGGCAGTCTTATCAACTCTTTACTGTGCAGAGATGGGCTAGCTGGAGGTAGGAACAACAGCATAGATGCTGTGGATGGGCTAAAGATGGTAAGTTGCCCCCAAGCACACAGTAATATTTCATACATTATATCATGCTGGCAAGCCCCGGTAGCTCCTGTGTACATGCTGGCACCTGCTTAATACTATCCTCTTTTTGCCAGAGGGAGGTCTGGCTAAAGAATAGGATGGAGCAAAAGTGTCACGGCCGCGGCGGCGTCCCGTGCTCCGGGCCGCCGCCGCGACCTCCCTCTGCCCCATGCAGCTGCCGGGTCCTTGTGCAGGGACCCGGCGCTGCTACATGTTCGGCCCCGGGGGGCGCCTTACCTCGCCCCGCTCCTGTCTCCGTCTGTGCCGGCCGGCGCGCGCGTCCCCGCCTCCTAGGGAGCGCGCGCGCCGGCTGTCTCAGATTTAAAGGGCCAGTCCGCCCCTAATTGGTGTTGCACACAATCACTCCCTATAAATTCCAGCCCTGCCCCACTACAGGTGTTGGAGCCTCTACATGCTTCCCATAGCGTTTGGCCCAGCTCCCTGTTGTTCCTGACCTTAGTCCTTGTCCCTTGTTCCTGTCTTAAGTCCTTGTCCCTAGTTCTTGCCCGCTGCCTTCCCATTGTTCCTGAGTCCTGTCCGCCACCTGCGATCACATCTACAGTCCTCTGCCTGCACTCCTGCATCTCCTGCCTACTGCTCCTGCCACGCCTCGCCTGCCGTCACTAGCAACCAAGCCAGGGGTAGCGACCTGGGGGTCGCCTGCCGCAGCAAGTCCATCCCGCCTTGCGGCGGGCTCTGGTGGAAACCAGCGGCCCCTTAGACTCCGCTCCCTGGTGAGGTTAGTGCTATCGCTGGTGCCGGTCCAGTGGATCCACTACTCCAGGCGTTACAGTAGGCTCCAACCATGGATCCCGGCGAGGTGCCTGATCTCCGTGACGTTGCCAGAGTGGTCGCTCAACAGGCTCAACAAATCCAGCAACAGTCGCAGCAGATCCAGCAACTGACTGACGCCTTACAGCAGCATACTACGGCTCAGCGCTCACCACCACCTGCAGCCACCTTGAGACTTCGACTGGCCCTCCCAAGTAAATATGGAGGCGATCCCAAGTTGTGCAGGGGATTCCTGACTCAGTGCACCATGCATATTGAACTTTTAAGTAGTCAGTTTCCCACCGAGCGCTCTAAAGTGGCTTTCATCATCAGCCTATTGGAGGGTAGAGCTCTGGCCTGGGCCACACCGCTGTGGGACCGAGATGATCCTGTTGCTGCCAATCTCCGAACCTTCCTGGCCGAGTTTCGCTCCGTCTTTGAAGAACCTGCCCGTGCTACTTCAGCCGAGACGGCTCTCCTCAACCTCTCTCAAGGGAGCTCCTCTGTTGGTGACTACGCCATCCAGTTCCGCACCCTGGCAGCTGAATTGGACTGGAATGAGGCCGCTCTATTAGCCACCTTCAAGAAGAGCCTATCCAGTCGAGTGAAAGACGTGCTCTCCGCCCGCGACCTCCCTTCATCTCTGAACGATCTAATCCTACTGGCTACCAGAGTCGACAACCGATTTTCCGAGAGAGAGGAGGAGGTCCGGCAAGAACGACTACTAAGCCTGCCCCGTCGCCATCACCGCCTAGCACCGGTGTTCCAGAATCCTGTTGCTCCTGTACCCCAGTCGACTCCTGAGATTCCAATGCAAGTGGAACGAGTTCGCCTGACTCCTCATGAGAGGGCTCGCCGACTAGAGCTTAATCTCTGTCTCTATTGTGGTGGCTCTGATCACTTTCGGCAGAGATGTCCCCAACGTCCTCAGTGTCCGGGAAACGCTCGCACCTAAGTCCGGTAGGAGAGGCCTCCCTAGGTGTGAATGCCACCTCTCCAAGATTGTCTATGCCAGTTTCCATCCAGACACCCTCAGGACAAACTCACCTAACTACTGCCTTCATCGACTCCGGGTCTGCGGGCAGTTTCATCGCAGCTACCTTGGTCCAAAGATGGCGGCTACCCGTGATCCAGCTAGCCCAACCTCTGTCTATTTCCTCGGTCACAGGCGAGACTCTTGCGGAAGCTGTGCTCTACCAGACTGCACCTCTAGTTCTCCAGGTGGGCTCTTTGCATCAGGAGAGGATCTCCTTCTACGTCTTGCGCCATTCCTCTTCCGACATCTTGCTGGGTCTACCTTGGCTGCAATTATATACCCCTAAGCTAGACTGGAGAACCGGAGAGATTCTCAGTTGGGGTCTGGACTGAAGCTTCCTCAGCCCAAGGGCTCTGTGATGTCACCTGACTCCGTCAAGCCTCTACCCGGCCTACCGGCAGAATACCAAGACTTGGCTGACGTCTTTTCTGCCAAAGAGGCGGACTCTCTACCCCCTCACCGGACATATGATTGTCCCATAGACCTCCTTCCTGGAACTTCTCCTCCACGAGGTCGGGTGTACCCTCTCTCCGTGCCCGAGACTGAGGCCATGTCTTTCTACATCCGGGAGAACCTACAAAAGGGGTTCATTCGCAAATCCACATCTCCTGCTGGCGCAGGATTCTTCTTTGTACAGAAGAAGGACGGTTCTCTTCGCCCATGCATAGACTACAGGGGCCTAAATAAGGTGACAGTCAAGAACCGGTATCCTCTTCCACTTATCCCTGAACTATTCGACCGTCTCCGTGGAGCCAAGATCTTCTCTAAGCTGGACCTCAGGGGAGCGTACAATTTAATCTGTATTCGTGAAGGAGATGAATGGAAGACCGCTTTTAACACCAGAGATGGGCACTACGAATACTTGGTCATGCCATTCGGCCTATGCAATGCCCCAGCGGTTTTCCAGGAATTTGTTAACGACATCTTCCGAAACCTCCTCTATGTCTGCGTCATTGTCTATCTTGACGACATTTTGGTCTTCTCCCCTGACCAGCAGACTCACGTGGAACAAGTGCGTCAGGTCTTACGAAGACTACGGGCCAATCATCTGTACGCCAAGCTAGAGAAGTGCGTTTTCCATCAGCGCAGCCTTCCGTTTCTTGGGTATATCGTCTCCGACCAGGGTCTACAAATGGATCCGGCCAAGCTCTCAGCTGTTCTCCAGTGGCCACGTCCTGTGGGACTCAGAGCTATCCAACGCCTCCTAGGATTTGCCAACTATTATCGGCAGTTCATCCCTCACTTCTCTACCCTGGTCGCACCCATCGTGGCCCTCACTAAGAAGAGGGCAGATCCCAGGCATTGGCCACCTGAGGCCGAGCAAGCCTTCACTAGCTTAAAGTCAGCCTTTGCTTCTGCTCCTGCGCTAGTTCGCCCGGATGCCACCAAGCCGTTTTCACTTGAGGTCGACGCGTCCTTTGTAGGCGCTGGAGCCGTCCTCTCGCAAAAGGACGCATCAGGCAAAACCCGTACCTGTGGGTTCTTCTCTAAGACTTTCTCCCCTGCCGAGAGGAACTATACTATTGGCGACCGAGAACTCTTGGCGATTAAGTTGGCACTGGAGGAGTGGCGTCATCTCCTAGAGGGGGCTAGACATCCGGTAAATATCTATACGGACCACAAGAACCTTCTCTACCTCCAATCGGCCCAACGTCTTAATCCCCGGCAGGCCAGGTGGTCGCTTTTCTTTTCACGTTTCAACTTCGTCATCCATTTCCGTCTGGCTGAGAAGAACGTGAAAGCCGATGCTCTCTCCCGAGCATCTGACGTCATGGGACAAGAGGACTCCCCTCGCCACATTATACCTCCCGATCGCCTAGTGCCAGTCGCCACATCCACTCTTCAAAGGGTGCCTCCCGGTAAGACCTATGTGCGCCCTGCTCTTCGAAGACGCATCTTGAAATGGGGTCATTCCTCTATGGTGGCCGGGCATCCGGGAGTTCTAAAGACCAGGCAACTGATCTCCCGCCACTACTGGTGGCCTAGCCTACTCCAAGATGTCAAGGACTTTGTGGCTTCCTGTACCATCTGTGCCAGAAACAAGTCCTCCCATCAAAAACCTGCCGACCTACTTCAGCCCTTGCCAGTTCCAGACCGCCCCTGGTGCCATATAGGCATGGACTTTGTCACAGACTTGCCTCCATCTGCGGGTAACACGGTCATTTGGGTTGTTACTGACCGCTTCTCCAAGATGTTCCACTTCGTGGCTCTACCTGGACAACCATCAGCTCCTCGCCTGGCCCAGCTGTTCTTTCAGCATATCTTCCACCTACATGGTCTTCCTCTTCATATAGTGTCGGACAGAGGCTCACAATTCGTCTCCAGATTCTGGCGTGCTCTCTGCTCTCAACTCCAAGTGAAGCTGGACTTCGGCCTATCATCCCCAGACCAATGGGCAAGTGGAAAGGGTCAATCCGGTCCTTGGCAGTTATCTTCGACATTTCGTCTCCACTCGCCAGGACAACTGGTCCAGTCTTCTTCCATGGGCGGAGTTCTCCTACAACCATCTGGACTCGAGTTCCACAGGCAAGTCACCCTTCTATGTGGTCTATGGACAACACCCTCGTCCTCCTCTGCCTCTCTCTCCATCCTCTGAGGTCCCAGCCGTGGAGGAGTTGTTATCTGACCTGCAGTCGATCTGGGAACAGACTCGACAATCGTTGCTCAAGGCATCTGACCGCATGAAGGGCCAGGCGGATAAGAGAAGAAGACCCGCCATGAATTTTCTCCCAGGTGACAAAGTCTGGCTCTCGGCCAAATATGTCCGACTCAAGATTCCCAGCTACAAGTTGGGCCCTCGATTCCTCGGTCCTTTCTCGGTGCTAAGACGCATCAACCCTGTCACCTACAACTCTGCCTACCCCCTACTATGCGGATTCCAAACGCCTTCCATGTTACCCTCTTAAAACCAGTGGTCCTGAACCGGTTCTCCGATAAGTCTTCGTTCTCTGCTCTACAAGCCGTCTCTGACGGCGTCTACGTTGTTAAAGACATTCTGGCCATGAAAACTGTCAGAGGGAGAAGGTTCTTCCTAGTGGACTGGAAAGGATTTGGTCCTGAGGAGAGGTCCTGGGAACCCGAGGCTAACATCCTGGACCAAGATCTCATCAAGAGGTTTCTGCAGGCTAGAAAGAGGGGGAGGCCAAAGGGGGGGGGGGGTACTGTCACGGACGCGGCGGCGTCCCGTGCTCCGGGCCGCCGCCGCAACCTCCCTCTGCCCCATGCAGCTGCCGGGGTCCTTGTGCAGGGACCCGGCGCTGCTACATGTTCGGCCCCGGGGGGCGCCTTACCTCGCCCCGCTCCTGTGTCTGTCTGTGCCGGCTGGCGCGCGCGTCCCCGCCTCCTAGGGAGCGCGCGCGCCGGCTGTCTCAGATTTAAAGGGCCAGTCCGCCCCTAATTGGTGTTGCACACAATCACTCCCTATAAATTCCAGCCCTGCCCCACTACAGGTGTTGGAGCCTCTACATGCTTCCCATAGCGTTTGGCCCAGCTCCCTGTTGTTCCTGACCTTAGTCCTTGTCCCTTGTTCCTGTCTTAAGTCCTTGTCCCTAGTTCTTGCCCGCTGCCTTCCCATTGTTCCTGAGTCCTGTCCGCCACCTGCGATCACGTCTACAGTCCTCTGCCTGCACTATCTCCTGCCTACTGCTCCTGCCACGCCTCGCCTGGCGTCACTAGCAACCAAGCCAGGGGTAGCGACCTGGGGGTCGCCTGCCGCAGCAAGTCCATCCCGCCTTGCGGCGGGCTCTGGTGGAAATTAGCGGCCCCTTAGACTCCGCTCCCTGGTGAGGTTAGTGCTATCGCTGGTGCCGGTCCAGTGGATCCACTACTCCAGGCGTTACAAAAAGTTCTTCATCCCCGTTGTACATTCAAATCAGTAGACTACAAAAAAAAGTATTTTTTTTTTTGTAAGCTGTATGACACATTCCCAAAACTCTAAATAGAAAAGACTTTGAAGTCACATCCTAGATCTATTTGATCCTTTTCTAGTTCATTTTTAATAGCTATAACAACAAATTGTGTTTTTAACTAATTTATGGTATTTTAAAGTAATTTATAGTAAATTGTACCAAACACAATTACTGTTTGTGCAGCATGCCTTGCTTACATGTTGACCAATTAAGACGTAAATGGGTGAAGTAACACAGCCAAAGTTATCATATGTTGTTTTTAAAAGGTGCAAGTTTTTTTTTTTTTTTTGCTAGCCACTAGCAAGCTGGTATAAAGAGTAAGATTGGTTGTGAAGTAGTCCATACACCTTTTAATAACTGACACCTGATCATTCGATCATCATTTATATCCCCCTGCCTACAGAAATATTATATTTATTTATAAAGCGCCCTTAATTCTAGAGTGGTAAACAAGTGATAGGGGTAACAAACAGGAACATTACAAGATCAAAAACACATTACATAAAGGTAAATGACAGACTGGTACGTGAGGAGAGAGGACCCTGCCCACAAGAGCTTAAAATCTATAAAACATATTATTCAAATTTTTGTATATTTTCTCTCTTGAATGGATGTTTAAATAAAATATATAAAAATTAAAAAGAAAAAAATTAATAATTCTGCAAGGCACATTAGAACTCTGGTCGTATGCCGACAATTGCACCATCTGCTCTGCTGAGCAGGGGGCACCTGGTTAAATGCTGAAGTCTTTCATTAAATTCAATGGGACTTGTTACTCGAATTAAGCAATCGACCATTATATAAAAAACAAAAAAAAACTGAACTTGAGTAAAGTCAAGCATTTACTGAATGGTTTAAAATTCTATTGAATTGGTTTCATTATAAATTTTTATCTTCTAGCTTTCCAGTATTTTTGATGTTTGCACTAAAATTTAATGACACTTTATTCATATCCTCAAAATATTGATGCTGTGATTTTACAGTATTGCAAAACATCCTATAAGCTATTGTTTTATTAATCTTTAACCCCTTCAAGATAGAGACCTTTGATCCACAAAAGTCCGGGTCAAATAGTGCAATGTTCCTCCCCGTCTTCTAAGAGCTATAGCGCTTTTATTTTTCCACCTACAGGGCTGGTTTGGGTTTAATTTTTTTGCGCCATGATCTTTGCGTCATGATCAGCAATCTTGGTGTGTTTTTTGTTGCTGTTGTTTATGCCGTCCACCGTGCAGGAACAATAATGTAATATCTTAATAAATCTGACTACAATATATAATATGTTTATTTATTTTATTTTTAAAACATTTTTATTTTTATAATGGGCAAGAGGGTATATTAAACTTTTGATTGGGGGGGGAGTATAAGGTTTTTTTTAATACTTTTAAAAACTTTTTTTTACTACACTTTTTTCACACTTTTTTTTTTACAGTAAAACATCAGTGTTATCAGCGATCTTTGCATAAAACCTGCCTGAGAGCAGACTTTATGCACAGTTTGCCGAAACGACAGGATGGGGGTCCTGATCACTCAGTTACAGATGCTTGTTCTGTCACCGAGTACCTTAAATTCTGTGATCGCTATAGATCGCGACGTTTAAGGGGTTAATGAGACGCAGTTGTGGGATCATAGCTGCCTCTCATTACCTCCCAGGATACTGCAGCGGTCCCACACACATCAAACCCCTTCGGTGTCAGGAACGTGCATATACGTTCCTGCTGCACTTGGTATGTGCAGCAGGAACGTATATCTACGCATTGCTGATGTGAAGGGGTTAAAAACAGAACAGTAAGAGGAAACTAAATTTGTTGAGCAAAATCATATTGAGCTTCCTGTCAGAAGCTATGGAATTTTTACTTAAGCTTGAACAGGTAATTAATGAACACTAGTTATAAGTTTCGTTCTTGTACCCCAGACCACCAGGAATGCTGACTATAACCCCAAACTACCTTAAATTAGCAAGAGTACTGGTATAAACTCTTTCACTACTGTGTGAGAAGGAGCCCTTTTACTTCTCTAGACCACATTAGATCCTTTTAAAGTTGAATTAATTTACAGTGTTATCGTTGGAAGAATATATAAACTCATTTTTCACTTTTCTTCATAAACTGCTTTTGTAAGATATATAGCTTGGTATATGTCTATCTCTTTTTTTGAGTTTTGAGTTAAAGATGTCCAGGATAAATTTAATCTCGGTATCGGGCCCTGTCGGCTCTGAATAGAGTCATAACTCCAACATGCGATCCATGGCTTTTTTCATCTGTATGGAGCCAACGGAAAGAGACGTGTACAGTAGTCTTCCAGCATACCTGGCTTTTTCTGATGTTCCATAGGAATGAATTGAGACATGGGTCGCGTGCCGGACCAGCAACTTTATTCATAACAGAGCCGACGGGGCAGATATGGAGCCTGGTGGGGGTCCAGAGGCCGAACCCCCTGCGATCTCCTACTTTTCCCTTATCATGTGTATATTGGAAAAGTCCGTTTTTCCTGGACACCCTCTTTAATACAATCAATTTAATTTACAAACAATTATAAACTTGGCTCATCTTTACACATGGCATTTAATAGGCGGTAATTGTGCCTTTTTTTTGCAATTTTGCAGCGGATTGCAGCAAAATTGTGTTATTTTTGTAGATATCCCATCAAATTTGCGGCAAAAATGCATCATTAACTCTAAATAACATAGACTTTTTAACTTTATTGGTTAACCCTTTGAGGACCAGGCCCAAAATGACCCAGTGGACCATGCGAATTTTGATCTTAGTGTTTTCGTTTTTCCCTCCTCCCCTTCTAAGAGCTCTAGCACTTTCAGTTTTCTATCTACAAGTCATGTAAGTGCTTGTTTTTTACAGGAATAGTTGTACTTTGTAATGGCATCTTTCATTTTACCATACCATGTATGATGGAATCCCAAATATATTATTTATGAAGATATAAATTGGTGAGATCGCAAAAAAGAATGCAATATGGTAACGTTTGGGGGGTTCCTGTGTCTACGTAATGCACTATATGGTAAAAACGACATGATACCATTATTATATAGGTCAGTCCGAACACAACCATATGCAGGTTTACTCAGATTCTCTAATGTTATATATATTTTTTAAATGAAATCCTTTTTTTTGGCAATTAATTATAAATAAAATGAGACAATTGTGACGCTTATAACAGTTTTATTACTTCACCTATGAGGCTGTATGGGGTGTAATTTTTTCCGCCATGATCTCTAGTTTTTATTAATACCATATTTGTGAAGATCGGACGTTTTGATCACTTTTTATAATTTTTTTTTATATATAATGTAACATTAAATCGGTAATCCGCACACTTTTTCCCCTATTTTCGTGTACGCCATTCTCCGTTCGCAATGACGCTTGTAATATTTTAATAGATTGGACAATTACGCATGCTACGGTATATTATATGTTTATTTGTTTATTTATTTTTATATGTTTTATTTATATAATGGGAAAGGGCTGTGATTTCAACTTTTATTGGGGGAGGGGTTTTGGGGTAGTGTGTTAGTGTTTTTAACTTTTTTTTTTTTTACACATTTTAAGTCCCTTTGGGGGACTTTTACATACACTAGTGTGATTACACACACTGATCATTGCTATGCCATAGGCATAGCATTGATCAGTGTTATCGGCGATCTGCTCATTGAGCCTGGCTGTGCAGGCTAAGTGCAGCAGATCGCCGATCGGACCGCACGGAGGAAGGTGAGAGACCTCCGGCGGTACGTTTTACTGATCGGGACCCCCGCAGTCACACTGCGGGGGTCCCGATCGGTAAGTGACAGGGGACTCCCCCTGTCACTTACACTTAAACGCCGCGGTCGCTGCAGCGTGTCATTACCGGTGAGGTCCCGGCTGCTGATTGCAGCCGGCCCCCACCTGCTATGAAGCGCGCACAGCTCCGGAGCACGCTTCATAGCGGGAGAACCACCCAGGACGTACAGTTACGCCCTAGGTCGTCTGGGGACAGACTTCCATGGCGTAACTATACGCCCTGGGTCGTCTAAGGGTTAATTTACTTTATGCCAACAGTTGCTGCCCTTGTTGAGTGAAATGCATTTGAAATAATATTGTCGCCCCATTGTAGGTATTAACTTTAGTTGGGGTAAAGAGAAAGAAAGTTAAAATATAAATCGGATATCTTTGTGGAAAAATACTGTGATGCTATTTTATAACTAAAATGAAAAGTTATAGGTGACACCGTGCCTTGTCAGCATTTACTGAAACAGCTGATGCAACATCTGTTCACACTGATCTAAACTAATGAATGCAGCATATCACTAGTCACAAAGAGTTTGTGTTATTTCATTAATTCCTTGCATATATCTCTAGGGCATTTTTATAATGCGTGTTTAAATTGAAAAAGAAGCATTTTGATTAGTTACCATTGCTAAAATCTTCACATATTTTGCATCGCTTTTCAGACTCATATCAACAGATTTGCTGTTTGGGCTCTGCAGTTCAGTTTAGTGTCTAATATCCAATCCATAGCTATAAAAATTCTACTTTTAAACAGCAAGGATTTAATTTTAAAAAAATGAGAATTTGCAAACCCATATCTGGATATACAAATACACACCGATTGGTAAATTCTTAAAATATATAATTGTAGTTTTTTTTTATTTATTACACCTTTAATTCCACTGGGACTGATGACAATAGTCTCAGATTCTTCCAATCCAGTGTACCTCAAAACATCAACACCTCTATGATATAAATATTATATCAAAAGCACAATGAGGCTAGTTCCTATTAAAAACAATTACTTTATTATAAAATATACAAGAATAAACTTGAATATTTTATAATAAAGTAATTGTTTTTTATATGAACTAGCCTCATTGTGCTTTTGGAATGAAAAATTATTTTTAATTTATATAGCGCAGATTCCGCAGCACTTTACAATTCTGGGGGTACATACATAGACACAAAGCAGACATTACAGAGATTACAGTACATAAGGAGTGAGGGCCTTACTCGC
Source organism: Dendropsophus ebraccatus (assembly GCF_027789765.1). Taxonomy (NCBI): domain Eukaryota; kingdom Metazoa; phylum Chordata; class Amphibia; order Anura; family Hylidae; genus Dendropsophus; species Dendropsophus ebraccatus. Next base: position 49,827,858 of record NC_091465.1, read on the forward strand.
ATGCATGAGCTTATAGACTATTAGGAGGGGGTTTGAGACAAAAGGGTAGAGGGCAAAGTGCTTCATTGTTACAATGGTCCAGCCATCTTTATAAAAAAGGCAGTGCAGGTAAAGGAGGGTGAACCAGTCACTATCCAATGCCTGCATGTGTAGGTTTAAGTGCTTAAATGTTGGCGTGTATGTCTAATGGTGGTGGGGGAGGTTGATGGTAGTGGTCAAATTAGGGAACTTGTTAAGCCTGCTTGAACAGGTGTGTTTTGAAGGCACATTTGAAGCTTTGGGTATTGGAGGGAAGTCTGACAGTCTTTGGTAATGCATTTCATAGAACTGGTGCAGCTTGGGTAAAATCCTGGAGACTGGAGTGAGAGGTGCAGATCAAGGTGGATTTTAGTCTTAAATCATTACAGGAGAGTTAAGCACGGGTAGGTCGGTAGACAGAGATGAGGGAGGAGTGTATGGAGGTGCAGCACTGTGGAGCGCTTTGTGGGTAAGCAGGAGGAGTTTGTATTGTATCCTGTGTTTAATAGGGAGCCAATGTAGTGACTGGCACAGGGGGAAGGCATTGGTGTAGCGGTTGGACAGAGAGAGGAGCCTGGCCGCTGCATTAAGAATAGACTGGAGGAAGGGAGAGTTTAGAGGAAGGAAGGCCGATTAGTAAGGAATTGCAATAGTCTAGACGGTATGAATCAGAGTGACAATGAGAGTCTTAGCAGATTCGATAGTAAGAAAAGGACGGATTTTAGAGATGTTTTTTAGATGCAGATTACAGGAACGTGAAAGGGATTGAAAATGGGGTGTAAAGGACAGATCGGAGTCAAACATAACCCCAAGGCAGCGAGCTTGTTGTCCTGGGATTATGGTTGCCCCACAGACAGAGATGGAGATGTCAGGTGGGGGGCGGTTAGCAGAAGGAGGGAATACAAGCAGCTCAGTCTTAGAAAGATTGAGTTTAGCAATAAGGAGGACATAATGTTAGAGATGGCAGAAAGTTACTGGTGTTCTGTAGAAGTGCGGGGGTGATATCACGGGAGGAGGTATAGAGCTGGGTATCATCAGCATAGAGATGGTACTGAAAACCAAACCTGCTGATGATTTGTCCGATGGGTAAAGTGTAAAGTGAGAAAAGGAGAGGGGCCAGGACTTACCCCTGAGGAACCCCAACTGTAAGGGGAAAGAGCAGACGAGGTGGAACCAGCAAATGATGCGCTAAAGGAGCGGTCAGAGAGATAGGAGGAAAACTAGGAAAGAGCAGAGTCCTTGAGGCTGATAGAGCGGAGCATGGATAGGAGGAGCTGGTAGGCTATTGTTTCAAAAGCTGCAGATAGATCCAGGAGAATGAGCAGAGAATGGTCACCTGTAGTTTTGGCGGTGAGAAGATCATTGGAGACTTTAGTAAGGGCGGTGTCTGTAGAATGAAGAGAATGGAAACCAGACTGACGGGGGTCAAGAAGAGAGTTTTCAGAAAGGCGGGAATAGATCAGACGTTCCAAGAGTTTAAAGATAAAAGGGAGATTAGAAACAGGTCGATAGTTGGCTGTACAGGAGTGGTCTAGGGAGTGCTTTTTCAGTAATGGAGTGATGACGGAGTGTTTGAAAGTCGATAGGAAGATGCCAGAGGAAAGGGAGAGGTTGAAGATTTTAGTAAGTTAAGTAGTGAGATGAGTAGTGACAGAGTAGTGATTGGCTGTTGTCTTAGATTTCCTCCTCAGGCATTTAGCACACCTAGAACACCGTCTAAGAAAATGAGTTCTGGATGTGTGCCAGGGTTGTTGAAGTCTGTGTCAGGCTGTTTGGGGTATAGTGGGTGCAAGTATGTCCAGGGTGGTTTTGAGGGTGTCTGAGGGTTCAGTGGCAAAGTTAGTAAAGTAGGAAACTGGGCAAAGTCTGGAGAAGACGAGGTCCAGGGTATTCACACCCTTGTGGGTTGGAGAGTTAGAATGCAGTGAGAGGACAAGAGAGGACATTAGAGAAAGAAACTGAGCGGCTGATGAGGAGATTGGGTTGTTAATGGGGATGTTAAAATCACCCATGATTAGAGCAGGCAGGAATATCAGAATATAGAAAGTAAGGAAGCCAGGTAGATGACTGCGACTCTTAGGGAAAATTGACGGAAAAGTTGTAAGGTGTGAACCTCACAAGAGGAGAATGAGAGGGAGGGCAAAGGGGGAATTACCTAGTAAGGGCAGTCTGGGGAGAGAAGTACACCAACTCCTTCACCATGCCTGTTATCAGGTCTAGGGGTATGGGAAAGGTAATGAACATATCACGTCTTAGGGGCGGTCTGATTACAATGTACAAATATATGAATGGACAGTGGTCTTTTAGTGGTCTTTTTACTCCTAGGTCTGTAATCATGGCAAGGGGGCATCCTCTACTTATATAGGAAAGAAGATTTCACCATCAGCATTGTCGCAGGTTTTTTACTGTACGAGTGGTAAAACTGTGAAACTTTCTGCCACATGATGTTGTCATGGCCGATTCATAAAATACTGTAAGTTCAAGGGAGGCCTGATGGACTCTTTTCTTCTTTCAACCTTATTAACTATGTAACTATGTTACTATGAATTTCGGTAAGTTTGTTACAGACAGACCTAGCATTCCAGAGAGCACAGTTAATGCTGGTAGGATCCGGCAAGTAGCGAATCCTGACAAGGTTATGAGGGTTTCTGTAGGTGGTAGGGGAGAAGAAGCTGTGAGTGAAAGAGGGAGGACCAGGGTTAGGAGAAATGTCTCCTGCTGCAAGAAGGAGGAGAATTGTGAGAGATAGTTAATTATTTAGTGATTTATAAGGACAGTTTCTGTGCTGCACCTTGGAGAAACAAAAGTGATGGGGGTTCAGGAAGGTAAAGAGTGAACGTGAACAGTACATGGGTGAAGGAAGGGGCTGATGTGGAGGGGCTGATGTGGACACAGTCCACAAGGGGGATGGGTGGGGGTAAGTATATAGACATAAGATTAGCATGTATAAAGAAATAAACAGCATGACGCAGATATTCATTTTTTTTTAATGGGTTAGTACTAGGGATGGTCCGAACCTGCCGAGGTTCGGGTTCGTACGAACCCGGACTCTCTGCAATGATTCCTGCTGTCTTTAACCTCCGTGGAGAGGGTGGATAAAGCGGGAAGACCGCCTGGAAAACTGAGATACAGCCTATGGCTGTGGATGTAACCCAGTTTTCCAGGCGGTCCTCCCGCTATATCCACCCTCTGCACAGAGGTTTAAGACAGCGGGAATGATTGCCGAGAGTCCGGGTTCATACGAACCCGAACCTCGGCAGGTTCGGACCATCCTTAGTTAGTATGTCTGTGGAATGCATGTGCAGCATTCACAAGTTTTTCATCTGAGGTTTTTTTTTTTGTTTCTTTCTGGTTTAATTCTGGTCTAATTCTAAAGTGGTCACTTATGATGTCAGCGTACAATGGAGCGTTCAGTGAATATTTTAAAGACCAGTTTGCATACTGATACGGTTCTATGGCTATGATTAACTGACCCTGAAGTCAAACTCCAGATGTCAATTTGGGAGGGGTGATTAGGGGTGAGAGTGAGGCTATCAGAGGGCACAGAGCTAGTGAGATGTTACAAACAAGGCCAAATGAGGGGTAATAAAAATCAGTGAAGACATACTAGACACAAAACAGATACAAAGCAGCAAAGCAGCTTATGATGAGGATGATAGTGACTCAATGGTGGACATACAAAAATACACCAAGCAGATACAAATGGCAAGGTCTCTTAGGATGGGAGTAGTAGTGAAGTAGTGGCTGACATACCAAAATACACAAAGCAGATGCAAATGGCAAGGTCTCTTAAGATGGGAGTAGTAGTGAAGTAGTGGCTGACATACCAAAATACACAAAGCAGATACAAATGGCAAGGTCTCTTAAGATGGGAGTAGTAGTGAATGACTGAAATACCTCAGGACAAAGGAGAAGATGAGATGCCAGTTGAAAAGATTGCAGAGTATGAATTCTGAAAATTAAAATCTTCAAAAGATTTTGAAGATTTTGAAAATGAATTCTTCAAAAGATCAGTGTGCCCACTGATATGGTTCTGTGGCTATGATTAACTATAATCTTATACGTTTAAAGCTTTGGTATAGGATAGGGGTAGTTTGGGAGTCTTTAGGTGGGGGTCACTGGGGGCTGCTGGTGCTGAGGGGGAAGCTGCACCAAAAGAGCCAGCAGCCCTGTCCTATGTACTGTGGACGGGGCTGCTGGCAGTTGTGATGTGTTTGGGATACATTAGGAATTTATCTAACTTCGCTAAATTCACTTGAATTCGGTAATAAAATATATATGGGGGGTAATAATGGATGTTATTTTTTTTTTAATCAGTTGCTTTTTTTTTTTTTTTTTTTATACATTGTGAACATAGCCTAGGATTAAGAACTTTTATCTATGAAAAGTTGGCCACTGCCCAATAAGGATTGTGTTGGCTTTCTGAAAAGCAACACTGTAGAATAATCTGCCAAACTTGTTGGGCTTCTAATTATTTTTTAAAGAGTATATACTGTATCTCCTCCTCTCCTCTGTCTTACAGCCCAGCAATTTTCATCCAACAAACATTTTTTTTTTTTAAAGAAACAAATTTGTAGCTAAAACAAGAAAAGAAAAATTTAACATGTGCAGCCTTGGATTGTTCCTCATGGATGGCTTTTATAATATTATATTTAGAGTTTCTTACACAAAGAGGAATGATGGACATATAGTTACCCTCTTCAATACCTCTGGTCCAAATCCCAAAGAGCATGAGATGCCTTATTCTATTAAAGTTGTGATGCATAATGATATATATATATATATATATATATATATATATATATATATATATATATATATATATATTTATTTAATATTTCTATATTCTTACTAAATAGAACTGAAGTTTCCAGAATTACAGAAACACTTTAGTGGGCTGTTCAGTGCTATACAGCATCTCTAACCCCCCATATTGCAAATGAAATTTACTGAAACTGTTTGGAACCACACACTTTTGAAGAGGTAAATGACTCAGTGCTGATTCTTATTATTATACAGTATGTATAATAGGGGAAAGTGCATGACTTGTGTTGAAGCCACTGGTTAGCAAAATGATATTTAGCAATGTATGGCATCATTATTTTATCATATTTTATCAAGGTTGCATAGCACACCATGAATTGATGCACACATAGGATCCCACCTTGGCAGATCTGGTACTGAAAACTTTAAACTTTATAATATGTAAAGTTATAATATGCATATAAATATGTGTCATTTGGTCCTTTAATTGGATTTTCTTTAAACAACTCTATTGCAATCATGTAGAAAAATGGGTGAAACAGGTTAGAATAAAAGTGGCACTAAGTATCATGAAACCTTCATCTTTATTCAGAAGTGCGTGTGCATAGTAGCATAGATGCAGGTACAAAGGCTAGCAGATATCAAAGGTGACAGTTGTTAGGCATGATAGATGAGCTTCTTCAGACAGGTTATATAGGCACTTTGGAATGGTCATAATCTATGCTGTGGTAGGGTACTGTTCATAGGCCGCACAGTCTCTCATTTACATTGCTGCAATGCTGATGGGCTAATCGAGGAAGTCAATACTAACTAAAGAGGTAAATTCCTAGAAGTAGAGGCTCCTCTGATCTTGGCATTTAGAATAGGAGCTTGGCTGTCATTAAAGACACGTGTAGAATGTAGCAAGTAAAAGCAATAGCCTAGCCTAGGGAAAAGAGTGTGTTCAATAATGGGTTAAGCTACATAATCGTCTGTACTGTGGATTAATCATGAGATTCTTGGCATAAAGACTATACATACAAAACAATAAAGAGAAGCTTTGGCCAGAGGAATATAGAAGAATTCAAGGCTGCTAATGGATTAAAAGATGAAAGGAACAATAGTAATTGTTGATGAAAATGGAGTTAAATTCAGTAGGTTCAACAGAATATATCATCTGTCAGAAAAGCAAGCAGCAGGATTTATTCAGACAAAGGAGCAGAAAGTATTTAACATATATAATAAAGAGATAAAAAAGAGTTTTTATAAGAAAGCTCTAGAACACTGACTATCCTTTTACAGGATACAGGACTGTCTTATTATAGGAGACAGAAGGCATTAGAGGGAATCAAATATTAGTAACGCAAAAGTAGAGTAACTGGACATGTGAATGAGCCTACTTAACAATATGCTGTGAAAGGGAGTTTCTAAAAGCTGCAAAAATGGTTTGAAGATGTTAAATGCTTTCCTTAGACGTTATCATGGTCTAGTTTAATACAGGATTTCTTATTCTATTATCTGAGGTATGTGGACATTGTAGCTCATAAATTCCCAATAATGTTAAGCTGTTTGAAAATGTGGAACAAAACCATAAGAATAAAGGAAGGAACATTCAGGCCATGTTCACTCAATGTATTAATTCAGTTAAGAATGGCTGTTGGTATTGAAATCAATCAATTTGCATTGATTTCAATGCAACAATGGCCGTAGTGCAGACACAAAGTACAGTATACACTACAGCCATTGTTAAACAGCGGCCATAGAAAATAGCTGTGCACACAATGTAAAGTACGGCTGCTGGCCATACGTTACATTGTGTGCAATGCTTACTAGGATTGCGGGCACATTTAAATAGAAATAAAATAATGTTCATCTGGCCGATACTGCAGTATCAGCTGGGTGAACATGTAAGACAGTAGCCATTATTTAACTCTACTAACAACGGCTGTTGTTAATACAGTGTGTGAACATAGCATTAAACAAATTCAAATTGTTGGTCAATTATACTTCTAAATTTGAATCCAAATGGTAGGACAGTTACACTTAATCCAACCCAGTACACCCTGAAGTGTCTTAGATCAGTGCTTCTCAATTCCAATCTCCAGGCCTCACCAAGAGGTCATGTTTTGAGAATAATCCATACCAAGAACACCTGTGATAAGACCTGATGCATTGAGTATAATTATATCACCTGTGAAATACTAAGGAAATCCTCAAAACATGACCTGTTTTAAGGCCTTAGGACATAATCTTTTTCTAAAATGTACTTTCTGATTAAAAAATTAGTATTCTGAAAAGGGGACTACCATCAGAATCCCAGTCAATTTTCATTTTTGCACTTTCGTTTTATGCTCGTGTTTAAAAGGCCATAGGGCTTGTATTTTTTTTTACAGACCCGCATGAGCCCTTATTTTTTGAGTCACTAATTGTACTTCGCAATGTTAGACTTAATTGTTGAATAAAATACGCTGTGAAACCGGGAATAAAATTATGTGTGTTAAAATCAAAAATCAAGAGCTTCCGGTTCCGGCGCCATGCTGTGAGGACGCAGTAAGGAGCAGCTCCGCACCACACTCTCCCTCCCGAGCTACATTCTACCCGCAATCTCCTACCTTTCCGTTCCGGACGGACGGTATATGTGACGGACGTGCTCATGGACCGGTTCGTCAGCAAAAGGGGGCAAAGGAACAAAGCCAAGGCGACAGGGAAGTCGGCAAAGGCGGCGGTGCAGGCTGACAAAATGGCGGGCGCTGGCCTCACACAGGATACGGAGCTGCAGGACGGAGATCTCTCTGAGCAGGAGGACACACAGGTACCGGTCCAGCTAGACTACAAGAAAATAGCCACTGAGGTGGCAAAACAGATAGCCCCGGACCTGCAAGAGTCCCTAGCCACTACAGTAGCAGCCACCCTGAGGCAATTACAGGAGGAGGTAGCGCAGCACACAGAGAGGCTGGACGAGGTGGAGGCGAGATTACAAAATGTGGAGGACTTTCTGGAACAAAAATCCGCACATTTCTCTGCCTTAGAGGAGGACAACAGGCGGTTGTGGGAAAAGGTCCAAGACCTGGAGGACCGCTCCAGGCGCAACAACCTTCGCATTCTGGGGGTGCCAGAAGCAGTAACACCAAGGGAGTTGCGGTCATTCTGCGAGATCACCCTGCCTAAGCTACTAAACATGCCACGAGACTGTGAAGTGGAAAGGGCTCATAGACTCGGTCCAGACCTTAGCCAGCCGGCCCAAGATGTCCCTAAATCATTGCAACACAGGGTCAGGCCGAGGCAAGTGATAGTGCGCTACTTAAGGTTCACAGATAAAATGGACTTACTGCAGGCCTTTCGGCGCCAAAAAGAGCCCCTGAACTTTCACAACCACAGGCTGCTGCTGTTCAGCGACTTTTCGGCAGAAACAACCAGACGCCGCCGCCTCTTTTCTCCAATCTGCTCTGAACTGTACACTAAGAAAGTAAGATTTGCCCTGATATATCCTGCCACGCTGCGCATATTCCATGCGGACGGCTCTATGTCTACATATACCTCCCCGGCCGCAGCGACAGAGGGCTTAGCCGAGATGCTTGACACTCCAACACGTCAAAAGACGCACAGTTCACCGCGGGATCCACCCCGTGATAGCCCGCAACCGCGTCGATCCCCCAGCTCGTCTTGGCCCTCGGATGTGCCTAGGGATGTACCAGACTGGAAAGAGATGCCGAAAGAACAACGCAAACGTCGGTCCTCATTACCGCAGCCATGACGAATGGTCACCCTATAGCTCAGATAGGAGAAACCTGCTGAACTGCTACCGGAATTTATGATCTGCTCATCCTTTGGTCTCGGGAGGACCATGACAACATTGATTTTACTCTTTATGCTAATAGGTGTGGGGGGGCCCACGCTCCACAAGCCGAGATTTGTGTTGTGTTGAGTCAGCTATGTTTTCGGGACACTCGCCTGAGTTATTGATAGCTGCACTGCAGCATGGAAAAAAGGGAGCCAAGAGGCTTAATGTATCCCCAGCTATCGGTTTTGGTGGTGTGTGTCTGGGATACGCCTATATGTTTTTTGTTTTCTGTGTTTGGGGCATTGTTTATGTTCATATTTCTGCTTGTGTTGGGGGGGAAGGGAGGGAGGGGGGTGGGTTTTTCTCGCGGAGGGAGTCTCTCATAGGTTTGAACCCGTTTTTTCCTCATCCTGCCGCGTCATGCGGATAGTTTCTTGGAATATTAAGGGGTTGCGTTCCCCACAAAAACGCAACATGGTGCTTACACACCTCAAAAAGCTTCGCCCCGACATAGTTCTCCTACAGGAGACCCATCTGCCCGAGGAGGATTTCGGCAGGATGAGGAAATTATGGGTAGGGCTGGTGCTAGGTTCTCCTGCGGTAAACGGGAAGGCGGGGGTGTTAACCCTGGTGAGCAAACATTTCCAGGGAGAAGTCCAGCAGACCCACTACGACTCAGCAGGTCGCCACTGTGAAGTCCAAGTTAAGATAGCCAATGAACTGTATGTGATTCATAATGTCTATGGCCCCAATGAATCTAATCGCTCCTTTTTTTCAGAACTGTCGACTAGGGTGCTGGCCTCCCCGACGCGCCACGTCCTGGTGGCTGGGGATCTAAATGCGGTCCCGTCTCCAGTGGAGGACAGAAAGCGGGCTAATCCAGGTCCAGGTAGACCAACACCTAATGATACCGCCTTGGGGGATTTTCTATCCTCTTCGGGGCTCTTAGACACATGGAGACTCTTACATCCCGATGGTAGGGAATTCTCACACTACTCCCACGTCCACTCCTCCTGGTCCCGAATCGATGGCGCTCTTGCCTCAGCTCACCTATTCCCCCGTATAGTGAAACATGATATACTTGACATGGTGATTTCCGATCACGCCCCCATCAGCCTAGACATCCTTGATGTATTCCCAAGAGGGACAGATTTCCAGTGGAAATTCCCGATTGGGTTGGCAAAAGATGAATCCTTTCAAGATATTCTTAAGGGCTGGTGGATGGATTATGCATCCACCAACTCGGAACACATTCCTAATAGCCAACTTTTCTGGGACGCCGCTAAGGCAGTATTGAGAGGTCGCGTACTGGCATATGTAGCCTCCCAGAAAAAGAAAGCCCAAGCCAATCTTTCCCGCCATAGCCAAATGCTCAGGGGGGCGTACACGTCCTTCCTCTCTGACCCCACGAGCAGCAATAAGGAACTCTGGAAAGCAGCCAAGCTGGAATACGACACTTGGTGGGAGAGGAGGGAGGTGCTGAGTCGCTCTCAACTAGAGGCCCAATTGTTTAAATATGGTCATAAAGCTGGACGCTTGTTGGCTCGTTTTGCCAAAGGCCCATACCCGCCCACTAGGGTAACCAGGATTAGAGACGCTCGGGGTTCGTATCAGAACTCTCCAGCAGCGATAAACAAAGTCTTTGCTGACTTTTACGCCTCTCTATACGCAGCCCCTCCTCCCCCACCTCACCCCCCTCTACAGTGGCTACAGATGCTGCCATCACTTAGTGAGGAGGAGAAGGAAACCCTAAATGCGTCCATCACAGTGGAGGAAGTTAAGCGCACTATATCTTCCCTTCCACGCAATAAAGCGCCGGGCCCTGACGGTTTCTCAGGCGAATTTTACTCCATTTTGGTGGACGACATTGCTGAACCCCTGACGTCTTTGTACAATGCTTACCTGTCGGGGGGGGTGATTCCATCTCAGAACAATACAGCTAATATTATAGTGCTGCCAAAACCAGGCAAGGACCCGACTATGCCGGGCTCTTATAGGCCTATTTCTTTAATAAACGTCGATCTGAAAATTGTGGCCAAGATCATGGCAGACAGATTGGCCTTGATTCTCCCCCGATTGATCTCTCCTGTACAGGTGGGCTTTGTCAAGGGCAGGGCGGCGGTGGCCAACATCAGAAAGGTCATTGCAGTCCTCGACGAGGTGACCTTGCGACCGGAGCTGCACCCATCCCCAGCCATATTGTCCCTTGATGCAGAAAAAGCGTTTGACAATGTGAGCTGGGGATGGCTGGGGCAGGCATTGGGGAGCATGGAATTCCCTGAGGCTTTTACCAACTTGATCACTGCAATGTATCATGCTCCACAAGCTAGGATTTCCACCCCAGGCTTTTTGTCTAAGCCTTTCCCATTATACAAAGGTACACGCCAAGGTTGCCCCCTTTCTCCCCTACTATTTAATCTGGCCATAGAGCCCCTGTCGCGTTTCTTGCAATCTACACCTGACATTAGGGGAATAAGGGTGGGCAGCCAGGAAGTTAAGATTGCACTATTCGCGGACGACCTTTTGTTGTTTTTAGAAAACCCGGCCCGCGACTTACCGGAAGTATTCCGCCTATTAGATTTATTCGGCCAACACTCGGGATACAGGGTAAATGTGGGTAAAAGTAAATTATTAGACATCTCCCCTCCACTATCACCCCGACTAGGCCCTCAGCAAATACCGGTCCAAGTAACACGCACACATATCTCTTATTTAGGTATTCAGGTAGGACATTCTCCTCATTCCCTGTATACCCTAAATTTCCCACCAATCATACAGAAAATAGTATCGGAGCTCCAAAAATGGTCTACTATACCGCTGTCTTTCCTGGCAAGATGTCATTTGCTAAAAATGATGTCGTTCGCGAAATTGCTGTGTCCGCTGCAGACGTTACCGCTCCTTCTCAGACACCGGGACGTGCAGAGGTTGCACAGGGCCTTTACTTCCTTCATATGGGCAAACAAACGCCCGCGAATAGCATACAGAAAGCTAGCACTAGATAGAGATAGGGGGGGTCTAAACATGCCGGAGGTAAGGTACTATAATTTGGCCAGTTTGTTAAGACATAGTATTGATTGGCTGAGGGGGTCAAACACATACTCCAACCTAGCTATTGAGTCTGCTCTGGCGTCGCCGTGGTCCTTGGGGTCCATCCTACACACCAGGCTGGCCTCCATGCCCCTTGCTGTGAAGCGCAGTGTTCTTTTTAGGGACACATTGGCGGCATGGAGGTCAGTGCGCATTCTATTACACCAGTCTCACCTGGCAGGTCGGTACATGGACCTCTGGAGCCACGCCGAGTTTAGAGCTGGTAGAGAAAATAAACTGTTTGGGGAATGGAAATCCAAAGGCATCTGTACAGCTGGAGACCTTCTTCATGCGTCGGAGCCCAGACTACTTTCCTTCTCTGAATTGCAACAGGCCAAGGGACTGGCCTCAGGCCACTTCCTGTCCTATAGCCAGGTGCTCTCTTTCCTGCAGTCCCGCCTTCGGGACTGGAGTAAAGAGATCCAGACGGGTGTCATAGAGGGGTACGTAGATAGTGAGGAGGTTGGCCACTCCCTGTCTTCCTTATACCGTGACTTAAAAAAGGAGGCGCTAGCTCACCTTGAACCACATCTGTTCGCATACTGGGAGAGGAAACTGGGGGAACAAAACCTCATGGAGGCAATTCTGAAGGGTTGGGGAGTCGTTAAGACTGCTGTCACTAATGAACGTTGGAGAGAAACGCAGTACAAGATAATTCACCATGCTTTATATGGCTTTTCCCTGCCAATCTCTCCCACCGACCCCTCTCGCCTCACCGCATGCCCTAAATGCGACACTCCTCACACTGATCTGTTGCATGGCCTACTGGTGTGTCCCAGGGTGGCACCGTTTTGGACCGCCTTGGGAGACACATTAAGGACTAGACTACACCAGCACTTACCGGTGCGTCCCCTAACTATTATATTACACGTACCTGAGGAGGACTCACCATTATCCCTCCTCACTCACGTTTTCATACTGGTGGCCAAGCGATGCCTACTGGCCCATTGGTTAACACCCGAAATCCCCACAATCACTGAGGTTATTGGTCAGGTTAAACACTACCTTAAAATGGATCAACTTGATACTGAACTTCACAAATCAAAAAAGACCAAGCAGTTTATTTCAAAATGGAAATCATTTATATGCTCGTTTCTGTCTGACAGTGAGATATGTCAGACTATATCTCCATTTCGCCAAACAGAGTGGTACCTGAAAGAGGCCCTGGCGGGATCCTTAGGGAAACTGAAGGTAGACTAGGATGTTCCCTGCATGCTAAGCTAGACGCAGACGAGAAATAATATGTGCACAAACAAGTTTGTTGTATTATGGTACATCAACCATGGGGGACGACTCCGCGAGAGGGGAGGGGGGAGGGATTGGGGAGTTGGTTTTGTTTTTGTTTGTTAAGCTATGTCAATTATTTTACCATTACTGAACAATGGCAACCTGACCTTCTGTCATTTAGCAAAAGAGCTACCAGATGTGCCGCAGCCCTTTTGGGGCTTCGACGGCCGTTCCTGGACACCTAAGGGATTGCTGCCACCGCTACGCTCTGTTTCTGACAGCATGTGGTACTTGTGTGACTTTGTACATGTCCCTTTCATTCTTGTAATGCATAAAAGTTAATTACGAAAATAATAAAAATATATTTAAAAAAAAAAAATCAAAAATCAAAAATAATTTTTTTATTTTGCCGCATGGTAAAACTGACATGCTATATATATTCCTCAAGTTGTTATGATTACAACGATATGTAACTTGCATGAATTTTATTTTATTTCACAGCTTTTTAAAAATTTTAATCTTTTAAAAAACTAAATGTTACTTAAGGGTGCCTTCACACGTACCATATCGCAGCGTTTTTAACGCTGCGTTTTTGCTGCATTTTTTACATGCGCGTGAGTAAAATGTAAAAATCGCACCAAAAACGCAGCGATAAAAACGCAGCGATACGGTACGTGTGTAGCTACCCTTAAGTGCGTTCACACCTACCGGATCTGCAGCTGATTTTCATGCTGCCAGTTTGCAGCGAAATCAGCTGCGGATCCTGTATTGTGAATCTCAATGGGTCCCAAATACGCAGCGGATCCACTGCCTCCATGGGACCCGGCCCCTTTAACCCCTGCGCCGCCGCTGCCGGCCGCCCGCAGCTTACGGCCCCGGCCCCCCCGCACGCCTGATCGCTGCCCGGCCCCCCCGCATGCCCGATCGCAGCCCCGGCCCGGGTCCGGGTCCCATGCAGGCTGCGGATCCGCTGCGTGTATGGGACCCATTGAGATTCACAATACAGGATCCGGGACTACTATACAATATGCTAGCAAAGCTGGGTGACCTCCATTTTACAAGATGGTAGAAAAGCTGGGTGACTGCTATTATACTGACTACTATACAAGATGCTAGGAATGCTGGGTGACCTCCATTATACTGACTACTATACAAGATGTTGGGAAAGCTAGGTGACCTCCATTATACTGCATACTATACAAGATACTAGGAAAGCTGAGTGACCACCACTATACAAGATGCTAGGATAGATGGGTGACTGCCATTATACTGACTATTATATAAGATGCTAGGAAAGCTGTTACGTCACTAGTGCCAAAACTCTGCTACGCAACTACCACCTCAACTCTGCTATGTCACTGCTGCCTCAACTCTTCTACATCACTACCTTACTACCTCAACTCTGCTCTGTCAATATATTACTACCTCAACTGTGCTACGTCACTGCCGCCTCAACTCTGCTACATCACTGCTGACTCAACTCTGCTACATCATTACCTTACTACCTCAACTCTGCTATGTCAATAACTTACTACCTCAACTGTGCTACGTCACTACTGCTCAACTCTGCTACATCACTGGCGACTCAACTCTGCTACGTCAACTCTGCTACATCATTACCTTAGGGTGGGTTCATACTGAGGAATTCACACGGATAATATCCGCAGAATTCCACTGTCTGTCCGCGCTCCTTTCCGCCGACTCCATAGACACTATTCTATGGATCGGCATAATCCGCTATCCGCCCAAAGAAGTGACATGTCACTTCTTTCGGCGGAAAATGGATTACGCGGCCCATAAAATGGTGTCTATGGAACGGGCGAAAAGGTGTGCAGCCGCGCGCGGACAGCCGACGGAATTCCGCAAAGTTTATCCGCGAGAATCCCGTGGTGTTAACCCACCCTAACTACCTCGACTCTATGTCACTCAACTCTGCTACCTCAGTTATCCATTGAAAGGAATTAAGTATTTTACCCTCTTAATTTTTTTTTCTGTCATTCTTGGAGCCACATTTTCTTTACTAAGTTGTTCAATGTATCCAGTATACTCTTCTGGATGGTAATTCCATCTTCTCCTCACCTGTATAGGTATAAAAATTAACCCGGACATTGCCCTTTGATTTTAATGGGGTTCGAGTTCGAGCCAAACCTCGAACTGAACACTAGAGACAAGCGAACTTTTCAAAAGTTCGTTCTGACCGAACTTCCGGATTTTTTTGAAAAGTTCGGTTCGACCAAATTTCGAATTTCTTCAGATTTCAATTTAAAGCATCTATATGATACAGGGGTAGTGTATTTGGTTGAATTTAGGGCTCTACATGTCAGTAACATCGTTATCTTTTCAATATATTAAAGTCATATTTTTTTTAGACTTCAATATTCACCATTAAAGGGTCTATGCAGGAAATTCACCATTACTGGGTCTATGCAGGAAAAAGGTCACAAATAAAGTGAAGGAGCAGCAGTAGTCATTGCAGGCAAGTGGAGGTCCAGCAATAGTCATTTGAGGCCAGTACAGGAGCAGCAGTAGTCAACATGGAGGCCAGGCAGGATCAGCAGTAGCCAACATGGAGGCCAGGCAGGAGCAGCAGGAGCCAACATGGAGGTCAGGCAGGAGCATCAGTAGCCAACATGGAGGCAAGGCAGGAGCATCAGTAGCCAACATGGAGGCCAGGCAGGAGCATCAGTAGCCAACATGGAGGCCAGGTAGGAGCAACAGTAGCCAGCATGGAGGCCAGTCAGGATCAGCAGTAGCCAACATGGAGGCCAGGCAGGAGCAGCAGTAGCCAACATGAAGGCCAGGCAGGAGCAGCAGTAGCCAACATGGAGGCCAGGCAGGAGCAACAGTAGTCAACATGGTGGGCAGGCAGGATCAGCAGTAGCCAAAATGGAGGCCAGGCAGGAGCAGCAGTAGCCAACATGGAGGCAAGGCAGGAGCAACAGTAGTCAACATGGAGGGCAGGCAGGAGCAGCAGTAGCCAACATGGAGGCCAGGCAGGAGCAGCAGGAGCCAACATGAAGGCCAGGCAGGAGCACCAGTAGTCAACATGGAGGGCAGGCAGGAGCAGCAGTAGCCAACATGGAGGCCAGGCAGAAGCAGCAGTAGCCAACATGGAGTCTAGGCAGGAGCAACAGTAGTCAACAGGGAGGGCAGGCAGGATCAGCGGTAGCCAACATGGAGGCCAGGCAGGAGCAGCAGTAGTCAACATGGATGCCAGTGAAGTCCCAGCAGTAGCCAACATGGAGGCCAGGGCAGGAGCAACAGTATTAAACATAGAGGCCAGTACAGGAGCGGCAGTAGTCAACAGAGAGGCCAGTGAAGGCCCAGCAGTAGCCAACATGGAGGCCAGGGCAGGAGCAGCAGTAGTCAACATAGAGGCCAGTACATGAGTGGCAGTAGTCAACATACAGGCCAGTGAAGGCCCATCAGTAGTCAACATGGAGGCCAGGGCAGGAGCAGCGGTAGCCAACATGGAGGCAAGGGCAGGAGTAGCAGTTGTATTGGGGTGACATGAGCAGCGGAAGCTGAGTAATGAGGTCCATGGACAGGCGAGAAGTAGCGCGGCGGCAGCAGCAGTAGGAATAGTGGAATTACCAGTAAGGTCTAGTTCACATATAGGCCATAATAGAAGCAGAAAAGGCCCTACATCTTGGTGACAACAGGACCAAATCTTCTCTGTGGTATCAGAAGCAGGTGTCACAAAGTCCTTATCTATCCATGTGGCGTTCATTTTGATGAGATTCAGATGCTGCACACTATCACAGGACAATCTGGTTCCCCTGGGACTGACAATATGACCTGCTGCGCTGAAAACTTGCTCAGATGACACACTGCTGGCCGGACAGGAGATTATGTCCAAAGAAAATTCAGTGAGTTGTGGCCAGTAATCTAATTTTCCCACCCAGTAGTCTAGGGGTTCAGGGACATTAGGTGGCAACGTAGAGTCCAAAAACACCTGGACTTGCTGTTCGAGGTTTGCCGCCATGTCCTGCTGCTTTGCGGGTGCCCCAGTTACCCCTGCCTGTGGCTGCATGAAAGCGTGCATTATGGACATCAGGCTTAAACTGATGCCGTTGCTCATGCCACCCAAGCTGCTAGAGGAGGATGTGAAGGAGGCAGCGCTGCTGGTGTGGCCCTGGTGGGAATGGCATGAATGAGAGCGCTGTGTTCCAAAAGCTGCCACTAACTGTTCACCCAGCTCCTCTCTATAATAATTAATTTTTTTAATTCACACAGCTTGTTGCGATACTGTGGGTTCCAGTAGTGTGGCCAGCCAGAACTCATCCTGTTGATGAATCATTTGCAAGCGTGGGTCAGCCCGAAAGCATATCAACATGCACTTATCCATTTCCACCAGGGAGTGGGAAGGAGATCCTGCCTCCGTCTACAGAGCATACTGCCAATGGGTACTGCCTCCATCGTCCTCATAGCCCTGCATATTCTCCTCTGGCCCCCCTTTAGACTGGCAGGAAGGCTCATCTCCTTCTCCTCAACCTGTCTCCCTTAAGAGTTCCTGTGCGTACAGGTCCTCCTCCTCAACTTCCCCTGCCTCCTCCTCCACCAAGCCTTCCTCCAGTGTCCCAGGCTGCGACAGTGGCAAGACGTGTTCCCCCTGGCCGCTGAGTCGCATCAGCATCAGCTCCAGTACATGAAGCATGGGTATAATGGCGCTCAGTCATATGTCTTGCCCACTGACCAGAAAGGTGGCCTCCTCAAAGAGTCGGCAGGTGTCACACATGAGCTGCCACTGCCCGAGCTCCAGGTTACACAGGGGGGTCGCCTTGTCCGTTTGCATCAAGAGGAAATCATTCAAGGCCTTCCTCTGCTCATAGAGCAAGTGGAGGGTGGAGTTCGAGGTGGCTGCAGGTCGAGGAGGATGTGGTGAGAGCGACTTGAATGGCTGAAATGGTTACACAGCTTTCTAGCCATTGACAGCACAGTCTGTTAATGGAATGAAGACTTTAGAAAGTGTGTAACTATTAGGTTTAAAACATGTGCCATACACTTGGCGTACCTCATACCTCCTCGACGCAGTGTGGAGAGAATGTTGCTCCCATTGTACTCACCACCGTCCCAACTTTAAGATGGCGTGAAGTCAGCCACGAGAGGATTACTGTTTCGAGCAGGCGGCGCAGCTCTTCCCCTGTGTGTCTCCTTTCTCACAGGCAGGCTAGGTGCAGCAAAGCGTGACACCTCCGTGCTACACCAAAGTGGTACAAGGGATAAACACTGGCGGCTGAGGAGGCTGTGGACCTACTGGAGGAGGTGGAGGAGGACCGCGACACAGGAACCCTGCTGTGACAACGGGGGGGTGTCATCGCCCTTCCCTGGCCAAGTTGCTGGGGGTCCGTCGGCCATATTACATTTACCCACTGAGAAGTAATGGACATATACTGCCCTTGCCCGTAATTACAGCTCCATATGTCTGTGGTTAAATGTACATGTCTGCTCACTGAATGGCTCAGCGAATCAGCAACCTTTTTGCGAACATACCTAAACATGGCCGGTATAGCAGTGTTGGAAAAGTAGTGTCGACTCGGCACCTTCCACAGTGGCTCCACACACAACATCAGTTCACGGAAAGGTGCCGAGTCGACAACTTTAAACGGCAGAGCCTGGAGCACCAGCAACTTGGCCAGGTGGGCATTCAGCTTGACTGCTGCGGGATTGCTGGGTGCATATGTCTGCCTCCGGTATAGGGACTCCATGATGACAGGTAGCCTACTGCTAGCAACACAGGGGCCACCAGCTGAAGAAGGGAGTGAAGCCATACTCTCTTCCACAGAGGAGGTCTGACCCACTATCATCCCGTTTCTCCCAGGCGGAAAGGTGGTAGTGCTTCATATGGGCAGCCATGGCGCTGGTGCGAGGATGGCAACTCTTGCCTCTTTTAATGCGCCTGTCACACAGGCAACAGATAACCACATAGGTATCCTCCTGGCACTTTTTAAAAAACTGCCATACAGGCGAGGTGTACAGACTGCGAGGATGGGCGGGCGCTAGGACCTGCAGTGGAGGAGGGTTCCCCAGTGGTCCTCTGCTTGTCCCGGCCACACTTCTGACTTGTTAGTTGACTACTGCTGCCTGTCTGCTTCTTAGTTGTGGCGGGCCTGCTGGCGGATGGATTCCCGGTTGTCGAATCCGTCGAATAAGCCAACTCCTGGTGAGGATCCCATGTAACATCCGATGTAGCCTCATCCGGTTCCAGAATGATGCTATCATCCTCATCAGGCTCCTGCCCAGCCCTCTCTCGTCTACTGCCTACTGCTCTCCTGCCAGGCCTATCATGGGCCTGCTCTGATATCGCCTCCGACACAGCTATGCCCTGCACTTGATTGTCCTGTCTCTTCCCCCACGTGCATATCATCATCAAAGAGCAGTTGGATGCTCATAGACGCCAACAGTTCCCTTGCAGGAGGCGGATAAAAAGTTAGGATGTTGCTGATGATGTCAGATGGAGGAGGTGGGAAAATTGCTGCGTGCCCGTGTCAAGTCAGGGTCGTGTCCGAGGTACCCACAGATACCTGGCTGGCTGTCTCACTACTCATCCTTGTGGACTTTGAAGTGTGAGCCAGCCACTCCAGGACTGTGGACCGTCTTCCTGCACTACTTCCTCTTCTGTCCCTTAAGATAGACTCTCTGCCCTGCCCTCTGCCTGAAACGTTTTGTGAGGTTTCCAGCTGCCGCTGTGCCATGACAAATTAGGATTTCTACACTTGGTAGATGAGAACAGTATTTTCTGTAATACAGTCTAGCAGGCGTCCCACTTTAGTTCTCGTCTATCTGTATAGCACTTTTTTTAATAGTTTATGCTACACACATGCACCAAGTATATTTGTCTCTCAGGATAACAAGTATGTGATAGACAGTATCACACGGGTCTAACTATAGGACAAGTCTATTTGTATAGCACTTTTTTTTAGAGTCTTATGCTACACACATGCACCAAGTATATTTGTCTTTCAGGATAACACGTATGTGATAGACAGTATCACAAGGATCCAACTATAGTACTTATATATCTGTAGAGCATGTTTTTGTTCAGTCCACCCTTTGCTTTCCTATGCCTAATCTATCTATCTTTCGCCCTCTCTATATTTCTCTCTCAATCACTAACTTTTCCTACATAGACCAAAAATATAAACAGGGCTATCTTAACAACAAAGAATTCCTACAAAACTGATAGCTCACAACAAGATATGGCAAACGATATATACTTTATTAATAATTCATGTGAAATTCATAAAAAATACATATTAAAAATTCCAAGATAATAATATAAACAGATTTGGACAGATGACATAGGTGGGCCACAGAGATCACCAGGACAGAGTTGAGCAGTAAAGGGAAGCGTAGTACAATTAGTAAGGCGCCCAACCAAAAGAAAGAATTTTTTACAAAGTGCACAGTGCAATGGGATCTAATATCCAATAAATATGTATAGCAGCAATAACGATATAGATTAAAGTGCACAATGCTGTAAAGATACTGTATATAAATTCTCATGTATGGGCGACTGTAGTGATTACACATACACACAGTTGTAGCAACAATGCCTAACCAGCTTCCATATGAATAACAACCTAGTGCGGGATATACCTCAAGTCCGGTGGCTGCGTGGTCCTCCTCCTCCCCAACGCACGTTTCGCGTTCGCTTGATCACGGGGCGTGGCTAAACTCTCTACCCTCCCAGCTTAAATACCTATCGGCTCATCCTTCCATCTACGGGCGCTTCCGTCATGCATCCCGCGTCATCACTCCACTGACGTGGCGCCGCTCCGTCCGTCCGCCCACCCCCAAGTGACGTAGTCTCTGAGGGCGGAACAGACAGACATCAAGGCGACGCGTTGCCATGGTGCGACGCACGTTGGGCGCACTGAGTTCAGCGTCCGATGTAAGGACGGCTTCATAGCCCTAACCAAGTACGTCATTCATAGTGAACAGGGAAGCCGGTTATCATTGTCAACACATATGTGGTACAGAGTATGTCATAAATATCATGGGGTTAAGAAATGGACACACACATTACAGACAACAATTACATAATACAATCCACCAAGTGGTGCAAAAACACCAATATTAAATGTAAATATGTGTACAAAATTCATCATAGTGAAAAAATTTGTAAAATTATATAAAAGAGATATAATGCATTATTAAATATAAAAAAATATAATATAATATGAGAAATATATATAAATATATACATATCTAAATTCATTTCTATTGCCGACCAAAAAGTGTAAACGTGTATAAATACCTGGTACATGTAACTGAAAACTAGTGTACTGATCTGATGGCAACAACAAACAGATAAATACACCTATGTGCATAATAACATACATGTGACAAAAATGTTGAATCTAAAAATGTGTAATGCTAATGTGAAATATACTCAATAAATGAGAAAAAACAACAATAAAGTGACCCCCTACCTCAAACTATTGTGCTTGAAATCCCAAACATGCAAAAGTATACACACCCCTGATCCCCCCTCCCCCCCCCCACACCATACACACACACAAACACACACACTAAGTCACCCTCCATTCTAAAGCAGAGTGGCCAATCCTACCCATGTCTAATGGTCCCCTATTAGATTCCTACCTTATCTACAAATGAAGGGAATATCTCACATACCTCCACTACTCAGAATCCTACACATATAGACACACAATACCACATAATGAAGCAACACAATGCTATATGATTTAATTTTCTTCTGTATCCAGGACGTCTGCTTCTCATTCACTAGAGCGCGGGCATAAAACAAGTAAGGGCAGAGAATATAGCAAAAATCTGAAAAAAATAATAAGAAAAAATATATTAAAATCATGAATATAAAAACAACTACAGGAGTAATACCAACATCATATGGACTACCTATGATCTACAGGAAGGGGGCAAAGCTCAGGACTTCATTTAGGCCTTTTGGGCGTATACAGTCTATCCTCATAATCCATCGGGTTTCAAATTGGGCCAATCGCTTCTTCCAATCGCCTCCTCGATTTCCTATGTATATCTTATCTATTCCACGGATCTTCAATCCACTTGGATCACATTGATGTGCTATCTTGAAATGCCTCGGTATAGGTTTCAATGTGGTCAGATCATCCTCTTCTCTGGCTCTCACAATATCATGAACATGTTCTCTCACACGAATCTTTAATTGTCGTGAAGTAAGTCCCACATAAATTAGGTCACAGGGGCATTTGGCGTAGTAAATGACTCCTTCTGATTTGCATTCAATATGTTGAGTGATTTTAAACTTCTTAGAACCATCACTCATTTATTGAGTATATTTCACATTAGCATTACACATTTTTAGATTCAACATTTTTGTCACATGTATGTTATTATGCACATAGGTGTATTTATCTGTTTGTTGTTGCCATCAGATCAGTACACTAGTTTTCAGTTACATGTACCAGGTATTTATACACGTTTACACTTTTTGGTCGGCAATAGAAATGAATTTAGATATGTATATATTTATATATATTTCTCATATTATATTATATTTTTTTATATTTAATAATGCATTATATCTCTTTTATATAATTTTACAAATTTTTTCACTATGATGAATTTTGTACATATATTTACATTTAATATTGGTGTTTTTGCACCACTTGGTGGATTGTATTATGTAATTGTTGTCTGTAATGTGTGTGTCCATTTCTTAACCCCATGATATTTATGACATACTCTGTACCACATATGTGTTGACAATGATAACCGGCTTCCCTGTTCACTATGAATGACGTACTTGGTTAGGGCTATGAAGCCGTCCTTATTTAAGCTGGGAGGGTAGAGAGTTTAGCCACGCCCCCTGATCAAGCGAACGCGAAACGTGCGTTGGGGAGGAGGAGGACCACGCAGCCACCGGACTTGAGGTATATCCCGCACTAGGTTGTTATTCATATGGAAGCTGGTTAGGCATTGTTGCTACAACTGTGTGTATGTGTAATCACTACAGTCGCCCATACATGAGAATTTATATACAGTATCTTTACAGCATTGTGCACTTTAATCTATATCGTTATTGCTGCTATACATATTTATTGGATATTAGATCCCATTGCACTGTGCACTTTGTAAAAAATTCTTTCTTTTGGTTGGGCGCCTTACTAATTGTACTACGCTTCCCTTTACTGCTCAACTCTGTCCTGGTGATCTCTGTGGCCCACCTATGTCATCTGTCCAAATCTGTTTATATTATTATCTTGGAATTTTTAATATGTATTTTTTATGAATTTCACATGAATTATCAATAAAGTATATATCGTTTGCCATATCTTGTTGTGAGCTATCAGTTTTGTAGGAATTCTTCTCTCTCAATCAGTAGATCTTTCTCCTCTCCGCTTTCCTAATCTTTTGGTCTTTGCTTTTATACAATTGCTTCTCAGTAGTCAGTACAGCAGCACCAGCAGCGTTTTGTCAATGATGAGCTCTGTGCACTGCTAACAGTATGCTTCCTCTCTCTCTTTCTCTCTCTCTCTCTCTCTGTGCAGACTGTGTCATGCTATCATGTGACCGCTCCTCTTAAAGCAATACCGATGTCACACAGGGGTTGGGCTAGTGCAAGATCCCTGCTGATTGGATGTGTTTCAAGCATCATGGGAAAGCGCTTTTCTCGCCCAGAACACTTCCTGCTTTCTAAAATGGCGGCTGCCATTTTAGAAAGCAAGGGGAAAAAAATCGGAACGAACTTCCAAAAATCCGATTCCGATCGGACTCTGACTTTTGGAAAAATCCGAACCGGATCCCATACTGGCCAAACCGGTTCGCTCATCTCTACCGAACACCACTACTGTTTGAGGTTCGACTTGAACTCTTACATTTTACTGTTCAATCATCACTAGTCAGGACTGGGTCTAACACCCCCTTCCCATGACCTCACCCTTTCCCTAAAATTCTAAATTAGTCCACAAATACTGGTATTGGTGCTCTATTTTCAAAACTGAAGCAACTATTGGTTTTTATTTATACCTACCCCATGACCCCTACGCCTCACGTGTATAGGATAATAAGAATAAGGGTCATACTAATATTAGGCAAGGATAGGAGGTCAATCAGCAAATAAAACCAATACTTTAGTAATTTCTTCCCTTCTGTCTTCTTAACTTCAATTTAATTACAAACTTGATAA
The DNA here is from genome assembly GCF_027789765.1 of Dendropsophus ebraccatus. Taxonomy (NCBI): domain Eukaryota; kingdom Metazoa; phylum Chordata; class Amphibia; order Anura; family Hylidae; genus Dendropsophus; species Dendropsophus ebraccatus. The sequence goes on from NC_091465.1 coordinate 49,851,866, forward strand.
GCTGAAAAGGAACAGATGGCTGTCGAAATCTGCTATCTATGATGGCTAATTGGAGTTTATTGATGCTGATAATGATATTGATTCGAGTTTATCATATGTACTTTTTTTAACATGGAATTAACAAAGCTTTGGCTTTTATTGATCTTCTGTTCAGAAACTGGTACTTTGGGTTATTTGATGTGCCATGAAATGCCTCATAAGAGAGCAGACATTCTCATTTTAAAGAAGACAAAGAAAAACACATATTAGTCACAGTAGTTAATTAACATGAGTATAGTATTCATTTCAGTAGAAAAACAATTATGCATGCATCCTGGCAGAAATACAGGGAACTGGGCATTTAACAACTGGAAAAAAGCTTTACTGAATAGATACTATATGAATATCAATGCAATACACATACTTTTGCACCCCCCCCCCCCCCCCCCGAAGGAAAAAAAAATATTTTACATGCATTTTTAAAATAGAGGTTATAGGATGATTTTTATGTTGCTGTATTATGCAGACTTAACTGTTACATACCTGCCCAGGATGTGGCAATGCATCTGACCCCAAAATGTAAATCGCATAGTCCTCACTTCCTGATTGGTTCATGCTGAACATGCCCCCTTTTCCTGTTGCTGTCATGTGACCACACAGACGTCTGACAGTAGCCCTGCTTCTCTATTCTAGCCTGTAGTACTAGGTTGCTGCATTATGGGAATCTTTAGTTCCATCCTGTATCTACAAACTGTTGCTGCTTTTTCAGGTTTATGCACTTACTATACATTATACTCCACATGCTGATTGCTATACTCTACAGTAACTTACAATATCACATATTCAGCTGTTTCTAAATGTTTGTTTCATATGTTTTACATGTTATTCAGAATAGAAAAAACATTATCAAAAATTCCACAATTTAATGTAAATAAAAACAAGGATAAATAATTTAAGGTACAATCTCATTTATATGTGTACAAGTTATTGTCCAAAGAGGAAGATCCATTTGAGTTTTGTATTGACTTCCTTAACATGCCCTACTGTATTACAATGCATAAAATGTTTCCTCTTAATTTCTTCAGGTTCATAAATTAGTTCTGATTTGTGTTCTGATTGTATTTTTATATAAACTTACCTTTTACATACAGTTTGTGCTAATGAAACTTTAAAACATGTCTAAAACTTAGGAGGAGTTTGATTACCGTAGTATAGCAGTCAATCAAAGCATTCAAAAATTCACAAGTCAATTAACCTTTAGGTGAAGAAGAATTAGTACACTGACAGCACGTTCAGAAATCCGAGAGCCTAGCAACATTCAAAGACAAAGGGCAACCTCTAACTGAGCAAAGCCTTAAGAGGTTCCCAGATACAGGTCAACTAATAAACAAACGATTCATTAGAACTAAAATCAAACAATACTAAAGTTAAGAAAGTGCAGAAGTTCAATTATAAGTTACAATAATCATCATTTCATCAATAGACAAGTATTCACAGGAGTACATTGATTTGAAATTTAAAGAGTCCCTGTCATTAAAAATAACTTTATACATGTAATCAGGCATGTCAAAGTTGTTGATCACAACAGGTCTCACTGCTCAGACGTGCTGTGAACAGTAGATATAGCTAGGGAGAGAGCCTGGCAGTAGCACAATTCACTTCCTGGCCCTATCCCTGTAACGGCTAGTTTCATCAATGTAAGTCTATGAGGCTACATTGTCGTAATTAGGAAGCAGCTAGGGAGTGAATCACGCTGCTGCCGTTTGCTCTCCCCTGCTATATCTCCTAATCACAGCATACCAGAGATATGAGACCCACTGTGATCAAGAACTTTTGACATGCCTGATGACATGTCAAAAGTTATTTTAATGTCAGGTACTCTTTAAAGGCTTATTCCCTTCTGACGATAATTCACAGCTGCGTCTCCGGCTCACATGTGTCTTCACAGTATTTTTCCATATTTGTCTTCGTAGGGGACAATGTTTCACTGTCACTGTCTCCACAGTGTTTAAGTAGATCTCCCTGAGGTCAAGGGTCATTCCTTTAAAAAATTACAGGTATATATCTGGATACTTTTTTAAGACAGTACTATTAAGTGTAAGGTTTGGGTTTAACAACAACAAAGAAGCCACAAGTGAAATCATAATGGATGTCAATGACAGATGTATCCAAACTTATGTATTTGCTTACTTTTACACGTTATACTTACAGACCAATCTTAATTTTATACATATGCCCAGACTGACTTTAAAAAGGAAAAAAAATCATGTACTCACCTAACTTGTTCCACACTGCCTCAATTATCAGGGCACTTAGTCACTGGATGAGGCAGGGCATCATTGCAGCCACAAAGTGTTAAAGCGTAACTGTCATGTTTTTTTTATTGCAGAAATCAGTAGTATAAGCAAATTTAAGAAACTGTGTAATAGGTTTCATCAGCCAAAAAAGCCTTCTTCTGTACTCAAGAAGCAATCTCCCAGCCTCCCCCCTGACTTCTTATCTGTGCATTATCAGGCAAACACGATTTCATTACAGAGAAGCCAGTGAAGACGGGCTCTGCTCTCTCCATTGTAAGCCTATGAAGGGGGGAGGGGCTGAGGGAGATGAGGGAGCAGGAAGAGGTGACATGAAGGTCAGCTGTTTGTAGACTCTCTGGGCACCTAAAACGCTAAATTCAGGTGTCAGAAAGGTCAGTACTTATCTTTGAACTTACTGAGAGAAGATTGCAGGGTGTTGTTCTTTGCAGAAATCCTCCGTGCTCAGTCACTCCTAACAGCCCCTCCCCTCTCCATAGCCACATAATGGAGACAGAAATCCTGCTTCATCTGATGTGAGGGGGGAGGCTGGGAGATTGCTTTTTCAGTACAGAAGGAAACTCTTTTAGTACATAAAACCTATTACAGAGTTTCTTAAAATCGCTTGTACTATTTATATTTAATGTTTTCAGAAAAATGGCCCTGAAATGACAGTTACGTTTTAATGCTTGTGTCAACCCTAGCACCAGTCAGTGAAGCGCATGCAGCCAAAAGAGTGATTGGCACAGCAGGCAGCCAATGGCTTCCCACTCTGCAATCACAGTGCACATTTAATTGTTAGCGCTCAAGAGTTCCGACAGTTAAAGGGACACTTAGTTGGCCACCAGGTGCTGCCAATGATGCAGGATAAGGGGTCCCCTGATGCACTGGTTCACATAGGGCTGCAGTGTTGTTCGGGGCCAAACACTTTGGGGTCTAGCCATTTCGGGGCTTGGGCCTCAGACATTTATGACAAGTGACATCCCTGCTGAATGCTGACTTCATCTAAGCATCTATGTTTATGGAGGAATTGGAAAAAGGTAGATGCTGGCCAATTCAGGGTGTAGCTAACAATTGTCATCTCCACATGTGGGGTAAGCTATAATTTCTGTACAGATACTATGCTCATACAGCCATATTTACAACCCCAAAGACAACATCCTCAAGATATGACGCTTATGCTTCCTGGTATGCCCTATAACAGCTGGCTTAGGCAGCAACAGCAATTCAATAGTTTCTTATATCTAAATGTGCAGATGAAACCATATCACAAAAAAAGTAAAATTGACGATATAATACAAAATCAATATACTGTAGGATCGCTTTATGAATAATATACAGAGTTACACAGTTTTATCCCCATCTGATGTGGATTGAAACAGTTAGCACCAACATTCAAGATCCATCCATTATTTATGACTCTGTGCTGCCATTATTTATTTAAAACATCTGTTACATTTTTATAGAATTATTATAGACGCACCTGACCTGCTGACGTATCCACCTCCTGGGCAAACAGACAGCACACCATGTTCTCAAGCAGAACCAAGCAAGTCTCCACTGATTTAATTCCAGAATTCACAATCTCACAAGCGTCTTCATCTTCAGTACTAAGGAAGCTGTGATGCCAAAGAATAAATGCATAAACAAACCTAGAGGGGATGCACTGAAGCCAATTTGGAAGTAACATGGAAGACTGTGGGACTCATTTATATGCTGGTACAAGAAATGTGCAGTGATTTTTTTATTTTATTTAAAAACACACTATAGCTGCAGAGTATGTTGTTATTGAAGTAAAACCAAATGATATTCTGAATTTTTTTTTTTTTTTTTTTAAGGATGGTTGCCACTTGTAATTTGTTTTTTTCCCAAAGTTTCTATTGGGGTTTGCATAAACACAAAACATGTAGATTATAGTCACAACAGGCAAATGTAAGAAAGGTCACCGGCAATACTCCAAACAAAGTCTGGACCTTGGATCGTTGATCTAGGACTTATAACCAACTCCTCGCGTCGGGGTGCATTTCAAAATATAGTCACAACAGATATGAATACTTAACCTATTGCAAACAAAGCGTAACAATAGCCACTAATGAACAGTACAAGTAAAGAATTTTAGTTAGGATTCGTCGAGAAGCACAACATTTTCATCCAGAGATATTGATAGTGTTATTTTGTTCCTGGGAAGTCTTCTAATGCAAGAGAATCAGAGACACTGTATCAATTCTCATTTCCAGTCCTTTAAGGGAGGGGTTAATTAACCCTTTGAGGACCAGGCCCAAAATGATCAAATTTTGATCTTTGCGCTTTTGTTTTTCCCTCCCCCCCTTCTAAGAGCTCTAGCACTTTCAGTTTTCTATCTACAAGACCATGTAAGGTCTTGTTTGTTACAGGAATAGTTGTACTTTGTAATGGAGTCTTTCATTTTACCATAACATGTATGACGGAATCCCAAATATATTATTTATGAAGATATAAATAGGTGAAATCGTAAAAAAGAATGCAATATGGTAACGTTCGGGGGGTTCCTGTGTCTACGTAATGCACTATATGGTAAAGGCGACATGATACTATTACTCTATAGGTCAGTCCGAACACAACCACATGCAGGTTTACACAGATTCTCTAATGTTATATATATTTTTTTAATGAAATCCTTTTTTTGGGGGCAGTTAATTATTAATAAAATGGGCCTATTGTGATGCTTATAGCAGTTTTATTTTTTCACCTACGGGGCTGTATGGGGTGTCATTTTTTCCGACATGATCTCTAGATTTTATTAATACCATAATTATGAAGATCAGACATTTCGATCACTTTTTATTCTTTTTTTTTAATATATAATGTAACATAAAATCGGTAATCCGCGCAATTTTTCCCCTCTTTTCGTCTACGTCGTTCACCGTTCACAATGATGCTTGTTATATTTTAATAGATCGGACAATTACGAACGCTATGGTATATTGTATATTTATTTATTTATTTATTTATTTTTATTTTATATTATTTTATATGTTTTATTTATTTAATGGAAGGGGGGAGGGGTTTTGGGGTAGTGTGTTAGTGAATTTAACTTTTATTTAAATGCATTTTAAGTCCCTTTATGGGACTTGTACATACATTAGATTCATTTCATACACTGATCATTGCTATGCTATAGGCATAGCATTGATCAGTGTTATCGGCACTCTGCTCATTGAACCTGCCTGTGCAGGCTCAGTGACCAGAGCGCCGATCGGACCGTGCGAATGCAGGTGAGAGACCTCCGGCAGTCCGTTTTAACAATCGGGACCCCCGCAGTGACACTGCAGGGGTCCCGATCGGTAAGTGACAGGGGACTCCCCCTGTCACTTACACTTAAACGCCGCGGCTCCCACCTGTCCCCTCCGGAGCGCGCTTCATAGCTCAGGACGTACTGGTACGTCCAGGGTCGTCTGGGCACAGACTTCCAGGACGTACCGGTACGTTCTTGGTCGTCTAGGGGTTAAACCAAATAGGCCCTTAAAATGTACTATTGTATTGTATATGAATATTTAAGGCAACTGTACAATAGCAATTCACAAATGTTTCCTACAACACAATGCCAAGAAAGTGACCAAATACTACTGTTTAATACTAGTGATGTATGTGCGAAAACCTCTATTTAATACCCTTATAATACTGACATATATCTCTAAAAATAAGTAAAGTTATTTTCTAAGATTGTCTGATTTTCAGGAACCCTACATACACATCAGGGTTTTAGTTTCCCAAACTGATAGATTTATTAATGTGTCCTATTGCTCTTAATAAATCACATGCTTTTTTCACACAATAAAACTAATACCCCACCATCCCGCCACACTAGAAGTGGGTGATTTTCAAAAAAGAAAAGCTGTCAAAAAAGTACGGTTTGCAAAATAAATAAATTGGTTATGGTGAGTTTTAAAGAACACACCCACTTTTTGGTTTTAAAGCACAACATGACGGGTGTGTCCTTTTTTAGAGATTTTTGTGGCACACAATGTTAGCAAATATATGATAAAACAAAAATGACAGGGATAAACTGGTAAAAACGTCAATTGTGTTTACAAAGTTGCCAGTCAAATGAGTAATTGATATTGTTTTAGGGACAATGGACAATGGTTATGCTCCTTTTTTGGTGCAAATGTAAAAAATAGAGCTCCATGTGGGGTGATAGATACTGTGGGTAGTAGGGTGGCCTATTAGGACCCTATGGGCTAGGATTCACCAAGTCCCCTTCTGGGGCTGTGCTCACCTTGGACAGTTGTCTGTCACCTCAGGGATCCTGTTTAAAGTAGATGTCATTGGGGCCTTTAGGTGCAATGATCAAGCTGTTAAAACCTAGATATGTGTTAATGTTGAGCGAGCAATGCTCAAATACGTGTTACTCGAGTTGAGCATTTTTCTATGCTCGAGTGGTCTACTTGAGTAACAAACCCCAATTAAATCAATGGGAGACTTGAGCTTTCAATCAGGTGCCCCCTACTTGGCAGTGCAGGGGGTTCCTGGTTAACCTTTTAAATTTTTTCCTTCTAATTTTTGTATATTTTATCTCTTGTGTCATGACTATATTCTGGTTAACGCCCTTCATCTTCTGGAGTAAATTTATCAGCACCTTCCCAGTTAAATTCCCTTAGTTCTTGTCTGTCTGCCTCAATTACTTCTGAGACCAGGACCTGGCTTCCTTTAAAACTCAAACACTGTGCTTGTGGCCTGCTATAGCATTACCTTGTGTGCCTATACATGCTCTGTACCCTGTGCTAGTTATCTCGATTTATTGTTTCCTCACTTTGGCTTGTGTCACTGACAACGTGTTTAACTTCTGATTTAGTCAATATTTTGGTCCTCTGGTTTTTTGACTCTGGTATGCCTCATTGACTCTGCTTATTACCCCGCGACTCTCCTGTTTAACCCTAGCTTGCTAACCACCTACCATTGTGTATTTTTGTCCTTGTCTCGTAATTGTCTCATATTTGTCTTGTCTCTGGTTACACCCATTTTAGCGCAGTAAATATCTTCAAGTTGTACTGTGTCGCTTAGGATACGTTGAGGCAAGTAGGCAGGGACAGTGGGCTCTGACAATGTTCAGGCTGCACTTGTCTCTGTGTCTTCTATGTGTACCCTGACCACTCCTGACACCTTGAAGGGATGCTTAAATGAAATATTCAAAAAAAAAGAAAAAGAAATTAAACAAAAATGTTATAGGTTTCTACAAGACACATTAGAACTTTGGTGGTATGCCGTGGTATAAATGCAGTATCCAGATTTTTTCAGATTGAACGCTGTAATTTTCTGACAGTGTCAAGGCAAGGTACACATAAGGGAATGCATTAGATAACACTTAAAGGAGACCTGTCACCCCCGTGCGGGGTGACAGGCTCCCAACCCCCCGTTAGAGCCCCCTATACTCACGTGATCCCGCCGGCTCCCGCTTCCTGAGGCGGTCGGGTCACGGAGATATCAGTGCCCGAAGCCCGGTGCGCGCGCTGACAGCAGAGTCAGACGCCCATAGAGAATGAATGGGGAGTCCGATGCTCCATCATTCTCTATGGGCATCGGACTCTTCTGTCAGCGCGCGCGCCGGGCTTCGGGCGCTGATATCTCTGTGACCCAACTGGCTCAGGAACCGGGACCCGGCGGGATCACGTGAGTATAGGGGGCTCTAACGGGGGGGGGGGGGGGGGGGTGGAGCCTGTCACCCCGACACGGGGAGTGACAGGTTCTCTTTAACACTTGCGCAGGCATTAAGCAAGCAGCCCAGAAAACAGTAGGTGATGCCCAAAAATAGACCATTTGACTATGCATCCTGAAAAAAATTTCTAAGAGTTTAATTTAACTAAAACATAATTGAATAAAGGCTTTATAAAATTTGATTGTTATGAATGTTTGTGGCAATGTTCTGGGGTATTTCCTTACATTCCCCTACAGGAGTCTATTTTGCAAAACAAAATGATCCTGATTTCACATTGGCTTAATTAGCAACACTGGGACCTTTCCACATACGCTGTCTTATTTTGCACTTATTTCTATTTATAGAACAATAATCAGCCACTAAACAGCAAAGAATTTCCTAGTGCAGATTTATTTGCTAGTAATATTTAAGCAACATCTCAATGGATAAATTGTTGTCCATCTGAAGGAGACTAGTATGTCCTTACAATTTACCTATCCTACATGTAAAAATTGGTTATCTTTCTGCATTTTATTCCTTTGTATTTCAAAAATGACACTTAATCATATGTGCTCATTGTGACTTCATGGTGTATAAAAGGCTACATTTTGCCTTTATTGTGTGTATCTTTGAATTTCTTATTGTTTCTTTTATACACATAAATCCTGGGTTCTTCAATGGAATGTTTTGTTGTTATGCCAATACTTTTCTATAGTCCTCAATTTGAACTTATGAACTAGCCGCCTCAATTCTGTGGCTTTTGATCATGTTCATGCCTCTAAAGTTTGATTGGCATTGATCTACCCTGATCTCCATTTGCTCTTTAGATCACATCTGCGTACACCACCAACTGTTTGACTATCCATAGCCTTTTTCTGTCTTTTATACTTTCAACTCTGCCATGGGTCTTTGAATTACAACTCAAATTATAAATGGTTCCAATCATCATGAGGTTAAAATATTCTTTCTTTCACTCATTGTGGACACCAGAAGAAACAGATCTGTCATAGACAAAAACTTAAACTGTGTGAAAGCTTATATGCTGCTCAATACAGTATAAAACATAAACTGATGTTCTTGTAGTTACAGTAATATTAATGCAAAACAACAAGATGAAGATAATTGTAATGACTAGGTTCATGAACATACAGTACAGTACGAGAATACAGTATAACGGTGGGCAAATGTTTAAAAAAAAACCTATGGTTTTAAAAAATAACAAGGCAAGGCTTTCATCTACATTAAATGTAACACAACTGGGTACAAAAACTAATCTCTCCCATACAGAAAGCATGTTGGGCTGGAATTCATCCAGATTTCAGCTAGGGTAAGCTTTAAATTGAGATTATAGGGAGACAATATTCTGTGGGTTATAAGGAGAAAGCTATCTGTACTGCAAATTCTAGCTAATTATATATAACCCAGCTTAAGCATAACCGCTGTTTGAACAGTATGATCCACGTGTTTTTTTTTTATTGAAAATAAAAAATGATACTTTGGATGTCAGTAATTTACATTTTATTTCTTATTATTTGAAAAGTATCCACAATCTATTTCTTTTTCTAGTAGATATATTTTATGTCTTAAGCTCCATTTATTCTAATGGAGCCGCTTCATAGAGGGGGTTTTCCTCTCACTGGCGCCTCCAATGCTTCACCCCGGCCCGGTGCCCGTGAATAAAACGGCGCAGTGTTATACAAATTTGGCTTCATTACTGATCTGATTGTTCGCTTTACTTAATCCGTGCTTGCACTCCACTCCTACCGGGTTATACGAGCTGGGTTTCATTAATGAACTGATTGTGCGCTTTACTTAATCATTGCTGCCACTCCACTCCTACTGGGTTATGCAAGCTTTTTTTTATTAATGAACTGAGTGTGTGTTTTACTTAATCAGTGCTTGCACTTCACTCCTACTGTGTTACAAAAGTTAGGTTTCATTACTGAACTGAGTATACGCTTTACTTAATGGGATACTACACTTAAAAGTAAAAAAAAAAAAAAAAAAAAAAAAACAGCTGCAGAAGCATATAGCATTGCTTACCTGTCTGAATAATTTCTGATACAAAATCTATTTGTTTTGGGGGTCTTAGTTCTGTATCTTCTGGTTGTATTTCCTGGTTGAGAAGTTGTTCATTACTAGAGGTTCCAGAATTCATTGCTTTCCCTCAGCTGTTCATCACAGTCCTCCACTCTGCACATTCCCTGCCCAAAGCTGTTGTCAGGAATGTGCATTAGCCTGGTATGAACAGGGCCTGGTGTTTGCTTTTGTGTGCCACACCCAATTTCTTCTCAGCTTCAGGAGTTCAGGAGTTAAAGTGGGTTCATACTGAGGAATTTACGCAGATAATGTCCGCGCGCCTTTCCGCCGGCTCCATACACACCATTCTATGGGCCGGCGTATTCTTTCAGCGGATAGCGGAATACGCCGGCCCATAGAATGGTGTCTATGGAGCTGGCGGAAATGCATATTATCCGCGAGAATCCCTCAGTATGAACCCACCCTTAAGGTGAGTTCTACTGGACTTGATTATGCAGCTGAGTAGTCTGTGTGATTGACTGGTTTGTCTGCCTGTCTGCAACCTGGAAAATCAGAGCGCCACTCCAAAAGGGATCCGTACAGGGCTCTTGGTCAGCATAAAAGAAAGCTGAGGCAGTCTCCCAGCGCTGGCTATTAGGTTTCATACCCTGGTCCCAGTTCCCCCTGTCTATTCCTGCGATCCCCATCCTAACTCCCTCTGTTTTCTCGACTTCATTACCTGACCTCTGGAATGACTTTTGACTATCTGATTGTTACCTGATTCGGAACTACGCTGCCCGTTTGGTTCTGACTAGGGATTGTCTGAACCTGTCGAGGTTCGGGTTCTTATGAACCCGAACGCTCTGCATCAGATTCCCGCTGTCTGCCCGCTCCATGCAGCGAGTGGATACAGCAGGAGGACCGCCTGGAAAACTGGGATACAGCCTATGGTTATGGCTGTATCCCAGTTTTTCAGGCGGTCCTCCCGCTGTATCCACCCTCTCCAAAGAGAGGGAAGACAGCGGGAATCATTTCCGAGAGATCGGGTTCCTACGAACCCGAACCAGGTTCGGACCATCCCTAGTTCTGACCTTGCCTGTTTGACTATCTCATATTGTGTTTGTTTATCTGTCTTGTTCTGTGTGCACATATCTAGCACAGGGAACGCCTTCATGGTTGTCCACGGCCACCTAGGGCCGGTTTAGGAAAGTAGGTGGGGACAGTTGGTGGGTTAAGCATCAGGGCTCACTGTCGTGTCTTCACCCTGCCTTCCCTGTCCTGACAGCTGTTGCAGAACATCTAGGCTGCGTTCAAACATAAGCCAAAAACAGCATAAACAATAGGCCACCACTATTACATGTAAAGACCACTAAATTGGTATAAGTAAGTGGACACTGGCCTGAGCCGTAATGCTACCTCAATATAGCCAAATTATATAACCAAAGAAAAACATAATTGAGTAGTGTAGCAATAATTTTAATTAGATCATGTTAAAATATAAAAATGCAAAAAAATGAATCAACACTATAAAAGTAGGGTGGCAATCCTGGCGAGATGTCACATATTACATAATTATACAGGAGCAATTCATAATAAAGAACACTGGGACCGGGTATAAAGTGCTAAGTGCCAAAACTTGTTGCATGGGGACCAAGCCCTATATCTATTGTAAAGACCCTTCCCACCCCATATGAGAACCGCTCGTATTACCAGGGAGTCACCGAGTCCACTCACTCTCCAGGACGCCACCACCCCGGCGCACGTTTCGTGTCCTTCGTCCGGGGGTGATGACGTCCTAGCAGGGGGGGCCTTATATACCCCAATCCTCCAATAGTAACTCTTCATTAAACAATCATCTGTGGTTCGGCAGCGCATGAACGCCGCACACTCACTTCCTATCACGGCTGGATCGCCCCCGGAAGTACGTCATGACTCCCGGTCACGGGAGTCAGCGTCGTTCCAGGTTGCCGAGCAACCACAGCAGTGAAGTCTGTGAGTGGAGACGGGCATGCGCATCACAAGGTATCTAGAAAATGAACTGGGGAGATTGGTGTATACAGCTCCGTCCCTGTTAAAAAGTGGACAGTGCATATAAATGTGCAAGAAAAAGTAATATTCGTCCATAACATTGTGCAAAATACTAAATTTCACAAATCTATTAAAGTGACTTGTGCATAAACAATGAGATACATGGGAATAAATAAATAAAAATTGTGAAATATGTGATCAAATTATAAAAATGTGAAAATAAATAAATGTGTATGCAATGGTGACTAGTGCAGTGTATATCATAAAAAATATTTTTATATGTGATATGTGGAAGAATGATGAAAATGTCAAAGAATGATGAAAAAAAAATATATAATAAAATGTGTATTGCTAAATCAACATATCTTAGTTCTATTATGTAAAGAAATATATGAAAATATGTGAACACATGTGAAAAAGCACTTGGAATGTGAATGAATCATCCTATACTGTGTCAAAAGTAAATGTGCAATATCAAATCCTAAAAAACTAAAAAAAAAAAAAAAGCATAAAAACGCTGAAATTTTGTATTTTGCACAATGTTATGGACGTATATTACTGTTTCTTGCGCATTGATATGCACTGGCCACTTTTTAACAGGGACGGAGCTGTATACACCAATCTCCCCTGTTCATTTTCTAGATACCTTGTGATGCACATGCCCGTATCCACTCACAGACTTCACTGCTGTGGTTGCTCGGCAACCTGGAACGACACTGACTCCCGCGATCATGTGACATGGCACGTGACCGGGAGTCATGACGTACTTCCGGGGAGCGATCCAGCCGTGATAGGAAGTGAGTGTGCGGCGTTCATGCGCTGCCGAACCACAGGTGATTGTTTAATGGCAAGTTACTATTGAAGGATTGGTGTATATAAGGCCCCCCTGCTAGGACGTCATCAACCCAGGACGAAGGACACAAAACGCGCGTCGGGGTGGTGGCGTCCGGGAGAGTGAGCGGACTCTGTGACTCTGGTAATACGAGCCGGTCTCATATGGGGTGGGAAGGGTCTTTACAATAGATATAGGGGTTGGTTCGCCATGTAACAAGTTTTGGCACTTAGCACTTTATACCCGGTCCCAGTGTTCTTTATTATGAATTGCTCCTGTATAATTATGTAATATGTGACATCTCGCCAGGATTGCCACCCTGCTTTTATAGTGTTGATTAATTTTTTTGCATTTTTGTATTTTAACATGAAATAAATAAAATTATTGCTACACTACTCAATTCTGTTTTTCTTTGGTTATATGCGTTCAAACATTGCAGTTTCATTGTGTTACTGCATTACTTCATTGTGTTCTTGCCCACACAGAGATCTGTATTCTGTACCTGTAACACTGATATTGGAATAAAGTCATGATCCTTTTAAATTTAATTTGTGCCTTTTTTGCTTTTCTTCTCCACGCAGGTACAGTATTATGTCATTTTTTGTCTTTAAACTTAAAGCGTAACTGTCATATTTTTTTTTTATTGCAGAAATCAGTAGTATAAGCGATTTTAAGAAAAGCCAAAAAAGCCTCTTTCTGTACTCAAGAAGAAATTTCCCAGCCTCCCCCCTGACTTCTTATCTGTGCATTATCAGGCAAACACGTCTTCATTACAGAGAAGCCAGTGAAGACGGGCTCTGCTCTCTCCATTCTATCCTTATGGAGGGGGGAGGGGCAGAGGGAGATGAGGGAGCAGGAAGAGATGACATGAAGGTCAGCTGTTTGTAGACTCTCTGGGCACCTAAAACACAGGATTCTGGGGCCAGAAAGGTCAGTGCTTATCTATGAACTTACTGAGAGAAGATTGCAGGGTGTTGTGCTGTGCAGGACTGCTCCGTGCTCAGTCACTCCTAACAGCCCCTCCCCTCTCCATAGCCACATAATGGAGACAGAAATCCTGCTGAGGGGGGGGAAGGGGTGGCTGGGAGATTGCTTTTTCAGTCCAGAAGGAAACTCTTTTGGTTTATAAAACCTATTACAAAGTTTCTTAAAATCGCTTGAACTGTTGATATTTAATGTTTTTTTTAAAAATGGCCCTCAAATGACAGTTACGCTTTAAGTCCCACAATAAGGACTTTATCCAATATTATCTTACACATGATATACCGTGTAAGACTCTTTGTTCGTCTAAGTGGGATTGGCAGTGCTGGCTCTGATCCTCTGTTCCGTTTAGCATTATTTACTGTATTTGTATTTCTGTATCATTTGGTGAAGACGCTGCAGTACAGCAATGAAACTCCAAGTGCTAACATAGCCCTAATTTCACTGCAGAGTTTTGTACAATCAGTGAAGTTGCAGCAGCTGCTTCTGTCACTCCTTGCCTGTTGAGGTGTAGGCTGGAGGACTCGGTCAGAGATGTTGAATTGGTGAATCACTCAGGGGGGTGGGAGATCCAACAAAGCCTTTTGTGACATCACATATGATGCATTGACATGGGGGAGAGAAGTTGGGGGGTCAATACAAGTTTTTCAGTTCTTCCATTTTCCCTAAGTAGTGAAAAAAGTAGTGACGTAAGGACTATTGGTAATAACATTATATTAGAAAGTTATACATTTTGGGGTGATAGTTTCATTTACATATAATTTTCTCACACTGGAGAACACCTTTAATCTGTGCTCACACTTCACTACTGTGTTATACAAATTTGTTTTCATTAGTGAACTGAGCATTGCTTAAAGTAGGGGAATAATTTATTGGGGAGTTGGTTTGGAGTAAGACTGCAATTTTCCTTGGGGGTCACGTTTCGGTCTGGTAGTGTAGTTCCATGTGTTTCTGCATGGAATTGGTGCTGGAGTTACAACCCAAACCCCAACCCACTTTCTGTTGTCAGCCGGTTTTTCTGATGTGGAACACTGCTGACTTCTGCTGGGCTGTTCCTGAGTACTATTGGAACTTCTGTGCCAGGGCCTTTTTGTCTTGGGCCTTCACATTCCTACCTGGCCTTTTTCACTCCTGACCTAGCATCCTTAGATGGAAACAGACGCTGGGTCAGTGGCACAAACAGTACTTGCTTCTCCTCCTTTCATGACAGTGACAATGATACACATGGCTGCCAGGTGGGGTCTGTCCTGTCATCATCTTCTACCTCTTCCTCATCATAGTCAGGGACAAAGTTCTCCTCTCCCAATTCATCATTAGCCATGCAGTATGAGGCAGTGTTCAAACAACATAAGTTTCATATTAATCCTGGCCATTGTTGCCGATTTGCAGCAACGGCCTTGATTAATATGACACTTACATTGTGCTGCCATCTATGGGATCCCTGCCAGAGCGTATACACATAGTATACACTCTGGCTGGGATCGCTAGTGGCGCCGCAAAAAACTGACATGTCAGTTTTCTGCGGCCACTATTCATTGAATAGTGGCCACAGAGAACCTGACAGTTAACACAGTGGAGCGTGCAGCTCTGGCCGCACGCTCCATTGTGTGCAGTGAGGGATTCAGATGCGGGCGCACACTGATGCAGAAGTGAAGATCAAGGCCGGAACTGCAGTACCAGGATGATCTTCAGTAACACCGGCCATTATATGACCCGGCCGGGTCACAGATAGAGATGAGCGAACTTTTCAAAACTTCGGTCCGACCGGACTTTCAGATTTTTTCGGAAAGTTTGGTCCGACCGAATTTCAGATTTCTTCGGATTTCATAGTTTAAAGCATCTTTATGATACGGGGGTAGTGTATTTGGTTGAATTTAGGGCTCTACATGTCAGTAACATCATTATCTTTTCAATATCTCAAAGTCAATTATTTATTTCTAGACTTCAATATTCACCATTACAGGGTCTATACAAGAAAAAAGGTCAAAAATTCAGTGAAGGAGCAGCAGTAGTCATTGGAGGCCAGTGGAGGTCCAGCAATAGTCATTTTAGGCCAGTACAGGAGCAGCAGTAGTCAACATCGAGGCCAGGCAGGAGCAGCAGTAGCCAACATGGAGGACAGGCAGTAGCAGCAGTAGCCAACATGGAAGTCAGGCAGGATTATCAGTAGCCAACATGGAGACCAGGCAGGAGCAGCAGTAGCCAACATGGAGGGCAGGCAGGATCAGCAGTAGCCAACATGGAGGCCAGGCAGGAGCAACAGTAGTCAACATGGAGGGCAGGCAGGATCAGCAGTAGCCAACATGGAGGCCAGGCAGGAGCAACAGTAGTCAAAATGCACTTTTTTAAAGATACAATGCTATACACCTGAACCAGGTATTTTTGTCTCTCAGGATAAGAAGGATGTGATATACACACTGTCAGAAGTATAGGACTTGTATATCTGTATTGCACGTTTTGGTTCCGTGCACCCTTTTCCAATGCCTAATCTATTTATCTTTTGCCCTCTCTATATTTCTCTCTCAATCACTAGGTGTTTCTCCTCTCCGCTTTTCTAATCTTTCCTTTCCCACAATATCTTCTCAGTAGTCTGTAGTACACCACAACAACAGCAGCTTGCTTCTTCCCTCTCTCTCTCTCCCTCTACACACTGTGCGGTGCTGTCATGTGACCACTCCTTTTAAAGCAATACCGACGTCACACAGGGGTTGGGCTAGTACAAGATCCCTGCTGATTGGATGTGTTCCGGGCATCATGGAAAAGCGCTTTTCCCGCCCGGAACACTTCCTGCTTTCTAGAATGGCGGCTGCCATTTTAGAAAGCAAGTGTCAGCGGGGACAAACACGACCAGACAGTGGGCCCTAATCTGAATCCACCCACTGTCCCTGCCTAATTGCCTCAGTCGACCCTAGGCGGTCGCGGACAACCACGAAGACGTTCCCTGCACTGAGTACGTGGGACACAAAACACAACAGATGGACAAAACACAATAGAGAGTAGTGAACAAAGCCAGGTCAAACCACACGGGCAACGCAGTACAGAATCGGCAAGCAAAGAATAGTCACAGGTCAGGCGGAGGGTAGAGAACGCGAGAAAACAGGCAGAAGGGAATAGGACGGGGAACGCAGGAATAGACTGGGGAGAGCTGGGACCAGGAGTTAACCTAATAGCCAGCGATTTACTACTGGCAATGATTGACCTTTATACTGGACCAGGAGCCCGGACCAAAGGCTGATTGGTCCGGCCTCCTGAGTCCAGCCTTACTGCAGCTGGTGCACTGCAGGCTGAGCGGCCGCGCGACCTGTCACTCAGCCTGAGTGCAATACCCTGCAGCTGCGTGCCGGCCGGCTAACAGTCACGTGAGCCCACGGCGTCCCCGCCGACCGCCGGAGCCGAGCTGGAAGGAGACGTCGCTGGATCCAGGCAAGGTAAGTTCCTGACAGCAAGGGAAAAAAATAATGAATTGTCGTGGATTTCTAAAAATCCAAATTCAATCGGACTCGGATTTTGGGGAAAACCGGTTCGCTCATCTCGTCACAGAGCGGACGGTTTTATATGTTGTGTGAACATGGCCTGAGCCGGTTGCAGGGCCCTCACTCCTCATGTATGGATAATTAAATGTATATCTCTGTAATGTACTCAGAATCTATTGGCGCTATATAAATAAAGTTTATTATTATTATTGTGGCTACAATCTGCCCCTGCCTCACTTCCCTTGCTGCTCTCATGTGATGGCTTAACATCGCCTTCCTTCATGAGATCCTCAACATTGAATGTTTCGGGTCCAGCCATCCTGAGAAACTGAGGAATCTCTCTTGGACGTGCAGTTGCAACCTGGCCGCTGACACTGGCTGAAGGGTGTTTTGACATAATGGTACTGTGAAGCAACTTAAAGGGAATCTGTCACCACCTGGGCTGGTCCCAAGATGCTGACAGTGCAGTGAAGGTGCATGTCCGGTAATGTATGCGTACCTTTCTTTTAGCAATCCGTGCAGTAGTTTTTTTTTTATTCTTGCCTGTAACTTGTGGTGAGGAGTTTATGCCGCACTTAGGCACGTCTCACCACCGCTTCCTCCTCCCTCTTTGCTGCCTGGCCTCCGGCTTCCTGATGACATTGTTGGCAAGGGCCGCGCACCAGTATGTGCATGGAGGAAGCGGTGGTGAGGCGTGCCTAAGTGCGGCACAAACTCCTCACCACTACCAAGTTACGAGCAAGAATTAAAAAAAAAATACTGCACGGATTACTAAAAGAAAGGTACCATATACATTAACGAACATGCACCTTCACTACACTGTCAGCACCTCGGGACCAACTCAGGTGCTGACAGATTCCCTTTAAGTGACATTGTTTGGAAAAAGTACCTAACACACCTATAAAACTGTTCTGCAAAGAAAGTGACTGGATGTAAAACAGCAACCACTAACTTTCTAGTCAGAAACAATCTATATTTTGGATAATTCAGCAGCACCCAGTTTATGGCCACATTGGCTGCACTGCTTTGAATATTATATATCCACCCAATCCCACAATACACCCATAATATACCACCAATACACCCACAATAAGCACACAATCTGCCCACAATCGACCCACAATCAGCCTACAATCTACCCACAATCTGCCCACAATCATCCCTCCTCTCCTCTCTGTCTCTATATCGCACTATAATTCTCTCCCTGCTCTGCTTTCTCTGGCTGCTTATCTTTGCCGTAGGGTGGGTGCTAGCATACTGCGGTCTTCTTGTGATGGCTTCAGACAGCGACTCTTGTTTCAGCAGTGCCAGTATTTTCCTCCTGGTCCAGGGGTAGATGGGAGGAGGAAGGGGTAGATGGGAGGTATCTACAACTTCCAAGCAAGGCTGCATAATCTCGACAGAGATGGGGCTGCGCAATGTTAGCTTCAGCTGTTGTTGTTTACAGGCAAGTAGTGGCATGGGGGGTGCCAGTGTGATGGTGGCGCTTGATGTGCTGCCACATAGAAGTTGTACATGGGTTTGAACCCAAACCCGACCCACCTTAAAATCATATATAGAAAATATATTATCAGTATATTATCTTTGCTGCCACCAAGACCGAAAAAGCTGCCACATCTCTGATTGCAGTGGGGGTGTCTTTGTAGCAGGTGCACTGTTTTACTACTGTTGAGTGCTGGTGCTTTCTTGGGGTACCTGTATAGTGCCTGAGCCTTTTTTGAAGGCTACTCTGCCAGTTAGCTATTGTTGAACCCCTTGGTGTACCCTGGGCCTTCCTGAATGCTAGAATGCCAAGTAGCTGATGGTGTACCCCAGGGTGTACCCTTTTGCCTACAGAAACAAAAGTTGTTCTTGGGACCTGATGCTGGCTTGGCAGAACAAACACATCTTTGTGCCCTGATGAAGATGACAGCTTCCATGTGAGGTCTGCAACATTATCATCGTAAACGAGGATGATTGTTTCCTTTTCAAGGCTGCCTTTCTCTAGTCACATATCTTTCCATCACCTTTCTTTGTACAAAGATACCCCTTCCTAGCTCTCTTGATTGCTTGTGGGCCTAGCAACCCCTTTAATTTCAAAGCTGCTTTCCAGATGCTTACTGTCCTTCATTTTCTCCAATAGATTCTCTGAGTACAGTGGCTGAGAGTCTGAAGAGAGTTTCCTTGGCCACGTCTCTTGTCGTGTATTGACCACAATCAACCTTTGAGGGACCCTCAGCCAGAAAGCTTCAGACAAACATGGAACAGTTCAGACCCTTCCCTTGATTGCTGATTCTGAGATTGACAATTGACTGCCGCGGAGATGGCTATTGCTCACCTAACCACTGGGTCTTACCAGGAGCTGCACCCTCCCCCGCTACCACCGGTGAAACCCTGAAAAGGGACTGACTTATTTAGATACTTGAAGATCTGTGCAGAGGACAATATCTTGCAACAAAAGGGGAGGTGAAAAGCCACTTAAAGGGATAGTGCGGCGGTAAACAATTATTCACAGAATAACACACATTACAAAGTTATACAACTTTATAATGTATATTATGTCTGTGAATGGCCCCCTTCCCCGTGTCCCACCACCCCCATCCATGTACCCGGAAGTGTGGTGCGCTATACATACCTGTCACGTGCCGACTCGTCTCCGATCTTCAGTCAGCGATGTCGTCTTCGGACGGCTGGGCCGAATCCCTCCGTCCGTCCTGAGTGCTGGCGGCCCTCTTCAGCGTCATCAGGTGCTCAGCCGCGATTGTCTGAGCACAGTTTGGCTCAGCCAATCGCGGCTGAGCAGCTGATGACGCGGCCGCGTCATCGGCTGCTTAGCCGCGATTGTCTGAGCACAGTTATGCTCAGCCAATCGTGGCTGAGCAGCCGATGACACGGCAGAGGGCGGCCGGCACTCAGGACGGACGGAGCGATTCGGCCGAAGACGACATCGCTGACTGAAGATCGGAGACGAGTCGGCACGTGACAGGTGTGTATAGCGCACCACACTTCCAGGTACACGGGTGGGGGTGGTGGGACACGGGGAAGGGGGGCATTCACAGACATAACATACATTACAAAGTTGTATAACTTTGTAATGTGTGTTATTCTGTGAATAATTGTTTACCTCCGCACTACCCCTTTAATGGGGGATTGAAACGTGAAATTTTTTAATGGAAGGAATTACAGTTTTCTTACGCTATCACGCCAATGTCCTCTCCTGTCCAGAGAAAAAGTTGATATGCTGCTGATCAATCAAGGTTCACTGCTGTCCGTGGCCGAAATTGGATGATTGACTGGCTGATTGACTTTTTTTTAAATTGTGATTTTCCAATTTGTGACATGTTTTCTAAGAACATGCTTTAACCAATTCTTCCTTCTGTCACAGTTCCAGTACTGTAGCTATTATAATTTGGCTGTTTTATTGAAATACTTTAAGAATCGATCCTATTGATGAATTTGACCCAAAGTTCGCGAAGCTTGCAAAATAAATTTCCTCTGATTCGCTCATCTCTAAAACAGCCAAACTTAAGACTATTGATATATATTTTATCCCACGCTCTCCATTCTTTCTGTTTCAATCTTTTGTTGGATTTTGAATGTTATCATAAAAGCAGGTGGTATAAAAGGTTTTATACAGTTAGCATGTTGAGTTAAACTGTATTATTTCATTCATTTTTTGTGCTGTGAGTGCCTCGCATTCCATCTATACTTGTAAACAGCCTATACTTTCTTCCCTATGTTCAACCTGTGTGAGCTCAGAGAATCTGAAGATGAAATGTTAGTCAGGTGAAGGACATACACTTTGCAGAAGAAAAAGATAAAACATTTATAATGAAGACTGTTTTGAAGTAGCACCAGTGTTACATTCAGGAAACAAATAAAAAATAAAAAAAATCAATGCAAGGGTTTCCACAACCTTTAAAGTCAGTATGAGTAGAACAAGCATTTAACATTGAAGTAATAATCATTTATTCTCACCTGTGTTTTGTCATTAGTTATGGGTTTTTATTAGAGATGAGCGAATACTATTCGATCAAATAGTTATTCAATCGAATACTGCACTATTCTAAAGATTTGAGTTTGATCAAATATTCGAATCTAAATTAACTTTACTAAAACAGCTAAACAATTTTTTGCTGTTTTAATAGAGCTTATGCTCCCTGGGAAAGCAGGGAAGCAGTATTTTACAGGGCACGGTATTACCGGCAATTAGCAATTGCCGTCAATAATGCCGATTCCCGTAATAGTTAATATTTAATTAATAAAACACATTTCCGTTTTAATAAAGTTATTTTCGTTGTTCAATAGCTTAATTAACCCTTAGACGACCCAGAGCGTATAGTTACGCCATGGAAGTCTGTCCCCAGACGACCTAGGGAGTAACTATACGTCCTGGGTGTTTCTCCGGCTATGAAGCGCGCTCTGGAGCGGAGCGCCCTTCATAGCAGGTGGGGGCCGGCTGCAATCAGCCGGGACCTCACCGGTAATGACACGCTGCAGCGATCGCGCTGCCGCGTGTCATTAACTCCTTAAGGGTTTTTGACAGGTGGTATTCCCCTGTCACTTACCGACCGGGACCCCCGCAGTGTGACTGCGGGGGTCCCGATCTTTAAAACGGACCGCTGGAGGTCTCTCACCTGCCTCCGTGTGGTCCGATCGGCGATCTGCTGCACTAAGCCTGCACGGGCAGGCTCAATGAGCAGATCGCCGATAACACTGATCAATGCTATGCCTATGGCATAGCAATGATCAGTGTAAAAATCAAAGTAGTGTATGTAAAAGTCCCCCAAATGTGTAAAAAAAAAAAAAGTTAAAACACTATTACACTACCCCAAAACCCCTCCCCCAATAAAAGTTGAAATCACCCCCCTTTCCCATTATATAAATAAAATATATAAAAAAATTAACAAATAAACATATAATATACCGTAGCGTGCGTAATTGTCCGATCTATTAAAATATAACAAGCGTCATTGCGAACGGTAAACGTCGTGCACGAAAAGAGGGAAAAAGTGCGTGGATTACTGATTTTATATTACATTATATATGTAAAAAAATTCATAAAAAGTGATCAAAACGTCCGATCTTCAGAAATATGGCATTAATAAAAACTAGAGATCATGTCGGAAAAAATGACACCCCATATAGCCTCATAGGTAAAAAAATAAAACTGTTATAAGCGTCACAATATTTTATTTATAATTAATTGCCAAAAAAAAGGATTTCATTTAAAAAATATATATATATAACATTAGAGAATCTGTGTAACCTGCATGTGGTTGTGTTCGGACTGACCTATAGAATAATTGTATCATGTCGCTTTTACCATATAGTGCATTACGTAGACACAGGAACCCCCCAAGCGTTACCATATTGCATTCTTTTTTACGCTTTCACCTATTTATATCTTCATAAATAATATTTTTTGGATTCCATCATACATGTTATGGTAGAATGAAAGACGCCATTACACAGTACAACTATTCCTGTAAAAAACAAGCACTTACATGGCTTGTAGATAGAAAACTGAAAGTGCTAGAGCTCTTAGAAGGGGAGGAGGGAAAAACGAAAGCACTAAGATCAAAATTTGCGCGATTCACTGGGTCATTTTGGGCCTGGTCCTAAAAGGGTTAAAATGAATCCATGCTTTTGCAATTAAATATACAGTTACTTAAAAAATAAATATATAAATAAATATGTATATTTATTTATTTATTCACTGTATATTTAATTGCAAAAGTATGTATTTGTTTAAATTAGGCTATTGAACAACGAAAATAACTTTATTAGAACGGAAATGTGTTTCATTAATTAAATATTAACTACTACAGGAAGCTGTATTATTGCCGGCAATAACTATTGCCGGTAATACAGCTCAATGTACTAATTAATACTTTACTTTAATTAAACAGCAAATGTTTCCTCTAATAATGCTATTTTTTTTTATCACAATAGCAACATTAGAAGAAACATTTTGATTTATATATCCGCTCAGCTGATTGGCTAAGCGGACAAATAAAGAGCCAGTCCCGTCACACTGAGCTCAGTGTGCCGGGGCCCGGCAAAGAGAGAAGATAGAAGAAAGAAGAGAGAAGATAGAAAACATCGGAGGGTGAGTAGAAAGCTCTCTCGTTCAAATTCATTATCGCGCAAATTCGCACGATAATCGTTACGTGTAAACGCACCATTAGTCTATATAGTAAAGAGATAAAGACACAACACAAGTGAAAAATATTTTTTATTCAAATAAAAAAAAAACACTCCCCTTGTTGACCATTTTCTAAAAAAAAAAATCCCAACAACCGCTGGTCATCAACATAGTCCACTTAATCCGCCATAATCCCCAGGATACCGATATCTGAAAAACAAAAAGGGAGAAACACACGAAAAAACAGACAAACATGAGCACAACACCCATCATTGTGAGCGGTGTTGTGCACCTTACAGTATGCAGCATCTTTGCAGATCGCTGCTTACAGTGTGGCACCCAAGGGCTTAAGGGAGGATGCATTGCATCCCCTTAACCCTTTGGGTGCCATACTGAACAATCTGACCCCCAGGGGGTTAAGTAAGGGTCCCCACTTAACCCCTAGGGGCCAGACTGATGTCAGACTGCACCCATACCAGCAAGGAAGGGGTTAAGTGACCCTGCTTCCTTGCTGGGATGGGTGTAGTACAGGGGGGGGAGAGCTTTCTACTCCCCCTCTGATGTCTTTTATCTTCTAACTTCTCTCTTCTTTCTTCTATCTTCTCTCTTTGCCGAGCCCCGCCACACTGAGCTTAGTGTGAAGGGACCGGCTCTTTATATGTCCGCTCAGCCAATCAGCTGAGCGGACATGTAAATCAAAATGTTTCTTCTAATGTTGCTATTGTGATAGAAAAAAATTGCATCATTAGAAGAAACATTCACTGTTCTAATTAAAGTATTAATTAGTACATTGAGCTGTATTACCGGAAATAGGTATTGCCGGCAATAATACAGCTTCCTGTAGTAGTTAATGTTTAATTAATAAAACACATTTTCATTCTAATAAAGTTATTTTCGTTGTTGAATAGCTTAATTAAAACGAATACATACTTTTGCAATTAAATATACTGTATGTAAATAAATATACATATTTATTTATATATTTTTTTAAATTAACAGTATATTTAATTGCAAAAGTATGTATTTGTTTTAATAAGCTATTCAACAACAAAAATAACTTTTTTTTAGAACGAAACTGTTTTAACAATTAATAGTGATGAGCGAGCATGCTCGTCCGAGCTTGGTACTCGATCGAGTATTAGGGTACTCGATGGTACTTGTTACCATCTCGCATCTCGCGATACTCGAGAAAATCTCATCATCCGTTTCCTATAAGTTTGGGCGCTATTTCTCAGCCAATAAACATGCAGGAGACTCTTTGGTACATCCTGCGATCACGTGGGACCCATACATGCGATAGCAGCGATTGGTTGGCCAGATCAGATATGACCCTGCCATATAAAAAGCGCAGCCGGTAGTAATCGTTTCAGCTGCATGCTGTGAGAGATTAGGGACAGAGCTGCTGCTTCTCAGGGAGAGTGTCAGTGTAGGATTTAGCATTCCAGTAGGCAGGGAATACTAGCCATACAAACAAACAGCCCTTTTCAGGGCTTCAAATCATTTCTTGATAGTATAACTACAAACTGCTAGCTGGGACTTGCAGTGCTGCTACCACGATTTAGCCAGCGCACTGTGGTGATCGGCTGCTGGCAGAAAGGGGACATTAGGTGTTGCATACAGACCCCTGAGAAGTGCTCAGTGTACTCTTTTTTTGATTTTGGAGCTGGTGGTCCTGCTGTACTACATTGGATTGCTGAGATTTGTAGTACACCTGCATAGAACTTCACTGCTCATTGGACGGGGGTATCACAGCATGTATCTAGGTCCAGCCACTACCAGATTGTACTGTACAGCACCCCCTAAACAAGTGGGTACTACACTGTATTGCTGGGATTTGTAGTACACCTTTATAAAACTTCACTTCTCATTGTAAGGGGGTATCAGAGCGTGTATCTAGGTCCAGCCACTACCAGATAGTACCGTACAGCCCCCCTAAACTAGTGGGTACTACACTGTATTGCTGGGATTTGTAGTACACCTTTATAAAACTTCACTGCTCATTGTAAGGGGTATCACAGCGTGTATCTAGGTCCAGCCACTACCAGATTGTACCGTACAGCCCCCCCTTAAACTAGTGGGTACTACATTGTATTGCTGAGATTTGTAGTACACCTTTATAAAACTTCACTGCTCATTGTAAGGGCGTATCCCAGCGTATATCTAGGTCCAGTCCCTACCAGATAGTACCCAGTGGCGGATTATAATATGGGCGGTTTGGGCGTCCGCCCGGGGCCCGAGGCTCCGGGGGGGGCCCATACCGCCTGCTAGTGGCGTTGCTAGCACAAGCCCCGAATATTCATGCCTAGCCCCGAAAGTTTCTTCCCCCCCCCCCCCCCCCCGCGTCTGGCCAGCTCTCAAAAAACAGCACGCATCCAATGAACAAGTGCGGGATGACGTCAGGCCGGAAGCCAGAAGCCGTGCTCGACGATGACATCACATGTGCGCGCCGCCGCCGAGAGAAGTTCAGGACCGAGGGGCTGCAGCTGTGAGCTTCCGGCCTGGGATATAGGCTCTCTCTGCTCAAAACTCACTCCGGCCTCTAAGCTGCGCCCCAGCAGACCCATCAGCGGACCCAGCTGGCCTTCCCAGCCTGCCTCTGCTCCCCCTGCCCTCCGGCTGCCCTCGTCCGCTCCATCTCCCCCACCACCCCCAACCTCTCCCCGTGTTTCTCCCATGCCCCCAAGCTTCTCCCTCCTGCTCCCCCTCCCCCCAATTTCTCCCCATGCACCCCCAGCTTCTCCCCTGCTCCCCCTGACCCCCAGCTTCTCCACCTGCCACCCTACTTCCCCTGCCCTCCAGCGTCTCCCCCTGCACCCCAGCTTCTCCCCTGCGGCTCCCCCTGCCCCCCAGCCTCTCCCCCTGCACCCCCAAGCTTCTCCCCTGCCCCCCAACTTATCCCCCTGCCACCCTACTTCCCTTGCCCCCCAGCGTGTCCCCCTACACCCCCAGATTCTCCCCTGCTGCTCCCCCTGCCCCCAAGCCTCTCCCCCTGCTTCTCCCACTGCCACCCTACTTCCCCTGCCCTCCAGCGTCTCCCCCTGCACCCCAGCTTCTCCTCTGCGGCTCCCCCTGCCCCCCAGCCTCTCCCCCTGCACCCCCAAGCTTCTCCCCTGCCCCCCAGCTTCGCCCCCTGCCACCCTACTTCCCTTGCCCCCCAGCGTGTCCCCCTACACCCCCAGCTTCTCCCCTGCTGCTCCCCCTGCCCCCAAGCCTCTCCCCCTGCTTCTCCCCCTGCCACCCTACTTCCCCTGCCCCCAGCATCTCTCCCTGCACCACCCAGCTTCTCCCCTGCCCCCAGCTTCACCCCTGACCCTCTGCTGCTCCCCTTGCTAACCTACTTCCCCGACCCCCTAGCATCACCCCTGCCCCCCAGCCTCTCCCCCTGCACCCCCAGCTTCTCCCCTGCCCCCCAACTTCTCCCCCTGCCCCCCTACTTCCCCTGCCCTCCAGCGTCTCCCCCTGCACCCCCAGCTTCTCCCCTGATGCTCCCCCTGCCCCCCAGCTTCGCCCCCTGCCACCCTACTTCCCCTGCCCCCCAGCGTGTCCCCCTGCACCCCCAGCTTCTCCCCTGCCACCCTACTTCCCCTGCCCCCAGCATCTCCCCCTGCACCCCCAGCTTCTTCCCCTGCCACCCTACTTCCCCTGCCCCCCAGCATCACCCCCTGCACCCCCCAGCTTCTCCCCTGCCCCCAGCTTCACCCCTGACCCTCTGCTGCTCCCCTTGCTACCCTACTTTCCCTGCCCCCTAGCATCTCCCCTGCCCCCTAACATATCCCCTGCCCCCAGCCTCTCCCCCTGCCCCCCTACTTCCCCTGCCCCCAGCCTCTCCCCCTGCACCCCCCAGCCTCTCCCCCTGCACCCCCAGCTTCTCCCCCTGCACAGAGAAGTCTTCATGATGCTGCGCCAGATGGAGAAGAAAGCAAAAAGTGAGCGACAGCAATTTGAGAAGACGTCACCTGTTAGTCATTAGTAACTGCACTGTAATCACTTCTATAGTGTGCAGAGCCTGTGTACCATTGGGGTCTAAATGGGTCAGTGTATTGTTTGCGGTAGTGTACTGACACAGCCCCGCGGTCACTACATTACACTAGCACAAACTTTTAAACTATAACCCAACTACAACAGCTGCAGGCACTAAAACTCCCAGCATATCCTGAGGGCTGTAGACTGTTAGTACATGCTGGGAGTTGTAGTGCCTGCAGCTGTTGTACTTGGGTCCTAAATGCATCATACATACAATAAAAGTTAATAGTTTACTATAAAGAAATTAGTGTATTTTTTTCTAGTTGGGGTCGGTTGTGTACGAAGCGGAAGGAGGGGGGCCCAGGTAGGGCGGACAGCCTGGGGCGAAGGGTACATTTAATCCGCCACTGATAGTACCATACAGCCCCCCCAAACTAGTGGGTACTACACTGTATTGCTGGGATTTGTAGTACACCTTTTAAAATCTTCCCTGCTCATTGTAAGGGGGTAACAGAGCGTGTACCTAGATCCAGCCACTACCAGATAGTACCATACAGCCCCCCCTAAACTAGTGGGTACTACAATGTATTGCTGGGATTTGTAGTACACCTTTATAAAACTTCACTGCTCATTGTAAGGGGGTATCACAGCGTGTATCTAGGTCCAGCCACTACCAGATTGTACCGTACAGCCCCCCCTAAACTAGTGGGTACTACACTGTATTGCTGGGATTTGTAGTACACCTTTATAAAACTTCACTGCTCATTTTAATTGGGTATCACAGGGTATATCTAGGTCCAGTCCCTACCAGATAGTACCGTACAGCCCCCCCAAACTAGTGGGTACTACACTGTATTGCTGGGATTTGTAGTACACCTTTACAAAACTTCACTGCCCATTGTAAGGGGTATCACAGCGTGTATCTAGGTCCAGCCACTACCAGATAGTACTGTACAGCCCCCCTAAACTAGTGGGTACTACACTGTATTGCTGGGATTTGTAGTACACCTTTATAAAACTTCACTGCTCATTGTAAGGGGTATCACAGCGTGTATCTAGGTCCAGCCACTACCAGATAGTACCGTACAGCCCCCCTAAACTAGTGGGTACTACACTGTATTGCTGGGATTTGTAGTACACCTTTATAAAACTTCCCTGCTCATTGTAAGGTGGTATCCCAGCGTGTGTCTAGGTCCAGCCACTACAAGATTGTACCGTACAAAAAAAAAACTTTTGGGAGCACAAGTATTTTCCTGATTTCTGTATTTCATACGCAAGGCCTATCTAATTTCAATCACATCACAACTGCTTTCACAGAGTAAAGGGTATGTCAGAGAGTGTGTCTAGGTCAAGCCACTACCAGATTGTACCTTACAGCCCCCCCCAAAACTTGTGGGAGCACAAGTATTTTTCCTGATTTCTGTATTTCATACGCAGATACACCACCATGCTCCCAGGAACTCTTTTCTGAACCCTTCCCTGAGTCAGAGCAACTGGAGCAGTCGATCTGTCCCGATGTCCAAGCTATGCAGGTCACACAGTCAATGGGTGTTGAGGGTGGGGACTTGCAAGCGGGGTTGGAAGAGGTGTTTGATGATGACGATGAGACCCGGTTGTCAGACAGTGAGGTTGTTGTCATGGAAGTAACTCAAAGTGAGGAGGAGAGTAAGGAAATGGAGGAAGAGCTGGTGGATGAGGATGAGGTGACTGACCTGAGCTGGGTGGATAAGCCTAGTGAAGACCGTGCCTCTGAGGCAAGTTCACCCGCAGGACCGGTTGGAAGAGGAAGAGGGGTGGGTAGAGGGAGAAACAGGGGCAGAACGAGTAGATAAGCAACTGTTTCACGGAGTCAATCTCCCGTGGCCAGGGCTAAATGTTCCCAAGTCTGGAGGTTTTTTAAAGAAAGTGCGGATGACCGACGGACTGTAGTGTGCAACGTGTGCCTTGCCAGGATCAGCAGGGGAGCCACCACTACCAGCCTAACCACTACCAGCATGCGAAGGCATATGAGTGCTAAACACCCCACTCAGTGGAACCAAGGCCGTTCAGTGACTGCAAGTCGCACACCTGCTCCTTCCCCTGTGTCATGTGTTGGCTGTCAGTCCCCCCGCCAAGGCCCCAGGCACGAGGGCCTCCCACCCTATACGCACCCCTTCACCTCCACTATGCTCCACACCATCCAACAAGATGTCCAAGCGCAGCGTTCAACTGTCCCTGCAGCAGACCTTTGAACGGAGGCGCAAATACACTGCCACTCACCCGCATGCACAAACCCTAAATGTGCACATAGGCAAACTGCTGAGCTTGGAGATGCTGCCCTATCGGCTGGTAGAGATAGAGGCTTTTAGGAACCTCATGGCGGTGGCTGTCCCTTGGTACTCTGTTGCCAGCCGCCACTACTTTTCACGGTGTGCCGTCCCAGCCCTACACCAGCACGTGTTGGATAACATCATCCGTGCCCTGACCAACGCGGTCAGCGACAAGGTCCACCTAACCACGGACACGTGGACAAGTGCTTGTGGGCAGGGACACTATATTTTCCTGACAGCACATTGGGTCAACTTGGTGGATGCTGGGACAGAGTATGATCCTGGTTCCGCTCATGTGCTGCCCACACCGAGGATTGCGGGGCCCACCTCGGTCGCGGTCTCTCATGAGTTGTACACCTCTTTCTCCTCCTCTTCTTCCTCCTCCTCTCTATTACCCTCCACGAGCACATCGCTTCCATTTCGTAGCATGAGCAGTGCAGTGGGTAAGCGCCAACAGGCGGTGTTGAAACTGCTGAGCTTAGGCGACAAGAGGCACACGGCCCAGGAGCTGTTGCAAGGCATCACGGTGCCGTCAGATTTTTGGCTCGTGCCACAGAGTCTCAAACCAGACAACGGACGAAACCTGGTGGCTGCTCTGCAACTCGGCAGCCTCACACATGTACCATGCCTGGCCCATGTGTTCAACCTAGTGGTGCAGAAGTTCCTTAACCCCTTAGTGACCGCCGATACGGCTTTTTACGGCGGTCACTAAGGGTCCTTATTCTGCGGCCCCCAGGCTGCGGGGCGGGACGGCCCCCACCCCATCAGATCAGCCCCCCCTAGTAGGGCGATCACTAACCCCCCTCGCCCGGCGGCCATCAGATCCACGATGGCCGCCGCCATCGCTGTGAACTGACTAATGTCTGTTCACAGCTATTGAAAAGTTAAAATGAATGAAAACCCCATGCTCTCCGCCACCGGAGGTAGCGGAAAGCATGGGGCAGTGATCGGGGACCCCCCTGTGGGGTCCCGGTATAAGCGATCAGCGGTATATACTATATACTGCTGATCGCTTGTGCCACGTGCATCCCGGCACTTTTTATCCCCTGTCACCATGAATGATTGGTGACAGGGGATAAAAAGTGATTTCCCCCCATCCCCCTGTCACCCCCGTCCCCCAGTCACCCCCCCCCCCTACCCCTTATACGTTACCTTATCCTGGAGCTCCTTCCTCTTCGGCGTCCTGGCTGGTTGTGAAGTGCGCATGCGCTCCACAACCAGCCAACTCTGAAAATTTAAAGTGACAGAGACCAATTTGGTCTCTGTCACTGAACTATGATTACTGTGATAGAAAATATCACAGTAATCATAGTAATACAGTGAAAATGAATGTATAAAGTACAAAAAGAGACAAACATACAAAAAAATAAAACACACACTTTTATTATAGTAATAATTGCAGTTTACTCCCAAATTACCCCTAACCCCCCCAGATTACCCGTAGCCACTGCACGTTGCCCATAACAACCGCATGTTGCCCGTAACCACCGCACGTTGCCCGTAACCACCGCACGTTGCCTGTAACCACCGCACATTGCCCGTAACCACCCCAAATTGCCAGTGATCCCCTCCAGATTGCCCGTAACCACTCAAAATTACATGTACCCACCCCATTACCTATAAGCACTTCAATTTATCAGTAACAATCCCAGATTGTCTGTAACCCTTCCAGGTTGCACATAACCCCCCAAGGTTCCCCGTAATCACGCCAGATTACATGTAACCCCCCAGATTGCACGTAACCACCGCACGTTGCCTCTGACAACGCCACGATGCCTCTGACCACCGCACCTTGCCTCTGACCACCGCACCTTGCCTCTGACCACCACACGTCCCCTCTGACCACGCCACGTCGCCTCTGACCACGACACGTCGCCTCTGACCACGCCACGGAGCCTCTGACCATGCCACGGCGCCTCTGACCACCCCAAATTGCCAATGACCCCCTCCAGATTGTGGTGCCCATGCCAGATTACAGGTACCCACCCCAGATTGCCTATAAGAACTTCAGTTTATCCGTAACCACCCCACATTGCCCGTAACCACCCCAGATTGTCTGTAAGCACTGCAGGTTGCCCGTAACCACCCCACGTTGCCCGTATCCACCCCAGATTGCCTGTAAGCACTGCAGGTTGCCCGTAACCACCCCACGTTGCCCATAACCACCCCAGATTGTCTGTAAGCACCCCACGTTGCCTGTAACCACAGCAGGTTGCCCGTGACCACCGCACGTCGCCTCTGACCACGCCACATCGCCTCTGACCACGCCACGTCGCCTCTGACCACCGCAGGTTGCCTCTGACCACCGCACGTTGCCTCTGACCACCCCAAATTGCCATGACCCCCTCCAGATTGCGGTAACCATGCCAGATTACAGGTACCCTCTCAAGATTACCTAAGAGCACTTTAGTTTATCCGTAACCACCCCACATTGCCCGTAACCACCCCACGTTGCCCGTAACCACCCCAGATTGTCTGTAAGCACTGCAGGTTGCCCGTAACCACCACACGTTGCCCATAACCACCACACGTTCCCCGTAACCACCCCATGTTGCCTGTAACCACCCCAGATTGTCTGCAAGCACTGCAGGTTGCCCGTAACCACCACACGTTGCCCATAACCACCACATGTTGCCCATAACCACCCCACGTTGCCTGTAACCACCCCAGGTTGCTGTAACCACAGCAGGTTGCCCGTGACCACCCCATGTTGTCCGTAACCACCCCAGATTACCTGTAACTACCTCAGGTTGCCCATAACCACCCCAGACTGTCCGTAAACACCCCACATTACCTGTAATCTAATTTTTTTTATTTTATTTTAGTAACTGCGCTATTTTAATAACCATTACTAGCTGCGGTTTTGTTCCAGTAAATTGGCGCTCCTTCCCTTCTGAGCCCTGTTGTGTGCCCATACAGTGGTTTATGCCCACATATGAGGTACCGTTTTACTCAGAAGAACCTGCGTTACAGATTTTGGGGCACGTTTTCTCTCCTGTTCCTCGTCAAATTGAGAAATTTCAAACTAAACCAACATATTATTGGAAAAATTCGAGTTTTTAATTTTTACTGGCCAATTTTGAATACTTTCCTCTAATACCTGTGGGGTAAAAATGATCACCACACTCCAAGATGAATTCTTTGAGAGGTGCACTTTCCAAAATGGGGTGACTTTTGGGGGGAATCTATTCTGCTGACACTACAGGGGCTCTGCAAACGCACCTGGCGCTCAGAAACTTCTTCAGAAAAATCTGCGCTGAAAATGCTAATTGGCGCTCCTTCCCTTCTGAGCCCAGCTGTGTGCCCATGCAGTGGTTTATGCCCACATATTGGGTACCGTTCTACTCAAGAGAACCTGCGTTACATATATTGTGGTGACATTTATCTCCTGTTCCTCGTGAAATTGAGAAATTTCAAACTAAAGGAACATATTATTGAAAAAATTCGAGTTTTTTATTTTTACTATCTAATTTTGAATACTTTCCTCTAATACCTGTGGGGTCAAAATGCTCACCACACCCCAAAATGAATTTTTTGAGGGGTGTACTTTCCAAAATGGAGTGACTTATTTGGAGATTTTACTCTGCGGACACTACAGGGGCACTGCAAACGCACCTGGTGCTCAGAAACTTCTGCAGCAAAATCTGCATTGAAAATGCTAATTGGCGCTCCTTCCCTTCTGAGCCCGGCTGTGTGCCCATGCAGTGGTTTATGACCACATATGGGGTACCGTTCTACTCAGGAGAACCTGCGTTACATATATTGGGGTGACATTTCTCTCCTGTTCCTCGTGAAATTGAGAAATTTCAAACTAAAGAAACATATTATTGGAAAAATTTGAGTTTTTCATTTTTACTGTCTAATTTTGAATACTTTCCTCTAATACCTGTGGGGTCAAAATGGTCACCACACACCAAGATGAATTCTTTGAGGGGTGCACTTTCCAAAATGGGGTGACTTATGGCGAGATTTTACTCTGATGGCACTACAGGGGCACTGCAAACGCACCTGGCGCTCGGAAACTTCTGCAGCAAAATCTGCATTGAAAAAGCTAATTGGTGCTCCTTCCCTTCTGAGCCCTCCTGTGTGCCCATACAGTGGTTTACCCCCACATATCGGGTACCATTGTTTTTAGGAGAACCTGCGTTACAAATTTTGGCATACTTTTTTCCTCTTGTTCCTCATAAAATTGAAAAATTTCAAACTAAACGAACATATTATTGGAAGAATTCGAGTTTTTCATTTTTACTGTCTTCTTTTGAATACTTTCCTGTAATACCTGTGGGGTCAAAATGGTCACTACACGCCAAGATGAATTCTTTGAGGGGTGCACTTTCCAAAATGGGGTGACTTATTGGGGGTTTCCTCTCTGCTGACACTACAGGGGCACTGCAAACGCACCTGACGCTCAGAAACTTCTTCAGCAAAATCTGCATTGGAAAAGCTAATTGGCGCTCCCTTCCTTCTGAGCCCGGCTGTGTGCCCATACAGTGGTTTACGCCCACATATGGGGTACTGTTGTACTCAAGAGAACCTGCGTTACAAATTTTGGGGTGCATTTTCTCTCATGTTCCTTTTGAAAATGAGAAACTTTAATCTAAACATATCTATTATTGGAAAATTTTAATTTTCCATTTTTTTACTGCCTAATTGTGAACACTTTCCTTCAGCCCCTGTAGGGTTAAAATGCTCATTATACCCCTAGATTAATTCTTCAAGGTGTGTAGTTTCCAAAATGGGGTCACTTATGGCGGTTTTCAGGATACCAGACTTCTAAATTCATTTAAAAAAAAGAACTGGTCCCTAAAAAAAAATCAGTTTTGGAAACTTTTAACGAAAATGTGATAATTTGCTGATAAATTTCTAAGCCCCATAACACCCTAAAAAGGTAAAATATGTTTACCAAATTATGCCAGAATAAAGAAGACATATTGGTAATGTGACTTAGTAACTAATTTATGTGCTACGACGTTCTTTTTTTAGAAGCAGAGAATTTCAAAATTCATAAAATGCTAATTTTTTTAATTTTTCATGATATTTTGATGTTTTTCACAAAAACACACAAAGTAGTGACTAAATTTTGCCACTAACATAAAGTGCCATATGTGACCAAAAAAACAATCTCAGAATCGCTAGCATACGTTAAAGCATCACTGAGCTATAAGAGCATAAAGTGAGACAGGTCAGATTTTGAAAAATTAGCCTGGTCATTAAGGCCCAAACTAGCTGCAGCACGAAGGGGTTAAGACCTACTCCAATTTGGCTGACTTGCTCACCAAAGTGCGGCGCATCTCTGCGCATTTCCGCAAGTCAACCACGGATGCTGCCACCCTTAGGGCAGTGCAAAGGTGCTTGCAACTGCCGGCTCACAGACTGCTGAGCGACGTTCCCACGAGGTGAAATTCCACCTTTCAGATGGTAGCCAGGGTTAACCAGCAACGCAGAGCCATTGTGGAATGCCAGATGTCAACCTCTGTGCGAAGCGGTAGTCAGGTCAGTCAGCTACCTCAAATCTACAATGAGGAGTGGACGTGGATGTCTGCTATCTGTCAGGTACTGGGCCCCTTTGAGGAGTCAACACAGATGGTCAGCGGTGATGCCGCCATCATCCGCCTCCCCATCCCGATGCTGTTTCTGCTTAAATCCTCCCTGCTCAGCCTGAAGTCTGACACTTTGCCTACGTCTCAGGAGACAGATGAAGAACAGCCGCTGCTAGATAGCCCTGCCCTGTCCCTGACGTCAGTTTCTCACCACGGAGTAGAGGATGAGGAGGATGAAGAAGAGGAGGAAGAGGAGCAGACTGCTGCCGCCACTGAAGAGGGTACCCATGCTCAATCCTTAGTTATTGAGCGTGTATGGCTTGAAGAGGAGGGTTTGGTGGTGGAGGAGGAGGAAATTGAGTCTAGTGAGGAGAGGGAGTTCTTGCGTGTTGGGACCCTGGCGCACATGGCTCACTTTAGTTTAGGCTGTCTTTCCCGTGACCCTCAGGTTAATTTTTTTTTTTTTTTAAACACAGATTACTGGGTGTTCACCCTCTTGGACCCTCGGTGCAAACACAACTTTTCCACTCTCATTTCTGGTGGGGAACGCAGTATGAGAGTGAATCAATATCAACAGGCCCTGGTGCAGAAGCTGAAAATGTACTTCCCATCTGACACCACTAGCGCCAGAGGACGTAGTTCTGTGGGCCAAAGAGCGGGGGAGAGGAGCGGTGGAGCAGGCAGCTTGTCAAGGGGCAGGGGAACACTCTCCAAGGCCTTTGACAGTTTCATGGCACCCCAGCAAGACTATGTCAACTGTCCCCAGTCTAGACAGAGTAGGGGGAAGCCTTCAGGAAGATGGTGATGGAGTACCTTGCTGACCATAACAACCTCCTCACCGATCACTCTGCTTACTACAACTACTGTGTTTCAAAGCAGGATACGTGGCCCAAACTGGCGCTTTATGCCTTGGAGGTGCTGGTCTGCCCTGCCGCTAGCTTGTTGTCAGAGCGGGTCTTCATTGCAGCTGGTGCCATCATCACTGATACGCGCACCCGCATGTCAACTGACAGCGCTGACAGACTGATGTTTATAAAAATGAACAAAACCTGGATTTCACCTGATTTCAACTGTCCACCCTAGGAAAGCAGCTCAACATGAAGATTCTTGGTATCTCTTCTCCTCCTCCTCTTCCTTCAATTCTCAGCCAACTGCCAAGTCTTCTTCCGCCATGCAGGGTCTGGACTAATTATTGGAAGGCTCAATTGCTTCCTCACTCCCTTATTATGGTTTTCTGTGTCCTCACTGCCATGCTCTGACGTCACACTACATCTGCGGAGGAGCGGGACTGGTTGCTGGGGGCCCGCAGATCGCGCCCCCACCAGCCAGCTGTTTTTTTTTTATTTTTTTGTTTAGCCGTGGCCGGGGCCTCAGCACCCCCGGTCGAGAGGCATCAGGTGTACCCTTGATGGTGACTGACAGCTGGCCTAGCCAGTTAGCTGTAAGCACCTGGGTTTGTGTGTAATTATCAGTGAGCTTGATTGCGTGTGACAGGGGGTGGAACCTGGTGGCGGCTCTGCAACTCGGCAGCCTCACACATGTACCATGCCTGGCACACGTTTTCAACCTAGTGTTGCTGCGCTTCCTAAAAACTTACCCCAAGGTGCACCGCATCTGTGCGCATTTCCGCAAGTCAACCAGTTAAGCTAACCCCAACTGATGGCAGCAGAAATTTCCTTTTTCTTTCCTTTTCTCTTTTTAAAGTAATGAGCATGTGCACGCTCACGCTACTTACGTACATCGTGTGACCGGCGCGCATTTACGTCACTCACATCATGTGACCGGCGCGCATCATGTGACTAGCTACCGGGACGTCATTACATCGCGGCGCTAGCGCTGACGTCAGTTGATCCTGGAACTAGTGTTTCGGTACAGCAGGTAATCACATCTCGTTCGATATGCCACATGTGTGAAGCGGGTGGGGGATTGGACAAACAGGCAGCACTTTAGGTATTTATAGCATG
Source organism: Dendropsophus ebraccatus (assembly GCF_027789765.1). Classification (NCBI taxonomy): domain Eukaryota; kingdom Metazoa; phylum Chordata; class Amphibia; order Anura; family Hylidae; genus Dendropsophus; species Dendropsophus ebraccatus. Next base: position 49,889,049 of record NC_091465.1, read on the forward strand.
ACCCTCCAGGAGATAGGTATCCCTTGAAAAAGGCTACGCCGAAACGTGCGTTGGTGTGGGGGCCACCGGTGGACACTTGGATTTTCTATCACTATTGGTATGACACTTCAGTAGCTCTATATCATTAGAGCCCTATGGAATTTCTATAGCACTTTATTTATTTATTTATTTATATTACTATTTGTTCATAGCTTTTCTGTGTTATATTTAATACTTCAGTTTATCATATAATTATTTATTTACTGGTGTCCACCTGCAGCAGTCCTCTCATTGTATGTTCGTTGTTTTTAACATTCTTTCAGCCATGGTTTATTGTGTATTTATTTATTATTTTGTTACTGTATTGTAATTTTAACAATAAAATTTATTTATATTGTAATATATTAGAGGTTCAGTTGTTTTTCTGTTGGTGTTAACCCCAACTGCTACAGTCACATTCAAAGTCAAATTCAAACTCAAAACAATAGGGGGGGGGGGAGAAGTGGGGAGTCACATGATGCAGGGAATGTTACCCCAA